>NW_026061890.1:2419608-3024510 GCF_023897955.1 Schistocerca gregaria | reverse complement strand
AGACGATAAATGTAACAGTTTCAGAGAGAAAAGCGGCCAATGTGACGATCTGGTATTTCGTCGATTCGATAGCAAATGACGAAAACGAAAGGTTTTCTTAGAATTTTACTACATATGAACACTTTTCAGATTCTCTCGTGTAACGTGGCTGTCAGACCTCGTTCGATGCCAAATCTTAAGGTCCTCGGTCATATCCAACGCACCAAAGCCAGCTAATAAATCAATAATTGATAGCTAAAACTTGAATTGTACTGCTCCTTACTGGCCGATTACATCAACTTAGAAGCTTCCTCTGTGTTCTACTGTGTTGCATTTAGTGTCACCGCATACCGCAGCATGCGACATAAGTTTGTAGACGATAAATGAGACCGTTCAAGAGATAAAAGCGTCCAATGTGACGATCTGGCATTAAGTCGACTCAATTGCCAATGACTAAAACGGGCGGATTTCTCAGGTTTTTACTACATATGAATACTTTTCACATTCTCCCATGCAACGTGGCTGACACACCTCGCTTCATGCGAAATCCTAAGGTCCTAGCTACAAATGAACACTTTTCACATTCTCCCGTGCAACGTGGCGTCCAGACCTCGTTTCATGCAAAATCGCAAGGTGTTAGCTCATGTCCAAGGAACCAAAGCCGGCTAATAAGTCAGTAATCGAAAATTAACTAAATTTGAATTGTACAGCTTCTTACTGGCCGATTACATCTTCTAAGAACCTTCTTCTATGTTCTGTTGTGATGCTTTTAGTGTCTCCCCGCACTGCTGTACGCGACTTAGCTTTACAGACGATAAATGTAACCGTTTCACAGAGAAAAGCGGCCAATGTGACGATCTGGCATTAATTCGATTCGATAGCAAATGACGAAAACGGGCGGATTTATCAGGTTTTTGCTACATATGAACATTTTTCACTTCCTCCCGTGCAACGTGGCTGACGGACCTCATTTAATGCAATATCTCAAGATCCTAGCCCATGTCAAAGGCACCAAAGCCGGCTATTAATTCAATAATCGAAAATTAAAACTTGAACTGTAGTGCTTCTTACTGGCCGATTACATCAACTTAGAAGCTTCTTCAGTGTTTTACTATGGTGCTTTTAGTGTCTCCGCATTACCGCAGCACACGACATAGCTTTGCAGACGGTAAATGTAGCCGTTGCAGAGAGAAAAGCGGTCAATGTGACGATCTGGCATTAAGTCGAATCGATAGGAAATGACGAAAACGGGCGGATTTCTCAGGTTTTTACTACATATGAATACTTTTCACATTTTCCCATGCAACGTGGCTGACACACCGCGCTTCATGCGAAATCCTAAGGTCCTAGCTCATGTTCAAGGCACCGAAGACAGCTGTAAGTCAATAATCGATAACTAAAACTTGGTTTATAGTGCTTCTTACTGGCGGATTACATCAACATAGAAGCTACTTCTGTGTTTTAATACGGTGCATCTAGTGTCACCGCATTACCGCAGCACACGACATAATTTTGCAGACGATAAATGTAACTGTTGCAGAGAGAAAAGCGGTCAATATAACGAACTGTCATTAATTCGATTCGATAGCAAATGACGAAAACGGGCGGATTTTTGCTACATATGAACACTTTTCACATTCTCTCGTGCAAAGCGGCTGACAGACCTCGTTAGATGCAAAATCTTAAGGACCTAGCTCATGTCCAAGGCACCAAACCCGGCTAATAAATGAATAATCGATAGCTAAAACTTGAATTATAGTGCGTCTTATTGGCCGATTACATCAACTTAGAAGCTTCCTCTGTGTTTTAATATGGTGCTCTTGGTGTCTCCGCATTACCGCAACACACGACATAGCTTTGCAGACGATAACTGTATCTGCTGCAGGGAGAAAAGCGGCCAATGTGACGATCTGGCATTAAGTCGATTCGTAGCAAATGACGAAAACTGGCGGATTTCTCGGGTTTTTACTACATATGGACAACTTTCACATTCTCCCGTGCAACGTGGTTGACAGACCTCGTTTCATGCCAAATCTTAAGGTCCCATCTCATGTCCAAAGCACCAAAGCTGGCTAAAGAGTCAATAATCGATAACTAAAACTTGAATTCTACTGCTTCTTACTGGCTATTACATCAACTTAGAAGCTTCTTCTGTCTTTTACTATTGTGCACTTAGTGTCTCCGCAAACCGCAGTATGTTACATAGCTTTGCACACGATAAATGTAACCGTTTCAGAGAGAAGAGCTGCCAATGTGACGATCTGGCATGAAGTCGATTCGATAGCAAATGACGAAAACTAGCGGATTTCTCAGATTTTTGCTACATGTGAACTGTTATCACATTCTCCTGTTCAACGTGGCTGACACACCTCGTTTCATGCAAAATCGTAAGGTGTTAGCTCATGGCCAAGGCAATAAAAGAGGATTCATAAGTCAATAATCGATAACTAAAACTTGAATTGTAGTGCTCCTTACTACCCAGTTACATTAACTTATAAGCTTCTTCTGTGTTTTACTACGTAGCATTTAGTGTCTCCGCATTACCGCAGCACACGACATAGCTTTGCAGACGATAAATGTAACCGTTGCAAAGGGAAAAGCGGTCAATGTGACGATCTGTCATTAAGACGATACGATAGAAAATGACGAAAACGGGCGGATTTCTCAGGTTTTTACTACATTGAACACTTTTCACATTCTTCCGTGCAACGTGGGTGACATACCTCGTTTCATACAAAATATTAAGGTCATAGCTCATGTCAAAGGCACCAAAGCCGGCTAACAATTCAATACCGATAACTAGTACTTGAGTTGTAGTGGTACTTACTGGCCTATGATTACAACTTAGAAGCTTCTTCTGTGCTCTACTATGGTGCTTTTAGTGTCTCCGCATACCGCAGCACGGAACATAGCTTTGCAAACGATAAATGTAACCGTTGCAGAGAGAAAAGTGGCCAATGTGACGATCTTGCATTAAGTCGATTCGATAGCAAATGACAAAAACGGCCGGATTTCTCAGGATTTTACAACATATGAATACTTTTCACATTCTCCAACGCAACGTGGCTGACAGACCTCGTTTGATGCAAAATCCTAAGGTCCTAGCTCATGTCCAAGGCACCAAACCCGGCTATTAAGTCAATAATCGATAACGAAAACTTGAACTGTAATGCTTCTTACTGGTCGATTACATGAACTTAGAAATTTGTCTGTGTTTTACTATGGTGCTTTTAGTATCTCCGCATTACCGCAGCACACGACATAGTTTTGCAGACGATAAATGTAACCGTTGCAGAGAGGAAAGCGAAAAATGTGACGATCTCTCATTAAGTCGATTAGATAGCAAATGACGAAAACGGCCGGATTTCTCGGGATTTTACTACATTTCAACACTTTTCACATCCTCCCGTGTAACGTGGCTGACAGACCTCGTTTAATGCAAAGTCTTAAGATCCTAGCTCATGTCCAAGTCAACCTAAAATGTAAAGCTTCTTACTGGCCGATTACATCAATTTAGAAGCTTCTTCTGTGTTCTACTATTATGCATTTACTGGCTTAGCATATAGCAGCGCAAGACATCTGGAGGCTACCTGTAATCTGTGGACGTTTAGAGTGTTGATGAAACACAGAAATTGCATCGGGATTGAATACAACAGGCCAAATGCGGACTTTTCTCCGCGGGAGTAATGTCTCAAATTGTCTACGCTTTCAACGTTCCTTGGGAGACCAGTAGTAGTTTCCGAAGCGCATCTGGAGGATTACTGTAATCTGTGGACTCTCAGAGTGTTGATGAAACACAGAAATAGCATCGGGATTGAATACAACCGGAACCAGGCGGACTTTACTCCATGGGAGTAATGTCTCAAACTGTCTACGCTTTGATCGATTCCTGGGAGACCAGTAGTAGTTTCCGAAGCACAGCTGGAGGCATTCTGTAATCTGTGGACGTTCAGATTGTTGATGAAAGTCAGAAATTGCATCGGGATTAAATACAACAGGCACCATGACGACTTTTCTCCATGGGAGTAATGATTCAAACTTTCTACGCTTTGACGATTCCTGGAAGACCAGTAGTAGCTTAAGACGCACATCTGGAGGCATTCTGTAATCTTTGGACGTTCAGACTGTTGATGATACACAGAAATTGCATCGGGAATGAATACAAAAGTCACCATGCGGACTTTTCTCGACGGGTGTAATGTCTCAAACTGCCTACGCTTTGATCGATACCTGGGAGACGAGTAGTAGTTTCCAAGCACATTTGGAGGCTTCCTGTAATCTTGGACGTTTAGGGTGTTGATGATACACAGAAATTGCATCGGGAATGAATACAAAAGTCACCATGCGGACTTTTCTCGACGGGTGTAATGTCTCAAAGAGTCTACGCTTTGATCGATACCTGGGAGACCAGTAGTAGTTTTCGAAGCACATCTGGAGGCTTCCTGTAATCTGTGGATGTTCATAGTGTTGATGAAACCAGATATTGCATCGGAATTGAATACACCAGGCACCATGCGGACTTGTCTCAATGGGGGTAATGTCCCAAACTGTCTACGCTTTTATCGATTCCTGGGAGACCAGTAGTAGATTCGGAAGCACATCTGGAATGCTACCTGTAATCTGTGGACGTTCAGAGTGTTGATGAAACACAGAAATTACACCGGGATAGAATACAACATGCAAATGCGCACATACCTCCATGGGAGTAATTTCTCAAACTGTCTACGCTTTAATCGTTCCCTGGGAGACCAGTATTAGTTTCCAGAGCAGATCTGGAGCTTTCCTGTAATCTGTGCACGTTCAGAATGTAGATGAAACACAGAAATTGCATCGCGATTGAATACAACTGGCACCATGCGGACTTTTGTCATAGGGAGTAATGTCTCAAACTGTCTACTGTTTGATTGGTCCCTGAGAGACCAGTAGTAGTTACCGAAGCACATCTGGAGACATCCTGTAATCTGTGGACTTTCAGATTGTTGATGAAACACAGAAATTGCATCGGGGTTGAATACAACAGGCACCATACGGACTTTTCTCCATGGGGGTAATGTATCAAATTGTCTACGCTTTGATCGTTCCCTGGGAGACCAGTTGTAGATTCCGAAGCACATCTGTAGGCTTCCTGTAATCCGTGGACGTTCAGAGTGTTGATAAAACACAGAAATTGCATCGGGATTTAATACAACTGGCACCATGCGGACTTTTGTCATAGGGTCTTATGTCTCAAGCTCTCTACGCTTTGATCGATTCCTGGGAGACCAGTAGTAGTTTCCGAAGCACATCTGGAGTCATTCTGTAATCTATTGACGTTCAGAGTGTTGATGAAACACAGAAATTCCATCGGGATTGAATACAACAAGCACCATGTTGACTTTTCTGCATGGGAGTAATGTCTCAAACTGTCTATGCTTTGATCGATTCCTGGGATACCAGTAGTAGTTTCCGAAGCACATCTGGATGCATTCTGTAATCTGTGGACTTTCAGAGTGTTGATAAAACACAGAAATTCCATCGGGATTGAATACAACAGGCACCATGCGGACTTTTCTACATGGGCGTAATGTCTCAAAGAGTTTACGATTTGATTGATCCCTATGAGACCAGTAATAGTTTCCGGAGCACATCAGGAGGCATTCTGTAATTTGTGGACCTTCAGAATGTTGATGAAAGACAGAAATTGAATCGGGATTGAATACAACAGTCAGCATGCAGACTTTTCTCCATGGGAGTAATGTCTCAAACTGTCTACGCTTTGATCGATTCCTAGGAGACCAGTAGTAGTTTCCGAAGCACACCTGGAAGCTTCCAGTAATCTGTGAACGTTCAGAGTGTTGATAAAACATAGAAATTGCATCGGGATTGAATACAACAGGCACCAAGTTGACTTTTCTGCATGGGAGTAATGTCTCAAACCGTCTATGCTTTGATCGATTCCTGGGATACCAGTAGTAATTTCCGAACACATATGTAGGTATTCTGTAATCTGTTGACGTTCAGAGTGTTGATGAAACACAAAAATTCCATCGGGATTGAATACAACAGCACCATGAGCACATTTTCCATGGGTGTAATGTCTCAAACTGTCTAAGATTTGATCGTTCCCTAGTTGACGAGTAGTAGTCTAAGAAGCACATCTGGTGTCTTTCCGTAATATGCGGACGTTGAGAGTGTTGATGAAACAGAGAAATTGCATCGCTATTATATACAACGCTCCAAATTGGATTTTGCTCCACGGGAGTAATGTCTCAAACTGTCACGATTTGATCGTTTGCTGGGAGACTAGTTGTAGTTTCCGAAGCAACTCTGGAGGCTTCCTGTAATCTGTGGACGTTCAGAGTGTTGATGAAACCGAGAAATTGCATCGAGATTGAATACAACTGGCACCATGCGGACTTTTGTCATAGGGAGTAATGTCTCAAATTGTCTACGCTTTGATCGTTCCCTGGGAGACCAGTTGTAGATTCCGAAGCACATCTGGAGGCTTCCTGTAATCCGTGGACGTTCAGAGTGTTGATAAAACACAGATATTGCATCGGGATTTAATACAACTGGCACCATGCGGACTTTTGTCATAGGGAGTTATGTCTCAAGCTCTCTACGCTTTGATCGATTCCTGAGAGACCAGTAGTAGTTTCCGAAGCACATCTGGAGGCATTCTCTAATCTGTAGAACTTCAGTGTGTTGATGAAACAAAGAAATTGCATCGGGATTGAATACAACAGGCACCATGTTGACTTTTCTGCATGAGAGTAATGTCTCAAACTGTCCATGCTTTGATCGTTCCCTGGGAGACCAGTAGTAGTTTCCGAAGTACATCTGGATGCTTCCTGTAGTCTGTGGATGTTCAGAGTGTTCATGAAACACAGAAATTGCATCGGGATTGAATACAACACACACCATGCGCACTTTGCCTAATGGGAGTAATGTCTCAAGCTGTCTACGCTTTTATTGTTCCCTGGGAGACCAGTACTAGTTTATGAAGCGCATCTGGAGACTTCCTGTAATCTGTGGACTTTCAGAGTGTTGATGAAACGCAGAAATTGCATCGGGGTTGAATACAAAAGGCACCATGTTGAATTTTCTCCATGGGAGTAATGTCTCAAACTGTCTACGTTTTGATCATTTCCTGGGAGACAAGTACTAATCTCCGAAGCACATCTGGAAATATTCTATAATCTGTGAACCTTCACAGTGTTGATGAAGCACAGAAATTGCATTGGGATTGAATACAACAACCACCATGCGGTCTTTTCTCCATGGAGTAATGTCTCAAACAGTCTACGATTTGATCGATTCCTGTGAGACCAGTAGTAGTTTCCGAAGCACATCAGGAGGCTTCCTGTAATCTGTGGACTTCCAGAGTGTTGTGAAACACAGAAGTTGCATCGGGATTGAATACAAGCACTATGCGGACATTTCTAAATAGGAGTAATGTCTCAAACTCTCTACGCTTTGATTGTTCCCTGGGAGACCAGTAGGAGTTTCCGAAGTACGTCTGGTGACTTTCTTTATTCTGTCGACGTTGAGAGTGTTAATGAAACACATTAATTGCATCGGGATTGAATACAACAGGGACCATGCGGACTTATCTCCGTGGGAGTAATGTCTCAAACTGTGTACGGTTTGATCGTTCGCTGTGAGATGCCAGAGTTGGGAGACCAGTTGTAGTTTCCGAAGCACATCTGGAGGCTTCCTGTAATCTGCGGACGTTCAGAGTGTTGATGAAACACAGAAATTGCATCGGGATTGAATACAACAGTCACCATGCGGACTTTTCTCCATGGGAGTAATGTCTCAAACCGTCTACGCTTTGATCCTTCCCTGAAAGACCAGTAGTAGTGTCCGAAGCACATCTGGAGGCATTCTGTAATATGTGGACGTTCAGAGTGTTGATGAAACACAAAAATTCCATCGGGATTGTATACAACAGCAACATGAGGACATTTTCCATGGGGGTAATGTCTCAAACAGTCTAATATTTGATCGTTCCCTAGTTGACCAGTAGTAGTCTAAGAAGCACATCTGGAGTCTTTCCGTAATCAGTGGACGTTCAGAGTGTTGATGAAACAGAGAAATTGCATCGCTATTAAATACAACACGCCAAATTGGATTTTGCTCCACTTGAGTAATGTCTCAAACTGTCACGATTTAATCGTTTGCTGGGAGACCAGTAGTAGTTTCCGAAGCACATCTGGAGGCTTCCTGTAGTCAGTTGATGTTCAGAGTGTTCATGAAACACAGAAATTGCATCGGGATTGAATACAACAGGCACCATGCGCACTTTGCCTAATGGCAGTAATGTCTCAAACTGTCTACGCTTTTATTGTTCCCTGGGAGAATAGTAGTTGTTTACGAAGCACATCTGGAGACTTCCTGTAATCTGTGTACTTTCAGAGTGTTGATGAAACACAGAAATTGCATCGGAGTTGAATACAACAGGCACCATTCGTACTTTTCTCCATGGGGGTTATGTCTCAAATTGTCTACGCTTTGATCGTTCGCTGGGAGACCAGTTGTAGATTCCGAAGCACATCTGGAGGCTTCCTGTAATCCTTGGACGTTCAGAGTGTTGATAAAACACAGATATTGCATCGTGATTTAATACAACTGGCACCATGCGGACCTTTGTCATAGGGAGTTATGTCTCAAGCTCTCTACGCTTTGATCGATTCCTGAGACGCCAGTAGTAGTTTCCGCAGCACATCTGGGGTCATTCTGTAATCTACTGACGTTCAGAGTGTTGATGAAACACAGAAATTCCATCGGGATTGAATACAAGAGGCACCATGTTGACTTTTCTGCATTGGGAGTAATGTCTCAAACTGTCTATGCTTTGATCGATTCCTGGGATACCAGTAGTAGTTTCCGAAGCACATCTGGATGCATTCTGTAATCTGTGGACTTTCAGAGTGTTGATAAAACACAGAAATTCCATCGGGATTGAATACAACAGGCACCATGCGGACTTTTCTACATGGGCGTAATGTCTCAAAGAGTTTACGATTTGATTGATCCCTATGAGACCAGTAATAGTTTCCGGAGCACATCAGGAGGCATTCTGTAATTTGTGGACCTTCAGAATGTTGATGAAAGACAGAAATTGAATCGGGATTGAATACAACAGTCAGCATGCAGACTTTTCTCCATGGGAGTAATGTCTCAAACTGTCTACGCTTTGATCGATTCCTAGGAGACCAGTAGTAGTTTCCGAAGCACACCTGGAAGCTTCCAGTAATCTGTGAACGTTCAGAGTGTTGATAAAACATAGAAATTGCATCGGGATTGAATACAACAGGCACCAAGTTGACTTTTCTGCATGGGAGTAATGTCTCAAACCGTCTATGCTTTGATCGATTCCTGGGATACCAGTAGTAATTTCCGAACACATATGTAGGTATTCTGTAATCTGTTGACGTTCAGAGTGTTGATGAAACACAAAAATTCCATCGGGATTGAATACAACAGCACCATGAGCACATTTTCCATGGGTGTAATGTCTCAAACTGTCTAAGATTTGATCGTTCCCTAGTTGACGAGTAGTAGTCTAAGAAGCACATCTGGTGTCTTTCCGTAATATGCGGACGTTGAGAGTGTTGATGAAACAGAGAAATTGCATCGCTATTATATACAACGCTCCAAATTGGATTTTGCTCCACGGGAGTAATGTCTCAAACTGTCACGATTTGATCGTTTGCTGGGAGACTAGTTGTAGTTTCCGAAGCAACTCTGGAGGCTTCCTGTAATCTGTGGACGTTCAGAGTGTTGATGAAACCGAGAAATTGCATCGAGATTGAATACAACTGGCACCATGCGGACTTTTGTCATAGGGAGTAATGTCTCAAATTGTCTACGCTTTGATCGTTCCCTGGGAGACCAGTTGTAGATTCCGAAGCACATCTGGAGGCTTCCTGTAATCCGTGGACGTTCAGAGTGTTGATAAAACACAGATATTGCATCGGGATTTAATACAACTGGCACCATGCGGACTTTTGTCATAGGGAGTTATGTCTCAAGCTCTCTACGCTTTGATCGATTCCTGAGAGACCAGTAGTAGTTTCCGAAGCACATCTGGAGGCATTCTCTAATCTGTAGAACTTCAGTGTGTTGATGAAACAAAGAAATTGCATCGGGATTGAATACAACAGGCACCATGTTGACTTTTCTGCATGAGAGTAATGTCTCAAACTGTCCATGCTTTGATCGTTCCCTGGGAGACCAGTAGTAGTTTCCGAAGTACATCTGGATGCTTCCTGTAGTCTGTGGATGTTCAGAGTGTTCATGAAACACAGAAATTGCATCGGGATTGAATACAACACACACCATGCGCACTTTGCCTAATGGGAGTAATGTCTCAAGCTGTCTACGCTTTTATTGTTCCCTGGGAGACCAGTACTAGTTTATGAAGCGCATCTGGAGACTTCCTGTAATCTGTGGACTTTCAGAGTGTTGATGAAACGCAGAAATTGCATCGGGGTTGAATACAAAAGGCACCATGTTGAATTTTCTCCATGGGAGTAATGTCTCAAACTGTCTACGTTTTGATCATTTCCTGGGAGACAAGTACTAATCTCCGAAGCACATCTGGAAATATTCTATAATCTGTGAACCTTCACAGTGTTGATGAAGCACAGAAATTGCATTGGGATTGAATACAACAACCACCATGCGGTCTTTTCTCCATGGAGTAATGTCTCAAACAGTCTACGATTTGATCGATTCCTGTGAGACCAGTAGTAGTTTCCGAAGCACATCAGGAGGCTTCCTGTAATCTGTGGACTTCCAGAGTGTTGTGAAACACAGAAGTTGCATCGGGATTGAATACAAGCACTATGCGGACATTTCTAAATAGGAGTAATGTCTCAAACTCTCTACGCTTTGATTGTTCCCTGGGAGACCAGTAGGAGTTTCCGAAGTACGTCTGGTGACTTTCTTTATTCTGTCGACGTTGAGAGTGTTAATGAAACACATTAATTGCATCGGGATTGAATACAACAGGGACCATGCGGACTTATCTCCGTGGGAGTAATGTCTCAAACTGTGTACGGTTTGATCGTTCGCTGTGAGATGCCAGAGTTGGGAGACCAGTTGTAGTTTCCGAAGCACATCTGGAGGCTTCCTGTAATCTGCGGACGTTCAGAGTGTTGATGAAACACAGAAATTGCATCGGGATTGAATACAACAGTCACCATGCGGACTTTTCTCCATGGGAGTAATGTCTCAAACCGTCTACGCTTTGATCCTTCCCTGAAAGACCAGTAGTAGTGTCCGAAGCACATCTGGAGGCATTCTGTAATATGTGGACGTTCAGAGTGTTGATGAAACACAAAAATTCCATCGGGATTGTATACAACAGCAACATGAGGACATTTTCCATGGGGGTAATGTCTCAAACAGTCTAATATTTGATCGTTCCCTAGTTGACCAGTAGTAGTCTAAGAAGCACATCTGGAGTCTTTCCGTAATCAGTGGACGTTCAGAGTGTTGATGAAACAGAGAAATTGCATCGCTATTAAATACAACACGCCAAATTGGATTTTGCTCCACTTGAGTAATGTCTCAAACTGTCACGATTTAATCGTTTGCTGGGAGACCAGTAGTAGTTTCCGAAGCACATCTGGAGGCTTCCTGTAGTCAGTTGATGTTCAGAGTGTTCATGAAACACAGAAATTGCATCGGGATTGAATACAACAGGCACCATGCGCACTTTGCCTAATGGCAGTAATGTCTCAAACTGTCTACGCTTTTATTGTTCCCTGGGAGAATAGTAGTTGTTTACGAAGCACATCTGGAGACTTCCTGTAATCTGTGTACTTTCAGAGTGTTGATGAAACACAGAAATTGCATCGGAGTTGAATACAACAGGCACCATTCGTACTTTTCTCCATGGGGGTTATGTCTCAAATTGTCTACGCTTTGATCGTTCGCTGGGAGACCAGTTGTAGATTCCGAAGCACATCTGGAGGCTTCCTGTAATCCTTGGACGTTCAGAGTGTTGATAAAACACAGATATTGCATCGTGATTTAATACAACTGGCACCATGCGGACCTTTGTCATAGGGAGTTATGTCTCAAGCTCTCTACGCTTTGATCGATTCCTGAGACGCCAGTAGTAGTTTCCGCAGCACATCTGGGGTCATTCTGTAATCTACTGACGTTCAGAGTGTTGATGAAACACAGAAATTCCATCGGGATTGAATACAAGAGGCACCATGTTGACTTTTCTGCATTGGGAGTAATGTCTCAAACTGTCTATGCTTTGATCGATTCCTGGGATACCAGTAGTAGTTTCCGATGCACATCTGGAGGCATTCTGTAATCTGTGGACGTTCAGACTGTTGATGATACACAGAAATTGCATCGGGAATGAATACAAAAGTCACCATGCGGACTTTTCACGACGGGTGTAATGTCTCAATCAATCTACGCTTTGATCGATACCTGGGAGAAAAGTAGTAGTTTTAGAAGCACATCAGGAGGCTTCCTGTAATATGTGGATGTTCATAGTGTTGATGAAACCAGATATTGCATCGGAATTGAATACAACAGGCACCATGCGGACTTGTCTCAATGGGGGTAATGTCAGAAACTGTCTACGTTTTTATCGATTCCTGGGAGACCAGTAGTAATTTCCGAAGCACATCTGGAGGCTTCCTGTAATCTGTGGACGTTCAGAGTGTTGACGAAACATAGAAATTGCATCGGGATTAAATACAACGGGCACCATGCGGACTTTTCTCCATGGGAGTAATGTCTGATAATGTCTGCGTTTTGATCGATTCCTGGCAGACATGCAGTAGTTTCCGAAGCACATCTGGAGGGATTCTGTAATCTGTGGACTTTCAGAGTGTTGATGAAACACAGAAATTGCATCGCGATTGAATACAACAGGCACCATGCGGACTTTGCTCAATGGGACTAATGTCTGAAACTGTGTACGTTTTGAACGATTCGTGGGAGACCAGTAGTAGTTTTCGGCGCGCATCTGTAGGCATTCTGTAATATGTGGACCTTCAGAGTGTTGATGAGAGAGAGAAATTGCTTCGGGATTGAATACAACACTCACCATGTGACTTTTCTTCAGATGAGTAGTGTCTCAAACTGTCTACGCTTTGATCGATTCTTGGGAGACCAGTAGAAGATTCCGAAGCACATCTAAATGCATTCTGTAATGTGTGGACATTCAGAATATTGATGAAACACAGAAATTGAATCGGGATTGAACACAACATGCCAAATGCGTACTTTACTCCATGGGAGTAATGTCTCAAACTGTCTACGCTTTGAGCGTTCCCTGGGAGACCAGTAGCAGTTTCCGAAGCAAACCTGGAGGCTTCCTGATTTCATTGGACGTTCAGAGTGTTGACGAAACACAGAAATTGCCTCACGATTAGATACAACAAGCACCATGCGGACTTTTCTCCATGGGAGTAATGTTTCAAACTTTCTACGCATTGATCGTTCCCTGGGAGACCAGTAGTAATTTCCGAAGCACATATGGACTAATTCTGTAACCTGTGGACGTTCAGAGTGTTGATGAAACACAGGATTTGCATCGGGATTAAATACAACAGGCACCATGTTGACTTTTTTGCATGGGAGTAATGTCTCAAACTGTCTATGCTTTGATCGATTCCTGGGATACCAATAGTAGTTTCCGAAGCACATCTGGAGTCATTCTGTATTCTATTGACGCTCAGAGTGTTGATGAAGCACAGAAATTGCATCGGAGTTGAATACAACGGTCACCATACGGACTTTTCTCCATGGGGGTAATGTCTCAGATTGTCTACGCTTTGATCGTTCCCTGGGAGACCAGTTGTAGATTCCGAAGCACGTCTGTAGGCTTCCTGTAATCCGTGGACGTTCAGAGTGTTGATAAAACACATAAATTGCATCGGGATTTAATACAACTGGCACCATGCGGACGTTTGTCATAGGGTCATGTCTCAAGCTTCCTACGCTTTGATCGATTCCTGGGAGACCAGTAGTAGTTTCCGAAGCACATCTGGAGTCATTCTGTAATCTATTGATGTTCAGAGTGTTGATGAAACACAGAAATTGCATCGGGACTGAATACAACTTGCCAAATGCGGACTTTTCTCCATATGAGTAATATCTCAAATTGTCTACGCTTTGATCGATCCCTGGGAGACCAGTACTAGTTTCCGAAGGACATCTGGAGGCTTCCTGTAGTCTGTGGATGTTCAGAGTGTTCATGAAACACAGAAATTGCAACGGGATTGAATACAACGAGCACCATGCGCACTTTGCTTAGTGGGAGTAATGTCTCAAATTGTCTTCGCTTATATTGTTCCCTGGGAGACCAGTAGTAGTTTACGAAGCACATCTGGAGACTTCCTGTAATCTGTGGACTTTCAGAGTGTTGATGAAACGCAGAAATTGCATCGGGGTTGAATACAACAGGCACCATGCTGACTTTTCGCAATGGGTGCAATCTCTCAAGCTGTCTGCGATTTGATCGTTCCCTGGGAGACCAGTAGTAGTTTCCGAAGCACAGCTGGAGGCATTCTGTAATCTGTAGATGTTCAGAGTGTTGATGAAACACAGAAATTGCATCGGAGTTGAATACAACAGGCACCATACCATGTTGACTTTTCTGCATTGGAGTAATCTCTCAAACTGTCTTTGCTTTGATCGATTCCTGGGATACCAGTAGTAGTTTCGAAGCACATCTGGAGGCATTCTGTAATCTGTGGACGTTCAGAGTGTTGATGATACAATGAAATTGCATCGGGATTGAATACAACATGCACCATGCGCACTTTGCTTAATGCGAGTAATGTCTCAAACTGTCTACGCTTTTATTGTTCCCTGGGAGAGCAGTAGTAGTTTACGAAGCACATCTGGAGACATCCTGTAATCTGTGGGCATTCAGAGTGTTGATGAAACGCAGAAATTGCATCGGGGTTGAATACAACTTTCACCATGTTGACTTTTCTCCATGGGAGTAATGTCTCCAACTGTCTACGCTTTGATCGATTCCTGGGAGACCAGTACTAGTTTCCGAAGCACATCTGGAGATATTCTATAATCTGTGAACCTTCACAGTGTTGATGAAGCAGAGAAATTGCATCGGGATTGAATATAACAGCCACCATGCGGGCTTTTCTCCATGGGAGTAATGTCTCAAACAGTCTACGCTTTGATCGATTCCTGTGAGACCAGTAGTAGTTTCCGAAGCACATCAGGAGGCTTCGTGTAATCTGTGGACTTTCAGAGTGTTGTGAAACACAGAAGTTGCATCGGGATTGAATACAACAGGCACCTTGCAGACTTTTATCATAATGAGTAATGTCTCAAACTCTCTACACTTTGACCGATTCCTGGGAGACCAGTAGTAGTTACCGTAGCACATCTGGAGGCATCCTGTAATCTGTTGACCTTCAGTGTGTTGATGAAACACAGAAATTGCATCGGGATTGAACACAAGCACTATGCGGACATTTCTAGATGGGAGTAATGTCTCAAACTCTCTACGCTTTGATTGTTCCCTGGGAGACCAGTAGTAGTTTCCGAAGCACGTCTGGAGACTTTCTTTATTCTGTCGACGTTCAGAGTGTTAATGAAACACATTAATTTTATCGGGATTGAAAACAACAGGGACCATGCGGACTAATCTCCGTGGGAGTAATGTCTCAAACTGTGTACGGTTTGATCGTTCGCTGTGAGACGCCAGAGTTGGGAGACCAGTTGTACTTTCCGAAGCACATCTGGAGGCTTCCTGTAATCTGTGGACGTTCAGAGTGTTGATGAAACACAGGATTTGCATCGGCATTGAATACAACAGGCACCATGCGGACTTTTCTCCATGGGAGTAATGTCTCAAACCGTCTACGCTTTGATCCTTCCCTGAAAGACCAGAAGTAGTTTCCGAAGCACATCTGGAGGCATTCTGTAATATGTGGACGTTCAGATTGTTGATGAAACACAAAAATTCCATCGGGATTAAATACCACAGCACCATGAGGACATTTTCCATGGGTGTAATGTCTCAAAGTGTCTAAGATTTGATCGTTCCCTAGTTGACCAGTAGTAGTCTAAGAAGCACATCTGGAGTCTTTCCGTAATCTGTGGCCGTTCAGAGTGTTGATGAAACAATGAAATTGCATCGGGATTGAGTACAACATGCCAAATGTGGACTTTTCTCCATGGGAGTAATATCTCAAACTGTCTACGCTTTGATCGTTCCCTGGGAGACCAGTAGTAGTTTCCGAAGCACATATGGAGGCTTCCTGTAGTCTGTGGATGCTCAGAGTGTTCATGAAACACAGAAATTGCATCGGGATCGAATACAACAGGCACCATGCGCACTTTGCTTAATGGGAGTAATGTTTCAAACTGTCTACGCTTTTAGTGTTCCCTGGGAGACCAGTAGTAGTTTACGAAGCACATCTGGAGACATTCTGTAATCTGTAGATGTTCAGAGTGTTGATGAAACCCAGACGTTCAGAGTGTTGATGAGGCTCAGACATTGTATCGGGATTGAATACAACAGGCACCATGTTGAATTTTCTCCATGGGAGTAATGTCTCAAACTGTCTACGTTTCGATCATTTCCTGGGAGACCAGTACTAGTTTCCAAAGCACATCTGGAGATATTCTATAATCTGTGAACCTTCACTTTGTTGATGAACCACAGAAATTGCATCGGGATTGAATACAACAGCCACCATGCGGACTTTTCTCCATGGGAGTAATGTTCAAACAGTCTACGCTTTGATCGATTACTGTGAGACCAGTAGTAGTTTTCGAAGCACATCTGGAGGCTTCCTGTAATCTGTGGGCGTTCAGAGTGTTGATAAAACAGAGAGATTTCTTCGGGATTGAATACAACAGGCACCATGTTGACTTTTCTTCAGGGGAGTAATGTCTCAAACTGTCTACGATTTGATCGATTCTTGGGAGACCAGTAGAAGATTCCGAAGCACATCTGGAGGCATTCTGTAATGTGTGGACATTCAGAATATTGATGAAACACATATATTGAATCGGGATTGAACACAACATGCCAAATGCGGACTTTCCTCCATGGAATAATGTCTCAAACTGTCTACGCTTTGAGCGTTCCCTGGGAGACCAGTAGTAGTTTCCGAAGCACACCTGGAGGCTTCCTGTTTTCATTGGACGTTCAGAGTGTTGACGAAACACAGAAATCGCCTCACGATTATATACAACAAGCACCATGCGGACTTTTCTCCATGGGAGTAATGTTTCAAACTTTCTACGCTTTGATCGTTCCCTGGGAGTCCAGTAGTAGTTTCCGAAGCACATCTGGAGGCTTCCTGTAATCTGCGGACGTTCAGAGTGTTGATGAAACACAGAAATTGCATCGGGATTGAATACAACAGTCACCATGCGGACTTTTTTCCATGGGAGTAATGTCTTAAACTGTCTACGCTTTGATCGATTCCTTGGGGACCAGTAGTAATTTCCGAAGCATATATGGAGGCATTCTGTAATCTGTGGACGTTCAGGGTGTTGATGAAACACAGGATTTGAATCGGCATTGAATACAACAGGCACCATGCGGACTTTTCTCCATGGGAGTAATGTCTCAAACCGTCTACGATTTGATCCTTCCCTGAAAGACCAGTATAGTTTTCGAAGCACATCTGGAGGCATTCTGTAATATGTGGACGTTCAGAGTGTTGATGAAACACAAAAATTCCATCGGGATTGAATACAACAGCACCATGAGCACATTTTCCATGGGTGTAATGTCTCAAACTGTCTGAGATTTGATCGTTCCCTAGTTGACCAGTTGTAGTCTAAGAAGCACACCTGGAGTCTTTCCTTAATCTGTAGACGTTCAGGGAGTTGATGAAACAGAGAAATTGCATCGCTATTAAATACAACACGCCAAATTGGATTATGCTCCACGGGAGTAATGTCTCAAACTGTCACGATTTGATCGTTTGCTGGGAGACTAGTTGTAGTTTCCGAAGCAACTCTGGAGGTTTCCTGTAATCTGTGGACGTTCAGAGTGTTGATCAAACCGAGAAATTGCATCGAGATTGAATACAACTGGCACCATGCGGACTTTTGTCATAGGGAGTAATGTCTCAAATTGTCTACGGTTTGATTGGTCCCTGAGAGACCAGTAGTAGTTACCGAAGCACATCTGGAGTCATCCTGTAATCTGTGGACTTTCAGAGTGTTGATAAAACATAGAAATTCCATCGGGATTGAATACAACAGGCACCATGCGGACTTTTGTACATGGGCGTAATGTCTCAAAGAGTTTACGATTTGATCGATCCCTATGAGACCAGTAATAGCTTCCGGAGCACATCAGGAGGCATTCTTTAATCTGTGGACCTTCAGAGTGTTGATGAAAGACAGAAATTGAATCATGACTGAATACAACAGTCAGCATGCGGACTTTTCTCCATGGGAGTAATGTCTCAAACTGTCTACGCTTTGATCGATTCCTAGGAGACCAGTAGTAGTTTCCGAAGCACACCTGGAAGCTTTTAGTAATCTGTGAACGTTCAGAGTGTTGATAAGACATAGAAATTGCATCGGGATTGAATACAACAGGCACCATGCGGACTTTCCTCAGTGGGAATATTGTCTGAAACTGTCTACGCTTTGATCGATTCGTGGGAGACCAGTAGTAGTTTTCGGCGCGCATCTGGAGGCATTCTGTAATATGTGGACCTTCAGAGTGTTGATGAGAGAGAGAAATTGCATCGGGATTGAATACAACAGACCAAATACGGTTTTTCTCCATAGGAGTAACGTCTCAAGGTGTCTACGCTATGATCGTTACCTGGGAGGCCAGTAGTAGTTTGCGAAGCACATCTGGAGGCTTCCTGTAATCTGTGGGCGTTCAGAGTGTTGATAAAACACAGAGATTGCTTCGGGATTGAATACAACAGGCACCATGTTGACTTTCCTTCAGGGGAGTTATGTCTCAAACTGTCTACGCTTTGATCGATTCTTGGGAGACCAGTAGAAGATTCCGAAGCACATCTAGAGGCATTCTGTAATGTGTGGACATTCAGAATATTGATGAAACACAGAAATTGAATCGGGATTAAACACAACAAGCACCATGCGGACTTTTCTCCATGGGAGTAATGTTTCAATTTTTCTACGCTTTGATCGTTCCCTGGGAGACCAGTAGTAGTTTCCGAAGCACATCCGGAGGCTTCCTGTAAATTGCGCACGTTCAGAGTGTTGATGAAACACAGAAATTGCATCGACATTGAATACAACTGGCACCATGCGGACTTTTGTCATAGGGAGTAATGTCTCAAACTGTCTACGGTTTGATTGGTCCCTGAGAGACCAGTAGTAGTTACCGAAGCACATCTGGAGACATCCTGTAATCTGTGGACTTTCAGAGTGTTCATGAAACACAGAAATTGCATCGGGATTGAATACAACAGGCACCATGCGCACTTTGCTTAATGGGAGTAATGTCTCAAACTGTCTACGCTTTTATTGTTCCCTGGGAGACCAGTAGTAGTTTACGAAGCGCATCTGGAGACTTCCTGTAATCTGTGGACTTTCAGAGTGTTGATGAAACGCAGAAATTGCATCAGGATTGAATACACCATTCACCATACGGACTTTTCTCCATGGGGGTTATGTCTCAAATTGTCTACGCTTTGATCGTTCCCTGGGAGACCAGTTCTAATTTCCGAAGCACATCTGGAGGCTTCCTGTAATCCGTGGACGTTCAGAGTGTTGATAAAACACAGATATTGCATCGGGATTTAATACAACTGCCACCATGCGGTCTTTTGTCATAGGGAGTTATGTCTCAAACTCTCTACGCTATGATCGATTCCTGAGAGACCAGTAGTAGTTTCCGAAGCACATCTGGAGTCATTCTGTAATCTATTGACGTTCAGAGTGTTGATGAAACACATAAATTCCATCGGGATTGAATACAAGAGGCACCATGTTGACTTTTCTGCATTGGGAGTAATGTCTCAAACTGTCTATGTTTTGATCGATTTCTGGGATACCAGTAGTAGTTTCCGAAGCACATCTGGAGGCACTCTGTAATCTGTGGACGTTCAGACTGTTGATGATACAAAGAAATTGCATCGGGAATGAATACAAAAGTCACCATGCGGACTTTTCACGACGGGGGTAATGTCTCAAAAAGTCTACGTTTTGATCGATACCTGGGAGACCAGTAGTAGTTTTCGAAGCACATCTGGAGGCTTCCTGTAATATGTGGATGTTTATAGTGTTGATGAAACCAAATATTGCATCGGAATTGAATACAACAGGCACCATGCGGACTTTTCTCCATGGGAGTAATGTGTCAAACTGTCTACGCTTTGATCGATTCCTTGGAGACCAGTAGTAATTTCCGAAGCACATATGGAGGCATACTGTAATCTGTGGACGTTCAGAGTGTTGATGAAACACAGGACTTGCATCGGCATTAAATACAACAGGAACCATGTTGACTTTTTTGCATGTGAGTAATGTCTCAAACTGTCTATGCTTTGATCGATTCCTGTGAGACCAATAGTAGTTTCCGAAGCACATCTGGAGTCATTCTGTAATCTATTGATGTTCAGAGTGTTGATGAAACACAGAAATTGCATCGGGACTGAATACAACTTGCCAAATGCGGACTTTTCTCCATATGAGTAATATCTCAAATTGTCTACGCTTTGATCGATCCCTGGGAGACCAGTACTAGTTTCCGAAGGACATCTGGAGGCTTCCTGTAGTCTGTGGATGTTCAGAGTGTTCATGAAACACAGAAATTGCAACGGGATTGAATACAACGAGCACCATGCGCACTTTGCTTAGTGGGAGTAATGTCTCAAATTGTCTTCGCTTATATTGTTCCCTGGGAGACCAGTAGTAGTTTACGAAGCACATCTGGAGACTTCCTGTAATCTGTGGACTTTCAGAGTGTTGATGAAACGCAGAAATTGCATCGGGGTTGAATACAACAGGCACCATGCTGACTTTTCGCAATGGGTGCAATCTCTCAAGCTGTCTGCGATTTGATCGTTCCCTGGGAGACCAGTAGTAGTTTCCGAAGCACAGCTGGAGGCATTCTGTAATCTGTAGATGTTCAGAGTGTTGATGAAACACAGAAATTGCATCGGAGTTGAATACAACAGGCACCATACCATGTTGACTTTTCTGCATTGGAGTAATCTCTCAAACTGTCTTTGCTTTGATCGATTCCTGGGATACCAGTAGTAGTTTCGAAGCACATCTGGAGGCATTCTGTAATCTGTGGACGTTCAGAGTGTTGATGATACAATGAAATTGCATCGGGATTGAATACAACATGCACCATGCGCACTTTGCTTAATGCGAGTAATGTCTCAAACTGTCTACGCTTTTATTGTTCCCTGGGAGAGCAGTAGTAGTTTACGAAGCACATCTGGAGACATCCTGTAATCTGTGGGCATTCAGAGTGTTGATGAAACGCAGAAATTGCATCGGGGTTGAATACAACAGGCACCATGCAGACTTTTCTCCATGGGAGTAATGTTCAAACTGTCTACGATTTGATCGTTCCCTGGGAGACCAGTTGTAAATCCAAAAGCACATCTGGAGGCTTCCTGTATACTGTGGACATTCAGAGTGATGATAAAACACATAAATTGCATCGGGATTGAATACAACTTTCACCATGTTGACTTTTCTCCATGGGAGTAATGTCTCCAACTGTCTACGCTTTGATCGATTCCTGGGAGACCAGTACTAGTTTCCGAAGCACATCTGGAGATATTCTATAATCTGTGAACCTTCACAGTGTTGATGAAGCAGAGAAATTGCATCGGGATTGAATATAACAGCCACCATGCGGGCTTTTCTCCATGGGAGTAATGTCTCAAACAGTCTACGCTTTGATCGATTCCTGTGAGACCAGTAGTAGTTTCCGAAGCACATCAGGAGGCTTCGTGTAATCTGTGGACTTTCAGAGTGTTGTGAAACACAGAAGTTGCATCGGGATTGAATACAACAGGCACCTTGCAGACTTTTATCATAATGAGTAATGTCTCAAACTCTCTACACTTTGACCGATTCCTGGGAGACCAGTAGTAGTTACCGTAGCACATCTGGAGGCATCCTGTAATCTGTTGACCTTCAGTGTGTTGATGAAACACAGAAATTGCATCGGGATTGAACACAAGCACTATGCGGACATTTCTAAATGGGAGTAATGTCTCAAACTCTCTACGCTTTGATTGTTCCCTGGGAGACCAGTAGTAGTTTCCGAAGCACGTCTGGAGACTTTCTTTATTCTGTCGACGTTCAGAGTGTTAATGAAACACATTAATTTTATCGGGATTGAAAACAACAGGGACCATGCGGACTAATCTCCGTGGGAGTAATGTCTCAAACTGTGTACGGTTTGATCGTTCGCTGTGAGACGCCAGAGTTGGGAGACCAGTTGTACTTTCCGAAGCACATCTGGAGGCTTCCTGTAATCTGTGGACGTTCAGAGTGTTGATGAAACACAGGATTTGCATCGGCATTGAATACAACAGGCACCATGCGGACTTTTCTCCATGGGAGTAATGTCTCAAACCGTCTACGCTTTGATCCTTCCCTGAAAGACCAGAAGTAGTTTCCGAAGCACATCTGGAGGCATTCTGTAATATGTGGACGTTCAGATTGTTGATGAAACACAAAAATTCCATCGGGATTAAATACCACAGCACCATGAGGACATTTTCCATGGGTGTAATGTCTCAAAGTGTCTAAGATTTGATCGTTCCCTAGTTGACCAGTAGTAGTCTAAGAAGCACATCTGGAGTCTTTCCGTAATCTGTGGCCGTTCAGAGTGTTGATGAAACAATGAAATTGCATCGGGATTGAGTACAACATGCCAAATGTGGACTTTTCTCCATGGGAGTAATATCTCAAACTGTCTACGCTTTGATCGTTCCCTGGGAGACCAGTAGTAGTTTCCGAAGCACATATGGAGGCTTCCTGTAGTCTGTGGATGCTCAGAGTGTTCATGAAACACAGAAATTGCATCGGGATCGAATACAACAGGCACCATGCGCACTTTGCTTAATGGGAGTAATGTTTCAAACTGTCTACGCTTTTAGTGTTCCCTGGGAGACCAGTAGTAGTTTACGAAGCACATCTGGAGACATTCTGTAATCTGTAGATGTTCAGAGTGTTGATGAAACCCAGACGTTCAGAGTGTTGATGAGGCTCAGACATTGTATCGGGATTGAATACAACAGGCACCATGTTGAATTTTCTCCATGGGAGTAATGTCTCAAACTGTCTACGTTTCGATCATTTCCTGGGAGACCAGTACTAGTTTCCAAAGCACATCTGGAGATATTCTATAATCTGTGAACCTTCACTTTGTTGATGAACCACAGAAATTGCATCGGGATTGAATACAACAGCCACCATGCGGACTTTTCTCCATGGGAGTAATGTTCAAACAGTCTACGCTTTGATCGATTACTGTGAGACCAGTAGTAGTTTTCGAAGCACATCTGGAGGCTTCCTGTAATCTGTGGGCGTTCAGAGTGTTGATAAAACAGAGAGATTTCTTCGGGATTGAATACAACAGGCACCATGTTGACTTTTCTTCAGGGGAGTAATGTCTCAAACTGTCTACGATTTGATCGATTCTTGGGAGACCAGTAGAAGATTCCGAAGCACATCTGGAGGCATTCTGTAATGTGTGGACATTCAGAATATTGATGAAACACATATATTGAATCGGGATTGAACACAACATGCCAAATGCGGACTTTCCTCCATGGAATAATGTCTCAAACTGTCTACGCTTTGAGCGTTCCCTGGGAGACCAGTAGTAGTTTCCGAAGCACACCTGGAGGCTTCCTGTTTTCATTGGACGTTCAGAGTGTTGACGAAACACAGAAATCGCCTCACGATTATATACAACAAGCACCATGCGGACTTTTCTCCATGGGAGTAATGTTTCAAACTTTCTACGCTTTGATCGTTCCCTGGGAGTCCAGTAGTAGTTTCCGAAGCACATCTGGAGGCTTCCTGTAATCTGCGGACGTTCAGAGTGTTGATGAAACACAGAAATTGCATCGGGATTGAATACAACAGTCACCATGCGGACTTTTTTCCATGGGAGTAATGTCTTAAACTGTCTACGCTTTGATCGATTCCTTGGGGACCAGTAGTAATTTCCGAAGCATATATGGAGGCATTCTGTAATCTGTGGACGTTCAGGGTGTTGATGAAACACAGGATTTTAATCGGCATTGAATACAACAGGCACCATGCGGACTTTTCTCCATGGGAGTAATGTCTCAAACCGTCTACGATTTGATCCTTCCCTGAAAGACCAGTATAGTTTTCGAAGCACATCTGGAGGCATTCTGTAATATGTGGACGTTCAGAGTGTTGATGAAACACAAAAATTCCATCGGGATTGAATACAACAGCACCATGAGCACATTTTCCATGGGTGTAATGTCTCAAACTGTCTGAGATTTGATCGTTCCCTAGTTGACCAGTTGTAGTCTAAGAAGCACATCTGGAGTCTTTCCTTAATCTGTAGACGTTCAGGGAGTTGATGAAACAGAGAAATTGCATCGCTATTAAATACAACACGCCAAATTGGATTATGCTCCACGGGAGTAATGTCTCAAACTGTCACGATTTGATCGTTTGCTGGGAGACTAGTTGTAGTTTCCGAAGCAACTCTGGAGGTTTCCTGTAATCTGTGGACGTTCAGAGTGTTGATCAAACCGAGAAATTGCATCGAGATTGAATACAACTGGCACCATGCGGACTTTTGTCATAGGGAGTAATGTCTCAAATTGTCTACGGTTTGATTGGTCCCTGAGAGACCAGTAGTAGTTACCGAAGCACATCTGGAGTCATCCTGTAATCTGTGGACTTTCAGAGTGTTGATAAAACATAGAAATTCCATCGGGATTGAATACAACAGGCACCATGCGGACTTTTGTACATGGGCGTAATGTCTCAAAGAGTTTACGATTTGATCGATCCCTATGAGACCAGTAATAGCTTCCGGAGCACATCAGGAGGCATTCTTTAATCTGTGGACCTTCAGAGTGTTGATGAAAGACAGAAATTGAATCATGACTGAATACAACAGTCAGCATGCGGACTTTTCTCCATGGGAGTAATGTCTCAAACTGTCTACGCTTTGATCGATTCCTAGGAGACCAGTAGTAGTTTCCGAAGCACACCTGGAAGCTTTTAGTAATCTGTGAACGTTCAGAGTGTTGATAAGACATAGAAATTGCATCGGGATTGAATACAACAGGCACCATGCGGACTTTCCTCAGTGGGAATATTGTCTGAAACTGTCTACGCTTTGATCGATTCGTGGGAGACCAGTAGTAGTTTTCGGCGCGCATCTGGAGGCATTCTGTAATATGTGGACCTTCAGAGTGTTGATGAGAGAGAGAAATTGCATCGGGATTGAATACAACAGACCAAATACGGTTTTTCTCCATAGGAGTAACGTCTCAAGGTGTCTACGCTATGATCGTTACCTGGGAGGCCAGTAGTAGTTTGCGAAGCACATCTGGAGGCTTCCTGTAATCTGTGGGCGTTCAGAGTGTTGATAAAACACAGAGATTGCTTCGGGATTGAATACAACAGGCACCATGTTGACTTTTCTTCAGGGGAGTTATGTCTCAAACTGTCTACGCTTTGATCGATTCTTGGGAGACCAGTAGAAGATTCCGAAGCACATCTAGAGGCATTCTGTAATGTGTGGACAT
This sequence comes from Schistocerca gregaria, assembly GCF_023897955.1. Taxonomy (NCBI): domain Eukaryota; kingdom Metazoa; phylum Arthropoda; class Insecta; order Orthoptera; family Acrididae; genus Schistocerca; species Schistocerca gregaria. The sequence continues at coordinate 2,998,804 of NW_026061890.1, read as the reverse complement.
TCAGAATATTGATGAAACACAGAAATTGAATCGGGATTAAACACAACAAGCACCATGCGGACTTTTCTCCATGGGAGTAATGTTTCAATTTTTCTACGCTTTGATCGTTCCCTGGGAGACCAGTAGTAGTTTCCGAAGCACATCCGGAGGCTTCCTGTAAATTGCGCACGTTCAGAGTGTTGATGAAACACAGAAATTGCATCGACATTGAATACAACTGGCACCATGCGGACTTTTGTCATAGATAGTAATGTCTCAAACTGTCTACGGTTTGATTGGTCCCTGAGAGACCAGTAGTAGTTACCGAAGCACATCTGGAGACATCCTGTAATCTGTGGACTTTCAGAGTGTTCATGAAACACAGAAATTGCATCGGGATTGAATACAACAGGCACCATGCGCACTTTGCTTAATGGGAGTAATGTCTCAAACTGTCTACGCTTTTATTGTTCCCTGGGAGACCAGTAGTAGTTTACGAAGCGCATCTGGAGACTTCCTGTAATCTGTGGACTTTCAGAGTGTTGATGAAACGCAGAAATTGCATCAGGATTGAATACACCATTCACCATACGGACTTTTCTCCATGGGGGTTATGTCTCAAATTGTCTACGCTTTGATCGTTCCCTGGGAGACCAGTTCTAATTTCCGAAGCACATCTGGAGGCTTCCTGTAATCCGTGGACGTTCAGAGTGTTGATAAAACACAGATATTGCATCGGGATTTAATACAACTGCCACCATGCGGTCTTTTGTCATAGGGAGTTATGTCTCAAACTCTCTACGCTATGATCGATTCCTGAGAGACCAGTAGTAGTTTCCGAAGCACATCTGGAGTCATTCTGTAATCTATTGACGTTCAGAGTGTTGATGAAACACATAAATTCCATCGGGATTGAATACAAGAGGCACCATGTTGACTTTTCTGCATTGGGAGTAATGTCTCAAACTGTCTATGTTTTGATCGATTTCTGGGATACCAGTAGTAGTTTCCGAAGCACATCTGGAGGCACTCTGTAATCTGTGGACGTTCAGACTGTTGATGATACAAAGAAATTGCATCGGGAATGAATACAAAAGTCACCATGCGGACTTTTCACGACGGGGGTAATGTCTCAAAAAGTCTACGTTTTGATCGATACCTGGGAGACCAGTAGTAGTTTTCGAAGCACATCTGGAGGCTTCCTGTAATATGTGGATGTTTATAGTGTTGATGAAACCAAATATTGCATCGGAATTGAATACAACAGGCACCATGCGGACTTTTCTCCATGGGAGTAATGTGTCAAACTGTCTACGCTTTGATCGATTCCTTGGAGACCAGTAGTAATTTCCGAAGCACATATGGAGGCATTCTGTAATCTGTGGACGTTCAGAGTGTTGATGAAACACAGGACTTGCATCGGCATTAAATACAACAGGAACCATGTTGACTTTTTTGCATGTGAGTAATGTCTCAAACTGTCTATGCTTTGATCGATTCCTGTGAGACCAATAGTAGTTTCCGAAGCACATCTGGAGTCATTCTGTAATCTATTGACGTTCAGAGTGTTGATGAAACACAGAAATTGCATCGGGACAGAATACAACTTGCCAAATTCGGACTTTTCTCCATATGAGTAATATCTCAAACTGTCTACGCTTTGATCGATCCCTGGGAGACCAGTTGTAGTTTCCGAAGGACATCTGGAGGCTTCCTGTAGTCTGTGGATGTTCAGAGTGTTCATGAAACACAGAAATTGTAACGGGATTGAATACAACAAGCACCATGCGCACTTTGCTTAATGGGAGTAATGTCTCAAATTGTCTACGCTTATATTGTTCCCTGGGAGACCAGTAGTAGTTTACGAACCACATCTACAGACTTCCTGTAATCTGTGGACGTTCAGAGTGATGATAAAACACATAAATTGCATCGGGATTGAAAACAACTTTCACCATGTCGACTTTTCTACATGGGAGTAATGTCTCCAACTGTCTACGCTTTGATCGATTCCTGGGAGACCAGTAGAAGATTCCGAAGCACATCTGAAGGCAACCTGTAATGTGTAGACGATCAGAGTGTTGAAGAAACACATAAATTGAATCGGCATTGAATACAACAGGCACCATGCAGACTTTTCTCAATGGGAGTAATGTCTCAAACCGTCTACGCTTTGATTGTTCCCTGGGAGACCAGTAGTAGTTTGCGAAGCACATCTAGAGGCATTCTGTAATATGTGGACGTTCAGATATTTGATGAAACACAGAAATTCCATCGGGATTGAATACAACAGGCACCATGCTGACTTTTCTCAATGGGTGTAATCTCTCAAACTGTCTGCGATATGATCGTTCCCTGGGAGACCAGTAGTAGTTCCCGAAGCACAGCTGGAGGCATTCTGTAATCTGTAGATGTTGAGAGTGTTGATGAAACATAGACATTGTATCGGCATTGAATACAACAGGCACCATGTTGAATTTTCTCCATGGGAGTAATGTCTCAAACTGTCTACGTGTCGATCATTTCCTGGGATACCAGTACCAGTTTCCGAAGCACATCTGGAGATATTCTATAATCTGTGAACATTCAATTTGTTGATGAACCACAGAAATTGCAACGGGATTGAATACAACAGCCACGATGCGGACTTTTCTCCATGGGAGTAATGTCTGAAGCAGTCTACGCTTTGATCGATTCCTGTGAGACCAGTAGTAGTTTTCGAAGCACATCTGGAGACTTCCTGTAATCTGTGGACATTCAGAGTGTTGAAGAAACGCAGAAATTGCATCGGGGTTGAATACAACAGGCACCATGCAGACTTTTCTCCATGGGAGTAATATTCAAACTGTCTACGATTTGATCGTTCCCTGGGAGACCAGTTGTAAATCCAAAAGCACATCTGTAGGCTTCCTGTAAACTGTGGACATTCAGAGTGATGATAAAACACATAAATTGCATCGGGATTGAATACAACTTTCACCATGTTGACTTTTCTCCATGGGAGTAATGTCTCCAACTGTCTACGCTTTATCGATTCCTGGGAGACCAGTAGAAGATTCCAAAGCACATCTGAAGGCATTCCGTAATGTGTAGACGATCAGAGTGTTGATGAAACCCAGAAATTGAATCGGCATTGATTACAACAGGCACCATGCAGACTTTTCTCAATGGGAGTAATGTCTCAAACCGTCTACGCTTTGATCGTTCCCTGGGAGACCAGTAGTAGTTTCCGAAGCACATCTAGAGGCATTTTGTAATATGTGGACGTTCAGATATATGAAGAAACACAGAAATTCCATCAGGATTGAATACAGCAGGCCCCATGCTGACTTTGCTAAATGGGTGTAATGTTTCAAACTGTCTGCGATTTGAGCATTCCCTGGGAGACCAGTAGTAGTTTCCGAAGCACAGCTGGAGGCATTCTGTAAACTGTAGTTGTTCAGAGTGTTGATGAAACACAGACATTGTATCGGGATTGAATACAACAGGCACCATGTTGAATTTTCTCCATGGGAGTAATGTCTCAAACTGTCTACGTTTTGATCATTTCCTGGGAGACCAGTACTAGTTTCCGAAGCACATCTGGAGATATTCTATAATCTGTGAACCTTCACAGTGTTGATGAAGCAGAGAAATTGCATCGGGATTGAATACAACAGACATATGCGGACTATTCTCCATGGGAGTAATGTCTCAAACAGTCTACGCTTTGATCGATTCCTGTGAGACCAGTAGTAGTTTCCGAAGCACATCAGGAGGCTTCCTGTAATCTGTGGACTTTCAGAGTGTTGTGAAACACAGAAGTTGCATCGGGATTGAATACAACAGGCACCATGTAGACTTTTATCATAATGAGTAATGTCTCAATCTCTCTACACTTTGACCGATTCCTGGGAGACCAGTAGTAGTTACCGTAGCACATCTGGAGGCATCCTGTAATCTGTTGACCTTCAGTGTGTTGATGAAACACAGAAATTGCATCGGGATTGAATACAAGCACTAAGCGGATATTTCTAAATGGGAGTAATGTCTCAAACTCTCTACGCTTTGATTGTTCCCTGGGAGACCAGCAGTAGTTTCCGAAGCACGTCTGGAGACTTTCTTTATTCTGTCGACGTTCAGAGTGTTAATGAAACACATTAATTTTATTGGGATTGAATACAACAGGGACCATGCGGACTTTTCTCCGTGGGAGTAATGTCTCAAACTGTCTACGCTTTGATCGTACGCTGAGAGACGCCAGAGTTGGGAGACCAGTTGTAGTTTCCGAAGAACATCTGGAGGCTTCCTGTAATCTGCGGACGTTCAGAGTGTTGATGGAATACAGAAATTGCATCGGGATTGAATACAACAGTCACCATGCGGACTTCTTTCCATGGGAGTAATGTCTTAAACTGCCTACGCTTTGATCGATTCCTTGGAGACCAGTAGTAATTTCCGAAGCACATATGGAGGCATTCTGTAATCTGTGGACGTTCAGAGTGTAGATGAAACACAGGATTTGCATCGGAGTTGAATACAACAGGCACCATGCGGACTTTTCTCCATGGGAGTAATGTCTCAAACCGTCTACGCTTTGATACTTCCCTGAAAGACCAGTAGTAGTTTCCGAAGCATATCTGGAGGCATTCTGTAATATGCGGACGTTCAGAGTGTTGATGAATCACAAAAATTCCATCGGGATTGAATAAAACAGCACCATGACGGCATTTTCCATAGGTGTAATGTCTCAAACTGTCTAAGATTTGATCGTTCCCTAGTTGACCAGTAGTAGTCTAAGAAGCACATCTGGAGTTTTTCCGAAATCTGTGGCCGTTCAGAGTGTTGATAAAAAAATGAAATTGCATCGCGATTGAATACAACATGCCAAATGTGGACTTTTCTCCATGGGAGTAATATCTCAAACTGTCTACGCTTTGATCGTTCCCTGGGAGACCAGTAGTAGTTTCCGAAGCACATCTGGAGGCTTCCTGTAGTCTGTGGATGCTCAGAGTGTTCATGAAACACAGAAATTGCATCGGGATCGAATACAACAGGCACCATGCGCACTTTGCTTAATGGGGGTAATGTTTCAAACTGTCTACGCTTTTATTGTTCCCTGGGAGACTAGTAGTAGTTTACGAAGCACATCTGGAGGCATTCTGTAATCTGTAGATGTTCAGAGCGTTGATGAAACATAGACATTGTGTCGGGATTGAATACAACAGGCACCATGTTGAATTTTCTCCATGGGAGTAATGTCTCAAACTGTCTACGTGTCGATCATTTCCTGGGATACCAGTACCAGTTTCCGAAGCACATCTGGAGATATTCTATAATCTGTGAACCTTCAATTTGTTGATGAACCACAGAAATTGCAACGGGATTGAATACAACAGCCACGATGCGGACTTTTCTCCATGGGAGTAATGTCTTAAGCAGTCTACGCTTTGATCGATTCCTGTGAGACCAGTAGTAGTTTTCGAAGCACATCTGGAGGCTTCCTGTAATCTGTGGGCGTTCAGAGTGTTGATAAAACAGAGAGATTGCTTCGGGATTGAATACAACAGGCACCATGTTGACTTTTCTTCAGGGGAGTAATGTCTCAAACTGTCTACGCTTTGATCGATTCTTGGGAGACCAGTAGAAGATTCCGAAGCACATCTAGAGGCATTCTGTAAAGTGTGGACATTCAGAATATTGATGAAACACATAAATTGAATCGGGATTGAACACAACATGCCAAATGCGGACTTTCCTCCATGGAAGTAATGTCTGAAACTGTCTACGCTTTGAACGTTCCCTGGGAGACCAGTAGTAGTTTCCGAAGCACACCTGGAGGCTTCCTGTTTTCATTGGACGTTCAGAGTGTTGACGAAACACAGAAATCGCCTCACGATTATATACAACAAGCACCATGCGGATTTTTCTCCATGGGAGTAATGTTTCATACTTTCTACGCTTTGATCGTTCCCTGGGAGACCAGTAGTAGTTTCCGAAGCACATCTGGAGGCTTCCTGTGATCTGCGGACGTTCAGAGTGTTGATCAAACCGAGATATTGCATCGAGATTGAATACAACTGGCACCATCCGGACTTTTGTCATAGGGAGTAATGTCTCAAACAGTCTACGGTTTGATTGGTCCCTGAGAGACCAGTAGTAGTTACCGAAGTACATCTGGAGTCATCCTGTAATCTGTGGACTTTCAGAGTGCTGATGAAACACAGAAAATGCATCGGAGTTGAATACAACAGGCACCATACGGACGTTTCTCCATGGGGGTTATGTCTCAAATTGTCTACGGTTTGATCGTTCTCTGGGAGACCAGTTTTAGATTCCGAAGCACATCTGGAGGCTTCCTTTAATCCGTGGACGTTCAGAGTGTTGATAAAACACAGATATAGCATCGTTATTTAATACAACTGGCCCCATGCGGACTTTTGTCATAGGGAGTTATGTCTCAAGCTCTCTACGCTTAGATCGATTCCATAGGGACCAGTAGTAGTTTCCGAAGCACATCTGGAGTCATTCTGTAATCTATTGACGTTCAGAGTGTTGATGAAACACAGAAATTCCATTGGGATTGAATACAACAGGCACCATGTTAACTTTTCTGCATGGGAGTAATGTCTCAAACTGTCTATGCCTTGATCGATTAATGGGATACCAGTAGTAGTTTCCGAAGCACATCTGGAGGCATTCTGTAATGTGTGGACGTTCAGAGTGTTGATGAAACAATGAAATTGCATCGGGATTGAATACAACATGCCAAATGCGGACTTTTCTCCATAGGAGTAATATCTCAAAGTGTCTACGATTTGATCGTTCCCTGGTAGACCAGTAGTAGTTTCCGAAGCACATCTGGAGGCTTCCTGTAGTCTGTGGATGTTCCGAGTGTTCATGAAACACAGAAATTGCATCAAGATTGAATACAACAGGCACCATGCGCACTTTGCTTAATGGGAGTAATGTCTCAAACTGTCTACGCTTTTATTGTTCCCTGGGAGACCAGTCGTAGTTTACGAAGCACATCTGGAGACTTCCTGTAATCTGTGAACTTTCAGAGTGTTGATGAAACGCAGAAATTGCATCGGGGTTGAATAGAACAGGCACCATGCAGACTTTTCTCCATGGGAGTAATGTTCAAACTGTCTCCGATTTGATCGTTCCCTGGGAGACCAGTTGTAAATCCAAAAGCACATCTGGAGGCTTCCTGTAATCTGTGGACGTTCAGAGTGATTATAAAACACATAAATTGCATCAGGATTGAATAAAACTTTCACCATGTTGACTTTTCTCCATGGGAGTAATGTCTGCAACTGTCTACGCTTTGACCGATTCCTGGGAGACCAGTAGAAGATTCCGAAGCACATCTGAAGGCATTCTGTAATGTGTAGACGATCAGAGTGTTGATGAAACCCAGAAATTGAATCGGCATTGAATACAACAGGCACCATGCAGACTTTTCTCAATGGGAGTAATGTCTCAAATCGTCTACGCTTTGATCGTTCCCTGGGAGACCAGTAGTAGTTTCCGAAGCACAGCTGAAGGCATTCTGTAATCTGTAGATGTTCAGAGCGTTGATGAAACATAGACATTGTATCGGGATTGAATACAACAGGCACCATGTTGAATTTTCTCCATGGGAGTAATGTCTCAAACTGTCTACGTTTTGATCATTTCCTGGGAGACCAGTACTAGTTTCCGAAGCACATCTGGAGATATTCTATAATCTGTGAATCTTCACTTTGTTGATGAAGCACAGAAATTGCATCGGGATTGAATACAACAGCCATCATGCGGACTTTTCTCCATGGGAGTAATTTCTCAAACAGTCTACGCTTTGATCGATTCCTGTGAGACCAGTAGTAGTTTCCGAAGCACATCTGGAGGCTTCCTGTAATCTGTGGGCGTTCAGAGTGTTGATAAAACAGAGATTGCTCCGGGATTGAATACAACAAGCACCATGTTGACTTTTCTTCAGGGGAGTAATGTCTCAAACTGTCTACGCTTTGATCGATTCTTGAAAGACCAGTGGAAGATTCCGAAGCACATCTAGAGGCATTCTGTAATGTGTGGACATTCAGAATATTGATGAAACACAGAAATTGAATCGGGATTGAACACAACATTCCAAATGAGGACTTTCCTCCATGGGAGTAATGTCTCAAACTGTCTACGCTTTGAGCGTTCCCTGGGAGACCAGTAGTAGTTTCCGAAGCACACCTGGAGGCTTCCTGTTTTCATTGGACGTTCAGAGTGTTGACAAAACACAGAAATTACCCCACGATTAGATACAACAAGCACCATGCGGACTTTTCTCCATGGGAGTAATGTTTCAAACTATCTAAGCTTTAATCGTTCCCTGTGAGACCAGTAGTAGTTTCCGAAGCACATATGGAGGCATTCTGTAATATGTGGACGTTCAGAGTGTTGATGAAACACAAAAATGCCATCGGGATTGAATACAACAGCACCATGAGGACATTTTCCATGGGTGTAATGTCTCAAACTGTCTACGCTTTGATCGATTGCTTGGAGACCAGTAGTAATTTCCGAAACACATATGGACGCATTCTGTAATCTGTGGACGTTCAGAGTGTTGATGAAACACAGGATTTGCATCGTCATTGAATACATCAGGCACCATGCGGAATTTTCTCCATGGGAGTAATGTCTCAAACCGACTACGCTTTGATCGTTCCCTGAAAGACCAGTAGTAGTTTCCGAAGCACATCTGGAGGCATTCTGTTATATGTGGACGTTCAGAGTGTTGATGAAACACAAAAATTCCATCGGGATTGAATACAACAGCACCATGAGGACATTTTCCATGGGTGTAATGTCTCAAACTGTCTAAGGTTTGATCGTTCCCTAGTTGACCAGTAGTAGTCTAAGAAGCACATCTATAGTCTTTCCATAATCTGTGGACGTTCAGAGTGTTGATGAAACAGAGAAATTGCATCGCTATTAAATACAAGACGCCAAATTTGATTTTGCTCCACGTGAGTAATGTCTCGAACTGTTTCGATTTGATCGTTTGCTGGGAGACTAGTTGAAGTTTCCGAAGCACCTCTGGAGGTTTCCTGTAATCTGTGGACATTCAGAGTGATGATCAAACCCAGAAATTGCATCGAGATTGAATACAACTGGCACCATGCGAACTTTTGTCATAGGGAGTAATGTCTCAAACTGTCTACGGTTTGATTGGTCCCTGAGAGACCAGTAGTAGTTACCGAAGCACGTCTGGAGACATCCTGTAATCTGTGGACTTTAAGAGTGTTGATGAAACACAGAAATTGCATCGGAGTTGAATACAACAGGCACCATACGGACTTTTCTCCATGGGGGTTATGCCTCAAATTGTCTACGCTTTGATCGTTCCCTGGGAGACCAGTAGTAGTTTCCGATGCACATCTGGAGGCATTCTGTAATCTGTGGACGTTCAGAGTGTTGATAAAGCACAGATATTGCATCGGGATTTAATAAAACTGGCACCATGCGGACTTTTGTCATAGGGAGTTATGTCTCAAGCTCTCTACGCTTTGATCGATTCCTGGGAGACCAGTAGTAGTTTCCGAAGCACATCTGGAGTCATTCTGTAATCTATTGACGTTCAGAGTGTTTATGAAACACAGAAATTCCATCGGGATTGAATACAACAGGCACCATGTTAACTTTTCTGCATGGGAGTAATGTCTAAAACTGTCTATGCTTTGATCGATTCCTGAGATACCAGTAGTAGTTTCCGAAGCACATCTGGAAGCATTCTGTAATCTGTGGGCGTTCAGAGTGTTGATGAAACAATGAAATTGCATCGGGATTGAATACAACATGCCAAATGTGGAATTTTCTCCATGGCAGTAATATCTCAAACTGTCTATGCTTTTATTGTTCCCTGGGAGACCAGTAGTAGTTTCCGAAGCACATCTGGAGGCTTCCTGTAGTCTGTGGATGTTCAGAGTGTTGATGAAACACAGACATTGTATCGGGATTGAATACAACAGGCACCATGTTGAATTTTCTCCGTGGGAGTAATGTCTCAAACTGCCTACGTTTTGATCATTTCCTGGGAGACCAGTACTAGTTTCCGAAGCACATCTGGAGATATTCTATAATCTGTGAACCTTCACTTTGTTGATAAAGCAGAGAAATTGCATCGGGATTGAATACAACAGCCACCATGCGGCCTTTTCTCCATGGGAGTAATGTCTCAAACATTCTACGCTTTGATCGATTCCTGTGAGACCAGTAGTAGTTTCCGAAGCACATCTGGAGGCTTCCCGTAATCTGTGGGCGTTCAGAGTGTTGAAAAAACACAGAGATTGCTTCGGGATTGAATACAACAGGCACCATGTTGACGTTTCTTCAGGGGAGTAATGTCTCAAACTGTCTACGCTTTGATCGATTCTTGAAAGACCAGTAGAAAATTCCGAAGCACATCTAGAGGCATTCTGTAATGTGTAAACATTCAGAATATTGATGAAACACATAAATTGAATCGGGATTGAACACAACATGCCAAATGCGGACTTTCCTCCATGGGAGTAATGTCTTAAACTGTCTACGCTTTGATCGATTCCTTGGAGACCAGTAGTAATTTCCGAAGCACATATGGAGGCATTCTGTAATCTGTGGACGTTCAGAGTGTTGATGAAACACAAAAATTCCATCTGGATTGAATACAACAGCACCATGAGGACATTTTCCATGGGTGTAATGTCTCAAACTGTCTAAGATTTGATCGTTCCCTAGTTGACCAGTAGTATTCTACGAAGCACATCTGGAGTCTTTCCGTAGCCTGTAGACGTTCAGAGTGTTGATGAAACAGAGAAATAGCAACGCTATTAAATACAACACGCCAAATTGGATTTTGCTCCACGTGAGTAATATCTCAAACAGTCACGATTTGATCGTTTGCTGGGAGACTAGTTGTAGTTTCCGAAGCAACTCTGGAGGCTTTCTGTAATCTGTGGACGTTCAGAGTGTTGATCAAACCCAGAAATTGCTTCGAGATTGAATACAACTGGAACCATGCGGACTTTTGTCATAGGGAGTAATGTCTCAAACTGTCTACGGTTTGATTGGTCCCTGAGAGACCAGTAGTAGTTACCGAAGCACATCTGGAGACATCCTGTAATCTGTGGACTTTCAGAGTGTTGATGAAACACATACATTGTATCGGGATTGAATACAACAGGCACCATGTTGAATTTACTCCATGGGAGTAATGTCTCAAACTGTCTACGATTTGATCGTTCCCTGGGAGACCAGTTGTAAATCCAAAAGCACATCTGGAGACTTCCTGTAAACTGTGGACATTCAGAGTGATGATAAAACACATAAATTGCATCGGGATTGAATACAACTTTCACCATGTTGACTTTTCTCCATGGGAGTAATGTCTCCAACTGTCTACGCTTTGATCGATTCCTGGGAGACCAGTAGAAGATTCCGAAACACATCTGAAGGCATTCTGTAATGTGTAGACGATCACAGTGTTGATGAAACACAGCAATTGAATCGGCATTGAATGCAACAGGCACCATGCAGACTTTTCTCAATGGGAGTAATGTCTCAAACCGTCTACGCTTTGATCGTTCACTGGGAGACCAGTAGTAGTTTCCGAAGCACATCTAGAGGCATTTAGTAATATGTGGACGTTCAGATATTTGATAAAACACAGTAATTCCATCGGGATTGAATACAACAGGCACCATGCTGACTTTTCTAAATGGGGTAATGTCTCAAACTCTCTGCGATTTGATCGTTCCCTGGGAGACCAGCAGTAGTTTCCGAAGCACAGCTGGAGGCTTTCTGTAATCTGTAGATGTTCAGAGTGTTGATGAAACACATACATTGTATCGGGATTGAATACAACAGGCACCATGTTGAATTTACTCCATGGGAGTAATGTCTCAAACTGTCTACGTTTTGATCATTTTCTGGGAGACCAGTACTAGTTTCCGAAGCAAATCTGGTGATATTTTATAATCTGTGAACCTTCACAGTGTTGACGAAGCACAGAAATTGCATCGGTATTGAATACAACAGCCACCATGCGGACTTTTCTCCATGGGAGTAATGTCTCAAACAGTCTAAGCTTTGATCGATTCCTGTGCGACCAGTAGTAGTTTCCAAAGCACATCAGGAGGCTTTCTGTAATCTGTGGACTTTCAGAGTGTTATGAAACACAGAAGTTGCATCGGGATTGAATACAACAGGCACCATGCAGTCTTTTATCATAATGAGTAATGTCTCAAACTCTCTACACTTTGACCGATTCCTGGGAGACCAGTAGTAGTTACCGTAGCACATCTGGAGGCATTCTGTAATCTGTTGACCTGCAGTGTGTTGATGAAACACAGAAATTGCATCGGGATTGAATACAATCACTATGCGGACATTTCTAAATGGGAGTAATGTCTCAAACTGTCTACGCTTTGATTGTTCCCTGCGAGACCAGTAGTAGTTTCCGAAGCACACCTGGAGGCTTCCTGTTTTCATTGGACGTTCAGAGTGTTGACGAAACACAGAAATTACCTCACGATTAGATACAAGAAGCACCATGCGGACTTTTCTCCATGGGAGTAATGTTTCAAACTTTCTACGCTTTGATCATTCCCTAGTTGACCAGTAGTATTCTAAGAAGCACATCTGGAGTCTTTCCGTAATCTGTGGACGTTCAGAGTGTTGATCAAACCGAGAAATTGCATCGAGATTGAATACAACTGGCACCATGCGGACTTTTGTCATAGGGAGTAATGTCTCAAACTGTCTACGGTTTGATTGGTCCCTGAGAGACCAGTAGTAGTTACCGAAGCACATCTGGAGACATCCTGTAATCTGTGGACTTTCAGAGTGTTGATGAAACACAGAAATTGCATCGGAGTTGAATACAACAGGCACCATACGGACTTTTCTCCATGGGGGTTATGCCTCAAATTGTCTACGCTTTGATCGTTCCCTGGGAGACCAGTTGTAGATTCCGAAGCACATATGGAGGCTTCCTGTTATCCGTGGACGTTCAGAGTGTTGATAAAGCACAGATAATGCATCGGGATTTAATACAACTGGCACCATGCGGACTTTTGTCATAGGGAGTTATGTCTGAAGCTCTCTACGCTTTGATCGATTTCTGGGAGACCAGTAGTAGTTTCCGAAGCACATCTGGAGTCATTCTGTAATCTATTGACGTTCAGAGTGTTGATGAAACACAGAAATTCCATCGGGATTGAATACAACAAGCACCATGTTGACTTTTCTGCATGGGAGTAATGTCTCAAACTGTCTATGCTTTGATCGATTCCTGTGATACCAGTAGTAGTTTCCGAAGCATATCTGGAGGCATTCTGTAATCTGTGGACGTTCAGAGTGCTGATGAAACAATGTAATTGCATCGGGATTGAATACAACATGCCAAATGCGGACTTTTCTCCATGGGAGTAATATCTCAAACTGTCTACGCTTTGATCGTTCCCTGGGAGACCAGTAGTAGTTTCCGAAGCACATCTGGAGGCTTCCTGTAATCTGTGGACTTTCAGAGTGTTGATGAAACGCAGAAATTGCATCGGGGTTGAATACAACAGGCACCATGCAGACTTTCTTCCAATGGGAGTAATGTTCAAACTGTCTACGATTTGATCGTTCCCTGGGAGACCAGTTGTAAATCCAAAAGCACATCTGGAGACTTCCTGTAAACTGTGGACATTCAGAGTGATGATAAAACACATAAATTGCATCGGGATTGAATACAACTTTCACCATGTTGACTTTTCTCCATGGGAGTAATGTCTCCAACTGTCTACGCTTTGATCGATTCCTGGGAGACCAGTAGAAGATTCCGAAGCACATCTGAAGGCATTCTGTAATGTGTAGACGATCACAGTGTTGATGAAACACAGAAATTGAATCGGCATTGAATGCAACAGGCACCATGCAGACTTTTCTCAATGGGAGTAATGTCTCAAACCGTCTACGCTTTGATCGTTCACTGGGAGACCAGTAGTAGTTTCCGAAGCACATCTAGAGGCATTTAGTAATATGTGGACGTTCAGATATTTGATAAAACACAGTAATTCCATCGGGATTGAATACAACAGGCACCATGCTGACTTTTCTAAATGGGGTAATGTCTCAAACTCTCTGCGATTTGATCGTTCCCTGGGAGACTAGTAGTAGTTTCCGAAGCACAGCTGGAGGCTTTCTGTAATCTGTAGATGTTCAGAGTGTTGATGAAACACATACATTGTATCGGGATTGAATACAACAGGCACCATGTTGAATTTACTCCATGGGAGTAATGTCTCAAACTGTCTACGTTTTGATCATTTTCTGGGAGACCAGTACTAGTTTCCGAGGCAAATCTGGTGATATTTTATAATCTGTGAACCTTCACAGTGTTGACGAAGCACAGAAATTGCATCGGTATTGAATACAACAGCCACCATGCGGACTTTTCTCCATGGGAGTAATGTCTCAAACAGTCTAAGCTTTGATCGATTCCTGTGCGACCAGTAGTAGTTTCCAAAGCACATCAGGAGGCTTTCTGTAATCTGTGGACGTTCAGAGTGTTATGAAACACAGAAGTTTCATCGGGATTGAATACAACAGGCACCATGCAGTCTTTTATCATAATGAGTAATGTCTCAAACTCTCTACACTTTGACCGATTCCTGGGAGACCAGTAGTAGTTACCGTAGCACATCTGGAGGCATTCTGTAATCTGTTGATCTGCAGTGTGTTGATGAAACACAGAAATTGCATCGGGATTGAATACAATCACTATGCGGACATTTCTAAATGGGAGTAATGTCTCAAACTGTCTACGCTTTGATTGTTCCCTGCGAGACCAGTAGTAGCTTCCGAAGCACGTCTGGAGACTTTCTATATTCTGTCGACGTTCAGTGTGTTAATGAAACACGTTAATTGCATCGGGATTGAATACAACAGCACCATGAGGACATTTTCCATGGGTGTAATGTCTCAGAGTGTCTAAGATTTGATCGTTCCCTAGTTGACCAGTAGTATTCTAAGAAGCACATCTGGAGTCTTTACGTAATCTGTGGACGTTCAGAGTGTTGATGAAACAGAGAAATTGCATCGCTATTAAATACAACACGCCAAATTGGATTTTGCTCCACGTGAGTAATGTCTCAAACAGTCACGATTTGATCGTTTGCTGGGAGACTAGTTGTAGATTCCGAAGCACATCTGGAGGCTTCCTGTTATCCGTGGACGTTCAGAGTGTTGATAAAGCACAGATAATGCATCGGGATTTAATACAACTGGCACCATGCGGACTTTTGTCATAGGGAGTTATGTCTGAAGCTCTCTACGCTTTGATCGATTTCTGGGAGACCAGTAGTAGTTTCCGAAGCACATCTGGAGTCATTCTGTAATCTATTGACGTTCAGAGTGTTGATGAAACACAGAAATTCCATCGGGATTGAATACAACAGGCACCATGCTGACTTTTCTAAATGGGGTAATGTCTCAAACTCTCTGCGATTTGATCGTTCCCTGGGAGACCAGTAGTAGTTTCCGAAGCACAGCTGGAGGCTTTCTGTAATCTGTAGATGTTCAGAGTGTTGATGAAACACATACATTGTATCGGGATTGAATACAACAGGCACCATGTTGAATTTACTCCATGGGAGTAATGTCTCAAACTGTCTACGTTTTGATCATTTTCTGGGAGACCAGTACTAGTTTCCGAAGCAAATCTGGTGATATTTTATAATCTGTGAACCTTCACAGTGTTGACGAAGCACAGAAATTGCATCGGTATTGAATACAACAGCCACCATGCGGACTTTTCTCCATGGGAGTAATGTCTCAAACAGTCTAAGCTTTGATCGATTCCTGTGCGACCAGTAGTAGTTTCCAAAGCACATCAGGAGGCTTTCTGTAATCTGTGGACTTTCAGAGTGTTATGAAACACAGAAGTTGCATCGGTATTGAATACAACAGGCACCATGCAGTCTTTTATCATAATGAGTAATGTCTCAAACTCTCTACACTTTGACCGATTCCTGGGAGACCAGTAGTAGTTACCGTAGCACATCTGGAGGCATTCTGTAATCTGTTGACCTGCAGTGTGTTGATGAAACACAGAAATTGCATCGGGATTGATACAATCACTATGCGGACATTTCTAAATGGGAGTAATGTCTCAAACTGTCTACGCTTTGATTGTTCCCTGCGAGACCAGTAGTAGCTTCCGAAGCACGTCTGGAGACTTTCTATATTCTGTCGACGTTCAGTGTGTTAATGAAACACGTTAATTGCATCGGGATTGAATACAACAGCACCATGAGGACATTTTCCATGGGTGTAATGTCTCAGAGTGTCTAAGATTTGATCGTTCCCTAGTTGACCAGTAGTATTCTAAGAAGCACATCTGGAGTCTTTCCGTAATCTGTGGACGTTCAGAGTGATGATGAAACAGAGAAATTGCATCGCTATTAAATACAACACGCCAAATTGGATTTAGCTCCACGTGAGTAATGTCTCAAACAGTCACGATTTGATCGTTTGCTGGGAGACTAGTTGTAGTTTCCGAAGCAACTCTGGAGGCTTCCTGTAATCTGTAGACGTTCAGAGTGTTGATCAAACCCCGAAATTGCATCGAGATTGAATACAACTGGCACCATGCGGACTTTTGTCATAGGGAGTAATGTCTCAAACTGTCTACGGTTTGATTGGTCCCTGAGAGACCAGTAGTAGTTACCGAAGCACATCTGGAGATATCCTGTAATCTGTGGACTTTCATAGTGTTGATGAAATACAGAAATTGCATCGGGATTGAATACAACAGGCACCATGCGGACTTTTCTGCATGGGAGTAATGTCTCAAAGAGTTTACGCTTTGATCGATTCCTATGAGACCAGTAATAGATTCCGGAGCACATCAGGAGGCTTCCTGTAATCTGTGGACGTTCAGAGTGTTGATGAAACACAGAAATTGAATCGGCATTAAATACAAAAGGCACCATGTAGACTTTTCTCAATGGGAGTAATGTATCAAACCGTCTACGATTTGATCAATGCCTGGAGACCAGTAGTAGTTTCCGAAGCACGTCTGGAGACTTTCTTTATTCTGTCGACGTTCAGAGTGTTAATGAAACACATTAATTGCATCGGGATTGAATACAACAGGGACCATGCGGACTTTTCACCGTGGGAGTAATGTCTCAAACCGTCTACGCTTTGATCGATCACTGGGGGACCAGTAGTAGTTTCCGAAGCACATCTGGAGAATTCCTGTAATCTGTGGACATACAGAGTGTTGATGAAACACAGAAATTGCATCGGGATTGAATACAACAGGCACCATGCGGACTTTTCTCCATGGGAGTAATGTTTGAATCTTTCTACGCTTTTATCGTTCCCTGGGAGACCAGTAGTAGTTTCCGAAGCACATCTGGAGGCATTCTATAATCTGTGGACCTTCAGAGTGTTGATGAAACACAGAAATTGCATCGGGATTGAATACAATTGGCACCATGTGGACATTTTTCCATTGGAGTAGTGTCACAACCTGTCTACGTTTTGATCCTTCCCTGGGAGACCAGTTGAGTTTTCCGAAGAACATCTGGTGGCTTCCTGTAAACTGTGGACGTTTAGAGTGTTGATGAAGCACAGAAATAGCATCCGGATTGAATACAACAGGCACTATGGAGTCATTTCTCCATGGGAGTAATATATCAAACTGTCAATGCTTTGATCGATCCCAGGGAGACCAGTAGTAGTTTCCGAAGCACATCTGGAGGCTTCCTGTAATCTGTGGATGTTCAGAGTGTTGTGAAACACAGAAGTTGCATCGGGATTGAATATAACACGCACCATGAGGACATTCCTCCATGGGAGTAATGTTTCAAACTGTCATGGCTTTGATCGTTCCCTGGGAGACCAGTAGTAGTTTCCGAAGCACATCTGGAGGCGTCCTGTAATCTGTGGATGTTCAGAGTGTTGTGAAACACAGAAGTTGCATCGGGATTGAATATAACACGCACCATGAGGACATTCCTCCATGGGAGTAATGTTTCAAACTGTCATGGCTTTGATCGTTCCCTGGGAGACCAGTAGTAGTTTTCGAAGCACATCTGGAGGCTTCCTGTAATATGTGGACGTTCAGAGTGTTGATGAAACACAGAAATTGCATCGGGATTGAATACAACAGGCACAATGCGGACTTTTCTCCATGGGAATAATTTTTCAAACTTTCTACGCTTTGATCGATCCCAGGGAGACCAGTAGTAGTTTCCGAAGCACATCTGCAGGCTTCCTGTAATCTGTGAACCTTCTGACTGTTGATGATACACAGAAATTGCATCGGGATTTGATACAATATGCCAAATGCCGACCTATCTCTATGGGAGTAATTTCTCAAAGTGTCTACGCCTTGATCGTTCCCTGGGAGAACAGTAATAGTTTTCGAAGCACACCTGGAGGCATTCAGTAATCTGTGGACGTTCAGAGTATTGTGGAAGAACAGAAATTGCAACGCGATTGAATACAACAACCACCATGCGGAATTTTCTCCATGGGAGTTATGTCTCAAACTGTCTACGCTTTGATTGTTCCCTGGGAGACCAGTAGTAGTTTACGAAGCACGTCTGAAGACTTCCTGTAATCTGTCGACTGTCAGAGTGTTGATGAAAATCAGATTTTGCATCGGGATTAAATAAAACAGGCACCATGCGGACTTTTCTCCATTGGAGAAATGTCCCAAACTGTCTACGCTTTGATCGTTCCCTGGGACAGCAGTATTAGTTTCCGAAGCACATCTTTAGGCTTCCTGTAATCTGTGGACGTTCAGAGTGTTGATGAAACACAGAAAGTGCTTAGGCAATGAATACAACAGGCACCATGCTTACGTTTCTATAGGGGAGTAATGTCTCAATTCGTCTACGTTTTGATCGTTCCCTGGGAGACCAGTAGTAGTTTCCGAAGCACATATGAAAGCATTCTGTAATCTGTGGACCGTCAGAGTGTTGATGAAAAAGAGAAATTGCATCGGGATTGAATACAACAACCACAATGCGGACTTTTCTCCATGGGAGTAATGTCTCAATGTGTTTACGTTTTGATCGTTCCCTGGGACACCAGTAGTAGGTCTCGAAGGACATCTGGAGGCTTCCTGTAATCTGTGGACGTTCAGAGTGTTGATGAAACACAGAAATTGCACCGGCATTGAATACAACAGGCATCATGCGGACTTTTCTCCATGGGTGTAATGTTTCCAACTGTCTACGCTTTGATCATTCCTTGGGAGAAAAGTATTAGTTTGAGAAGTACATCTGGAGTCTTTACGTAATCTGTGCGCGTTCAGAGTGTTGATGAAAGACAGGAATATCATCGGGATTGAATACAAGAGGCACCATGCGGATTTTTATCCATGGGAGTAGTGTTTCAAATTTCCACCCTTTGATTGTTCCCTGGGAGACCATTAGTAGTTTTCGAAGCATATCTGGAGGCTTCCTGTAATCTGTGGACGTTCAGAGTGTTGATGAAACACAGAAATTGCATCGGGATTGAATGCAACAGGCACCGTGCGGACTTTTCCCAATGGGAGTACTGTCACAAACTGTCTATGACTTGATTGATTCCTGGGAGACCAGTAGTAGTTACCGAAGCACATATGGAGGCTTCCTGTAGTCTGTGGACCTTCAGAATGTTGATAAAACACAGAAATTGCATCGTGATTGAATACAAGCACTATGCGGACATTTCTAAATGGGAGTAATGTCTTAATCTGTCTACGCTTTGATCGAATACTGGGAGACGAGTAGTAGTTTCCAAAGTACATCTGGAAGCTTCCTGTAATCTTTGGACGATCAGAGTGTTGATGAAACACAGAAATTGCATCGGGATAGAATACAACAGGCAACATGCGTACTTTGCTCAATGGGAGTAATGTCTCAAATGTCTACGCTTTGATCTATTCCGGGAAGACGAGTAGTGGTTTCCGAAGCACATCTGGAAGCCTCTTGTAATCTGTGGACGTTCAGAGTGTTGATGAAACAAAGAAATTGCATCGAGATTGAATACAACAGGCACCTTGCAGACTTTGCTCAATGGGAGTAATGTCTCAAACTGTCTATGCTTTGATCGATCCCTGGGATACCAGTAGTAGTTTAAGAAGCACATCTAGTGTCCTGTAATCTGTGGACGTTCACAGTGGTGTTGAAACAAAGAAGTTGCATGGGGATTGAATACAACAGGCACCATGCAGACTTTTGTCATGGGAGTAATTTCTCATACTCTCTACACTTTGACCGATTCCTGGGAGACCAGTAGTAGTTACCGAACCACATCTGGAGGCATCCTGTAATCTGTTGACCTTCAGTGTGTTGATGAAACAAAGTAATTGCATCAAGATTGAATACAAGCACTATGCGGACATTTCTAAATTCGAGTAATGTCACAAACTGTCTACGCTTTGATTGTTCCCCGGGAGACCAGTAGTAGTTACCGAAGCACATCTGGAGGCATCCTGTAATCTGTTGACCTTCAGTGTGTTGATGAAACACAGTAATTGCATCAAGATTGAATACAAGCACTATGCGGACATTTCTAAATTCGAGTAATGTCTCAAAATGTCTACGCTTTGATTGTTCCCTGGGAGACCAGTAGTAGTTTCCGAAGCACGTCTGGAGACTTTCTGTAATCTGTCGACGTTCAGAGTGTTAATGGACACATTAATTGTATCGGGATTGAATACAACAGGGACCATGCGGACTTTTCTCCGTGGGAGTAATGTCTCAAACTGTCTACGTTTTTTCGTTCGCTGTGAGACGCCAGAGTTGGGAGACCAGTTGTAGTTTCCGAAGCACGTCTGGAGACTTCCTGTAATCTGTGGACGTTCAGAGTGTTGATGAAACACAGAAATAGCATCGGGATTAAATACAACAGTCCAAATCGGATTTTTCTCCATGGGAGTAATGTCTCAAACTGTCTACGATTTGATCGATTCCTGGCAGACCAGTAGTAGTTTCCGAAGCACATCTGGAGACATTATATAATCTGTGGACCTTCAGAGTTTTGATGAAACACAGAAATTGCATAGGGATTGAATACTACAGCCACCATACAGACATTTCTCCATAGGAGTAATGTCCTAATCTGTTTACGATTCTATCGATTCCTGGGAGACCTGTAGCAGTTTCCGAAGCACATATTGAGACTTCCTGTAATCTGTGGAATTGCAGAGTTTTGATGAAACACAGAAATTGCATTTTGATTTAATACAACAGGAACCATGCGGACTTTTCTCCATGGGAGTAATGTTTCTAACTTTCTACTCTTTGATCGTTCCCTGGGAGACCAGTAATAGTATATGAAGCACATCTGGAGGCATTCTATAATCTGTGGACCTTCAGAGTGTTAATGAAACACAGAAATTGCATCGGGATTGAATACAACAGGCACCATGCGGACTTTTCTCCATGGGAATAATGTTTCAAACTTTCTACGATTTGATCGTTCCCTGGGAGACCAGTAATAGTTCCGAAGCACATCTGGAGGCTTTCTGTAATCTGTGGAATTGCAGAATGAAGATGAAACCCAGAACTTGCATCGGTATTGAATACAACAGGCACCGTTCGGATTTTTCTCAATGGGAGTAATGTCTCAAACTGTGTACGCCTTGATCGATTCCTGGGAGCCCAGTAGTAGTTTCCGAAGCACATCTGGAGGCTTCCTGTAATCTGTGAACCTTCTGAGTGTTGATGATACACATAAATTGTATCGGGATTGAATACAACATGCCAAATGAGGACCTATGTCTATGGGAGTAATTTCTCAAAGTGTCTACTCCTTGATCGTACCCTGGGAGAACAGTAATAGTTTTCGAAGCACACCTGGAGGCATTCAGTAATCTGTGGACGTTCAGAGTATTGAGGAAAGACAGAAATTGCATCGCGATTGAATACAACAGTCACCTTGCGGAATTTTCTCCATGGAAGTTATGTCTCAAACTGTCTACGCTTTAATTGTTCCCTGGGGGACCAGTAGTAGTTTAAGAAGCACATCTATAGGCATTCTGTAACCTGTGGACGTTCAGACTGTTGATGAAACACAGAAATTGTATCGGGATTGAATGCAACATGCACCATGCGGACTTTTCTCCATGGCAGTAATGCCTCAATCTGTCTACGCTTTGACCGACTAATGCGAGACCAGTATAGGTTTCCGAAGCACATCTGGAGACTTCCTGTAATCTGTGGAATTGCAGAGTGTTGATGAAACACAGAAA
Source organism: Schistocerca gregaria (assembly GCF_023897955.1). Lineage (NCBI taxonomy): Eukaryota > Metazoa > Arthropoda > Insecta > Orthoptera > Acrididae > Schistocerca > Schistocerca gregaria. Next base: position 2,976,585 of record NW_026061890.1, on the reverse strand, counting down.
TTGGATCGGGATTGAATACAATAGGCACTATGTGGACTTTTCCGCATGGGAGTAATGTCTCAAACTGTCGACGCTTTGATCTATTCTGGGGAGACCATTAGTAGTTTCCGAAGCACATATGGAGGCATTCTGTAAGCTGTGGACCTTAAGAGTGTTGACTAAACACAGAAATTGCATCGGGATTGAATACAACAGGCACTATGCGGACTTTTCTCCATGGGAGTAATGTTTCAAACTGTCTACGCTTTTATCGATTATTAAGAGACCTGTAGTAGTTTCCGAAGCACATCTGGAGACTTCCTGTAATCTGTGGAATTGCAGAGTGTTGATGAAACACAGAAATTGCATCGGGATTGAATACAACATTTACTATGCGGACTTTTCTCCATGGGAGTAATGTCTCAAACTGTCTACGCTTTTATCGATTATTAAGAGACCTGTAGTAGTTTCCGAAGCACAACTGGAGACTTCCAGTAATCTGTGGAATTGCAGAGTGTTGATGGAACACAGAAAGTCCATCAGGATTGAATGCAACAAGCACCGTGCGGACTTTTTTCAGTAGGAGTAATGTCTCAAACTGTCTACGTCTTGATTGATTCCTGGGAGACCAGTAGTAGTTTCCGAAGCACATCTGTAGGCTTCCTGTAATCTGTGGACCTTCAGAATGTTGATGAAACACAGTAGTTGCATCGGGATAGAATACAACAGGCAACATGCGTACTTTGCTCAATTGGAGTAATGTCTCAAATGTCTACGCTTTGATCTATTCCGGGAAGACGAGTAGTGGTTTCCGAAGCACATCTGGAAGCCTCTTGTAATCTGTGGACGTTCAGAGTGTTGATGAAACAAAGAAATTGCATCGAGATTGAATACAACAGGCACCTTGCAGACTTTGCTCAATGGGAGTAATGTCTCAAACTGTCTATGCTTTGATCGATCCCTGGGAGACCAGTAGTAGTTTAAGAAGCACATCTACTGTCCTGTAATCTGTGGACGTTCAGAGTGGTGTTGAAACAAAGAAGTTGCATGGGGATTGAATACAACAGGCACTATGCAGACTTTTGTCATGGGAGTAATTTCTCAAACTCTCTACACTTTGACCGATTCCTGGGAGACCAGTAGTAGTTACCGAACCACATCTGGAGGCATCCTGTAATCTGTTGACCTTCAGTGTGTTGATGAAACAAAGTAATTGCATCAAGATTGAATACAAGCACTATGCGGACATTTCTAAATTCGAGTAATGTCACAAACTGTCTACGCTTTGATTGTTCCCTGGGAGACCAGTAGTAGTTACCGAAGCACATCTGGAGGCATCCTGTAATCTGTTGACCTTCAGTGTGTTGATGAAACACAGTAATTGCATCAAGATTGAATACAAGCACTATGCGGACATTTCTAAATTCGAGTAATGTCTCAAAATGTCTACGCTTTGATTGTTCCCTGGGAGACCAGTAGTAGTTTCCGAAGCACGTCTGGAGACTTTCTGTAATCTGTCGACGTTCAGAGTGTTAATGGACACATTAAAATGTATCGGGATTGAATACAACAGGGACCATGCGGACTTTTCTCCGTGGGAGTAATGTCTCAAACTGTCTACGTTTTTTCGTTCGCTGTGAGACGCCAGAGTTGGGAGACCAGTTGTAGTTTCCGAAGCACGTCTGGAGACTTCCTGTAATCTGTGGACGTTCAGAGTGTTGATGAAACACAGAAATAGCATCGGGATTAAATACAACAGTCCAAATCGGATTTTTCTCCATGGGAGTAATGTCTCAAACTGTCTACGATTTGATCGATACCTGGCAGACCAGTAGTAGTTTCCGAAGCACATCTGGAGACATTATATAATCTGTGGACCTTCAGAGTTTTGATGAAACACAGAAATTGCATAGGGATTGAATACTACAGCCACCATACAGACATTTCTCCATGGGAGTAATGTCCTAATCTGTTTACGATTCTATCGATTCCTGGGAGACCTGTAGCAGTTTCCGAAGCACATATTGAGACTTCCTGTAATCTGTGGAATTGCAGAGTTTTGATGAAACACAGAAATTGCATTTTGATTTAATACAACAGGCACCATGCGGACTTTTCTCCATGGGAGTAATGTTTCTAACTTTCTACTCTTTGATCGTTCCCTGGGAGACCAGTAATAGTATATGAAGCACATCTGGAGGCATTCTATAATCTGTGGACCTTCAGAGTGTTGATGAAACACAGAAATTGCATCGGGATTGAATACAACAGGCACCATGCGGACTTTTCTCCATGGGAATAATGTTTCAAACTTTCTACGATTTGATCGTTCCCTGGGAGACCAGTAATAGTTCCGAAGCACATCTGGAGGCTTTCTGTAATCTGTGGGATTGCAGAATGAAGATGAAACCCAGAAATTGCATCGGTATTGAATACAACAGGCACCGTTCGGATTTTTCTCAATGGGAGTAATGTCTCAAACTGTGTACGCCTTGATCGATTCCTGGGAGCCCAGTAGTAGTTTCCGAAGCACATCTGGAGGCTTCCTGTAATCTGTGAACCTTCTGAGTGTTGATGATACACATAAATTGCATCGGGATTGAATACAACATGCCAAATGAGGACCTATGTCTATGGGAGTAATTTCTCAAAGTGTCTACTCCTTGATCGTACCCTGGGAGAACAGTAATAGTTTTCGAAGCACACCTGGAGGCATTCAGTAATCTGTGGACGTTCAGAGTATTGAGGAAAGACAGAAATTGCATCGCGATTGAATACAACAGTCACCTTGCGGAATTTTCTCCATGGAAGTTATGTCTCAAACTGTCTACGCTTTAATTGTTCCCTGGGGGACCAGTAGTAGTTTAAGAAGCACATCTATAGGCATTCTGTAACCTGTGGACGTTTAGACTGTTGATGAAACACAGAAATTGTATCGGGATTGAATGCAACATGCACCATGCGGACTTTTCTCCATGGCAGTAATGCCTCAATCTGTCTACGCTTTGACCGATTAATGCGAGACCAGTATAGGTTTCCGAAGCACATCTGGAGACTTCCTGTAATCTGTGGAATTGCAGAGTGTTGATGAAACACAGAAATTGGATCGGGATTGAATACAATAGGCACTATGTGGACTTTTCCGCATGGGAGTAATGTCTCAAACTGTCGACGCTTTGATCTATTCTGGGGAGACCATTAGTAGTTTCCGAAGCACATATGGAGGCATTCTGTAAGCTGTGGACCTTAAGAGTGTTGATGAAACACAGAAATTGCATCGAGTTGAATACAACAGGCACCATGCGGGCTTTGCCCAATGGGAATAATGTCTCAACCGTCTACGCATTGGTCGATTCCTGGGAGACCAATAGTAGTTTCCGAATCACAACTGAAAGCATTGTGTTGTCTGTGGACGTTCAGAGTGTTGACTAAACACAGAAATTGCATCGGGATTGAATACAACAGGCACTATGCGGACTTTTCTCCATGGGAGTAATGTTTCAAACTGTCTACGCTTTTATCGATTATTAAGAGACCTGTAGTAGTTTCCGAAGCACATCTGGAGACTTCCTGTAATCTGTGGAATTGCAGAGTGTTGATGAAACACAGAAATTGCATCGGGATTGAATACAACATTTACTATGCGGACTTTTCTCCATGGGAGTAATGTCTCAAACTGTCTACGCTTTTATCGATTATTAAGAGACCTGTAGTAGTTTCCGAAGCACAACTGGAGACTTCCAGTAATCTGTGGAATTGCAGAGTGTTGATGGAACACAGAAAGTCCATCAGGATTGAATGCAACAAGCACCGTGCGGACTTTTTTCAGTAGGAGTAATGTCTCAAACTGTCTACGTCTTGATTGATTCCTGGGAGACCAGTAGTAGTTTCCGAAGCACATCTGTAGGCTTCCTGTAATCTGTGGACCTTCAGAATGTTGATGAAACACAGTAGTTGCATCGGGATTGAATACAACAGACATTAAGCAGACTTTTGTCATATGGAGTAATGCCTCATGCCCTCTACAATTTGAGCGATTCCTGTTAGACCAGTAGTAGTTTCCGAAGCACATCTGGAATCAACCTGTAACCTGTGGACCTTCAGAGTGTTGATGAAACACAGAAATTGTATCGGGATTGAATGCAACATGCACCATGCGGACTTTTCTCCATGGCAGTAATGCCTCAATCTGTCTACGCTTTGACCGATTAATGCGAGACCAGAATAGGTTTCCGAAGCACATCTGGAGACTTCCTGTAATCTGTGGAATTGCAGAGTGTTGATGAAACACAGAAATTGGATCGGGATTGAATACAATAGGCACTATGTGGACTTTTCCGTATGGGTGTAATGTCTCAAACTGTCGACGCTTTGATCTATTCTGGGGAGACCATTAGTAGTTTCCGAAGCACATATGGAGGCATTCTGTAAGCTGTGGACCTTAAGAGTGTTGATGAAACACAGAAATTGCATCAAGTTGAATACAACAGGCACCATGCGGACTTTGCTCAATGGGAATAATGTCTCAACCGTCTACGCATTGATCGATTCCTGGGAGACCAATAGTAGTTTCCGAATCACAACTGAAAGCATTGTGTTGTCTGTGGACGTTCAGAGTGTTGACTAAACACAGAAATTGCATCGGGATTGAATACAACAGGCACTATGCGGACTTTTCTCCATGGGAGTAATGTTTCAAACTGTCTACGCTTTTATCGATTATTAAGAGACCTGTAGTAGTTTCCGAAGCACATCTGGAGACTTTCTGTAATCTGTGGAATTGCAGAGTGTTGATGAAACACAGAAATTGCATCGGGATTGAATACAACATTTACTATGCGGACATTTCTCCATGGGAGTAATGTCTCAAACTGTCTACGCTTTTATCGATTATTAAGAGACCTGTAGTAGTTTCCGAAGCACATCTGGAGACTTCCTGTAATCTGTGGAATTGCAGAGTGTTGATGAAACACAGAAATTGCATCGGGATTGAATACAACATTTACTATGCGGACTTTTCTCCATGGGAGTAATGTCTCAAACTGTCTACGCTTTGATCTATTCCGGGAGACCTATAGTAGTTTCCGAAGCACATCTGAAGGCATTCCGTAACATGTGGACGTTCAGAGTGTTGATGAAACACAGACATTCCATCGGGATTGAATGCAACAGGAACCATGAGGACTTTTCTCCATGGGTGTAATAATCTGAAACTGTCTACGCTTTCATCGTTCCCTGGGAGACAAGTAGTAGTTTCCGAAGCACACCTGGAGGCTTCCTGTAATCTGTGGACGTTCAGAGTGTTGATCAAACATAGAAATTGCATCGGCATTGAATACAACAGGCAACAAGCAGACTTTCCTCATTGGGAGTAATGTCTTAAACTGTTTACGCTTTGATGGATTCCTGGGAGACCAGTAGCAGTTTCCGAACCTCATCTTTATTAATTCTGTAATCTGTGGACGTTCAAAGTGTTGATGAAACACAGATATTTCACCGGTATTGAATACTGCAGTCACCATGCAAACTTTTCTCCATAGGAGTAATGTCTCAAACTGTCAACGTTTTGATCGTTCCCTAGGAGACCAGTAGTAGTTTCCGAAGCACATCTGGATGCTTCCTGTAATCTGTGGACGTTCAGAGTGTTGATGAAACACAGAAATTGCATCGGGATTGAATACAACAGACCAAATGCGGATATTTCTTCATGGGAGTAATGTCTCCAACTGTCTACGCTTTTATCGATTCCTGGGAGAGCAGTAGTAGTTTCCGAAGCACATTTGGAAACTTCCTGTAATCTTTGGACGTTCAGAGTGTTAATGAAACACAGACATTGCATCGGGATTGAATACAACATTGACCATGCGGAAATTTCTCCATAGGTGTAACGTCTCGAACTGTCTACGCTTTGATCGTTCCGTGGGAGACCAGTAGTAGTTTCCGAAGCACATCTGGAGGTTTCCCGTAACCTGTGGACGTTCAGAGTGTTGATTAAACATAGAAATTGTATCGTGATTGAATACAACAGGCACAATGCGTTCTTTCCTCAGTGTGAGTAATGTCTCAAACTGCAACGCTTTGATCGTTCCCTGGGACAACCAGTAGTAGATTCCGAAGCACATCTGGAGGTTTCCTGTAATCTGTGGACGTTCAGAGTGTTCATGAAACACAGATATTGCATCATGATTGAATACAACAGGCACCATGCGGATATTTCCCCGTGGGAGTAATGTCTCAAACTGTCTACATTTGGATCATTTACTAGGAGACCAGTTGAAGTTTCCGAAGAACATCTGGAGGCTTCCGGTAATATGTGGACGTTCGGAGTGTTGATGAAACACAGAAATTGCATCGGGACTGAATACAACAGACACCATGCGGATTTTTACTCCATAGGAATAATGTCTCAATCTGTCTACGCTTTGATCGATTCTGGGAGACCAGTAGTAGTTTCCGAAGGACATCTGGAGGCTTCATGTAATCTGTGGACGTTCAGAGCGTTGATGAAACACAGAAATTGCATCGGGATTGTATACAACAGGCACTATGCGGACTTTTCTATATGGGAGTAATGTCTAAACCTGTCTACGTTTTGATCGATTCCTGTGAGACCAGTAGTAGTTTCCGAAGCACTTTTGGAAGCTTCCTGTAATCTGTGGACGTTCAGAGTGTTGATGAAACACCGAAATTGCATCGAGATTGAATACAACAGGAATTATGCGGACTTTACGTAATGGGAGTAATTTCTCAAACTGTCTACGATTTGATCTATTCCTGGGAGACCAGTAGTAGTTTCCAAAGCACATCTGAAATCATTATGTAACCTGTGGACGTTCAGAGTGATTATGAAACACGGTAATTGCATAGACATTGAATACGACAGGCACCATGCGGACTCTTCTCCATGGGAGTAATGTCTCAAATCGTCTACGATTTGAACGTTTCCTTTGAGACCAGTAGTAGTTTCCGAAGCACATCTGGAATCATTCTGTAATCGGTGGACGTTCAGAGTGTTGATAAAACACAGTAATTGCATCGGGATTGAATACAATATGAACAGTTCAGAGTTTTCACCATGGGAGTAAGGTCTCAAACTGTCTACGCTTTAATCGATTCCTGGGAGACCAGTAGTAGTTTCCGAAGCCCATCTGGTGGAATTCTGTAATCTGTGGACGTTCAGCGTGTTGATGAAACAAAGAAATTCCATCGCGACTGAAAGCAACAGGCACCATGAGGACTTTTCTCCATGAGTGTAATGTCTCAAGCTGTATACGCTTTAATCGTTCCCTGGGGGACCAGTAGTATTTTAAGAAGCACATCTGGAGTCTTTCCGTAATCTGTAGACGTTCAGAGTGTCGATGAAAGACAGAAATTGCATCGTCATTGAATACAACAGGCACCATGCGGACTTTTCTGCATAGGAGTAATGTCTCAAACCATCTACGCTTTGATCGTTCCCTGGGAGACCGGTAGTAGTTTCCGAAGCACATCTGGTGGCATTCTGTAATCTGTGGACGTTCAGAGTTTTGATGAAACACAGAAATTGCATCGGGACTGAATACAACAGGCAACATGAGGAATTTTCTCCATAGGAGTAATGTCTCAATATGTCTACACTTTGATCGACTCCTAGGAGACCAGTAGTAGTTTCAGAAGCACATCTGCAGGCTTCCTCTAATCTGTGATCGTTCAGAGTGTTGATGAAACACAGAAATTGCATCGGGATTGAATAGAACAGGCACGATGCGGTCTTTTGTCATAGGGAGTAATGTCCCAATCTGGCTACGCTATGATCGATTGCTGGGAGACCAGTAGTAGTTTCCGCAGCACATCTGGAAGCATTCTGTAATCGGTGGACGTTCATAGTGTTGATGAAACACAGTAATTGCATCGGGATTGAATACAACATTCACAGTTCGGTTTTTTTTCAATGGGAGTAATGTCTCATACTGTCTACATTCTGATCGACTCCTGGGAAACCAGAAGTAGTTTCCGAAGCACATCTGGAGGCTTCCTGCAATCTATGGACGTTTAGAATTATGATCTAACACAGAAATTGCATCGGCCTTGAATACAACAGGCACTATGTGGACTTAACTCCATAGGAGTAATGTCTCAAACCGTCTACGCTTTGATCGTCCCCTTTGAGACCAGTAGTAGTTTCCGATGCACATCTGGAGGCATTCTGTAAAATGTGGACGTTCAGAGTGTTGATGAAACCATGAATTTCCATCGCGATTGAATACAAGAGGCACCATGCGGTCTTTCCTCCACAGGAGTAATGTCTCAAACTGTATACGCTTTGATAGTTCCCTGGGACACCAGTAGTAGTTTCCGAAGCACATCTGGAGGCTTCCTGTAATCTGTGGACTTTCAGAGTGTTGATGAAGCATAGAAATTGCATCGGGACTGAATACAACAGACAATATGCGGATTTTTCTCCATAGGAGTAATGTCTCAATCTGTCTACTCTTTGATCGATTCCTGGGAGACCAGTAGTAGTTTCCGAAGGACATCTGGAGGCTGCCTGTAATCTGTGGACGTTCAGAGCGTTGATGAAACACAGAAATTGCATCGGGATTATATACAACAGGCACCATGCGGACTTTTCTCCATGGGAGTAATGTCTCAATCTGTCTACGTTTTGATCGATTCCTGTGAGACCAGTAGTAGTTTCCGAAGCACATTTGGAAGCTTCCTGTAATCTGTGGACGTTCAGAGTGTTGATGAAACACAGAAATTGCGTCGAGATTGAATACAACAGGCACTATGCGGACTTTACTTAATGGGAGTAATGTCTCAATCTGTCTACGATTTGATCTATTCCTGGGAGACCAGTAGTAGTTTCCGAAGCACATCTGAAATCATTATGTAAACTGTGGACGTTCAGAGTGATTATGAAAAACAGTAATTGCATCGACATTTAATACAACAGGCACCATGCGGACTCTTCTCCATGGGAGTAATGTCCCAAACCGTCTACGCTTTGAACGTTCCCTGTGAGACCAGTAGTAGTTTCCGAAGCAAATCTGGAATCATTCTGTAATCTGTGGACGTTCAGAATGTTGATGAAACACAAGAGTTCTATCGGGAATAAATACAACAGGCACCATGAAGACTTTGCACATTGGGAGTAATGTCTCTAACTGTCTACGCTTTGATCGATTATTGGGAGACCAGTAGTAGTTTCCGAAGGACATGTGGAGGCATTCTGTAATCTGTGGACGTTCAGAGTGTTGACGAAACACAGCTATTGCGTCGGGATTGAATACAACAGTCACCATCCGAATTTTTCTCCATAGGAGTAATGTCTCACACTGTTTATTCTTTGATTGTTCCCTAGGAAACCACTAGTAGTTTCCGAAGCTTATCTGGAGGCTTCCTAAACTCTGTCGACGTTCAGAGTGTTGATGAAACACAGAAATTGCATCGGCATTGAATACAACAGGCACCATGCGGACTTTTCTGCATAGGAGTAATGTCTCAAAGCATCTACGCTTTGATCGTTCCCTGGGAGACCAGTAGTAGTTTTCGAAGGACGTCTGGAGGCTTCATATAATCAGTGTACGTTCAGAGTGTTGATGAAACACAGATATTGCATCGGGATTGAATACAACAGGCACCATGCGGACTTTTCTCCATGTGAGTAATGTCTCAAACCGTCTACGCTTTGATCGTTCCCTGGGAGACCAGTAGTAGTTTCCGAAGCACATCTGGTGGCATTCTGTAATCTGTGGACGTTCAGAGTGTTGATGAAACACAGAAATTGCATCGGGATTGAATAGAACATGCACGATGCGGTCTTTTGTCATAGGGAGTAATGTACCAATCTGTCTACGCTATGATCGATTCCTGGGAGACAAGTAGTAGTTTCCGAAGCACATCTGGAAGCATTCTGTAATCGGTGGACGTTCAGAGTGTTGATGAAACACAGAAATTGCATCGGGATTGATTAGAACAGGCGCGATGCGGTCTTTTGCCATAGGGAGCAATGTCCCAATCTGCCTACGCTATGATCGATTCCTGGGAGACCAGTAGTAATTTCCGAAGCACATCTGGAATCACTCTGTAATTGGTGGACGTTCAGAGTGTTGATGAAACACAGTAATTGCATCGGGATTGAATACAATATGAACAGTTCGGACTTCTCTCCATGGGAGTAATGTCTCATAATGTCTACGCTTTGATCGATTCCTGGGAGACCAGTAGTAGTTTCCGAAGCACATTTGGAAGCTTCCTGTAATCTGCGGGCGTTCAGAGTGTTGATGAAACACAGAAATTGCATCGAGATTGAATACAACAGGCACCATGCGCCCTTATTTTTTATAGGAGTAATGTCTCAAACATTTTACGTTCTAATCGATTCCTGGGAGACCAATAGTAGTTTCCGAAGCACATCTGGAGGCATTCTGTAATCTATGGACCTTCTGACTGTTGATGAAACACAGAAATTTCATCGGTATTGAGTACAACAGGCACCATGCGGACTTTGTTCAATGGGAATAATCTCTCAAACTGTCTACGCTTTAATCGATTCCTGGGGGAGCAGTAGTAGTATCCGAAGCACATCTGGAAGCTTCCTGTTACATTTGGACGTACAGAGTGTTAATGAAACACGGAAATTATATCGGGATTGAATACAACAGTCACCATGCGGACTTTGTTCAATGGGAATAATGTCTCAAACCGTCTACGCTTTAGTCGTTCCCTGGGGGGCCAGTAGTATTTTAAGAAGCACTTCTGGAGTCTTTCCGTAATCTGTGGACGTTCAGAGTGTTGATCAAACACAGACATTGCATCGCCATTGAATACAATAGGCACCATCCGAAATTTTCTCCATGGGAGTAATGTCTCACACTGTTTACGCTTTGATTGTTCCCTAGGAAACCAGTAGTAGTTTCCGAAGCACATCTGGAGGCTTCATAAAATCTGTCGCCGTTCAGAGTGTTGATGAACACAGAAATTGCATCGGCATTGAATACAACAGGCACCATGCGGACTTTTCTGCATAGCAGTAACGACTCAAACCATCTACGCTTTGATCGTTCCATGGGAGACCAGTAGTAGTTTGCGAAGGACATCTGGAGGCTTCCTGTAATCTGTGGACGTTCAGAGTGTTGATGAAACACAGATATTGCATCGCGATTGAATACAACAGGCACCATGCGGACCTTTCTCCATGGTAGTAATGTCACAAACCGTCTACGATTTGATCGTTCCCTGAGAGACCAGTAGTAGTTTCCGAAGCACATCTGGTGGCATTCTGTAATCTGTAGACGTTCAGAGTGTTGATGAAACACAGAAATTGCTTTGGGACTGAATGCAACAGGCAACATGCGGAATTTTCTCCATGAGAGTAATGTCTCAATATGTCTACACTTTGATCGACTCCTTTGAGACCAGTAGTAGTTTCCGAAGCACATCTGCAGGCTTCCTCTAATCTGTGAACGTTCAGAGTGTTGATGAAACACAGAAATTGCATCGGGATTGAATAGAACAGGCACGATGCGGTCTTTTGTCATAGGGAGTAATGTCCCAATCTGTCTACGCTATGATCGATTCCTGGGAGACCAGTAGTAGTTTCCGAAGCACATCTGGAAGCATTCTGTAATCAATGGACGTTCAGAGTGTTGATGAAACACAGAAATTGCATCGGGATTGAGTACAACAGGCACCATGCGGACTTTTCTAAATGGGAGTAATGTCTCAAACTGTCTACGCTTTAATCGATTCCTGGGAGAGCAGTAGTGGTATCCGAAGCACTTCTGGAAGCTTCCTGTAACCTTTGGACGTTCAGAGTGTTAATGAAACACGGAAATTATATCGGGATTGAATACAACAGGCACCATGCGGACTTTGTTCAATGGCAATAAAGTCTCAAACTGTCTACGTTTTAATCGTTCCCTGGGAGACCAGTAGTAGTTTCCGAAGCGCATCTGGAGGCTTCCTGTAATCTGTGGACGTTCAGAGTGTTAATGAAACATAGAAATTTATCGGGATTGAATACAACAGGCACAATGCGGACTTTTCTCCATGGGAGAAACGTCTCACACTGTGTACGCTTTGATTGTTCCCTAGGAGATCAGTAGCAGTTTCCGAAGCACATCTGAAAGCATTATGTAATCGGTGGACACTCAGAGTGTTGATGAAACACAGTAATTGCATCGGGATTGAATACAACATGCACAGTTCGGACTTTTCTCCATTGGAGTAATGTCTCATACTGTCTATGCTTCGATCGTTCACTGGGAGACCAGTAGTAGTTTCCGAAGCCAATCCAGAGGCTCCCTGTAATCTGTGGACGTTCAGAGTGTTGATGAAACACACAAATTGCATCGGCATTGAATACAACAGGCACCAAGCGGACTTTTCTGCATTGGAGTACTGTCTCAAACCGTCTACGCTTTGATCGATCCCTGGGAGACCAGCTGTAGTTTCCGAAGGACATCTGGAGGCTTTCTGTAATCTGTGGACGATCAGAGTGTTGAGGAAACACAGAAATTGCATCGGCATTGAATACAACAGGCACCATGCGGACTTTTCTCCATCTGGTTAATGTCTCAAACCGTCTGCGATTTGATCGTTCAATGGGAGACCAGCAGTAGTTTCCGAAGAACATCTGGTGGCATCCGTAATCTGTTGACGTTCAGGGTGTTGATGAAACAAAGAAATTCCATCGCGATTGAATTCAACAGCCACCATGAGGACTTTTCTCCATGGGTGTAACGTCTCCAACCGTCTACGCTTTAATCGTTCCCTGGGAGACCAGTAGTAGTTTAAGAAGCACGTCTATAGTCTTTCCGTAATCTGTGGACGTTCATAGTGTTGATGAAACACAGAAATTGCATCGGGACTGAATACAACAGGCACCATGCGGAATTTTCTCCATGGGTGTAATGTCTCATTCAGTCTACACTTTGATCGATTCCTCGGAGGCCAGTAGTAGTTTCCGAAGCACGTCTGCAAGCTTCCTGTAATCTGTGAACTTTCAGAGTGTTGATAAAACACTGAAATTGCATCGGGATTGAACAGAACAGTCACGATGAGGACTTTTGTCATAGGGAGTAATGTCCCAATCTGTCTACGCTATTATCGATTCCTGGGAGACCAGTAGTAGTTTCCGAAGCACATCTGGAAGCATTCTGTAATCGGTGGACGTTCAGAGTGTTGATGAAAAACAGTAATTCTATTGGGATAGTGTACAACATGCACAGTTCGGACTTTTCTCCATGGGAGTAATGTGTCAAACTGTCTACGCTTTGATCGATTCCTTTGAGACCAGTAGTAGTTTCCGAAGCACATTTGGAAGCTTCCTTTAATCTGTGGACGTTCCGTGTGTTGATATAACACAGAAACTGCATCGGCATTGAATACAACAGGCACCATGCGGACTTTCCTCCATAGGAGTAATGTCTCAAACCGTCTACGCTTTGATCGATACCTGGCAGACCAGTAGTAGTTTCCGAAACACATCTGGTGGCATTCTGTAATCTGTGGACGTTCAGTGTGTTGATGAAACATTGAAATTCCATCGCGATTGAATACAAAAGGCACCATGAAGACTTTTCTCCATGGGTGTAATGTCTCAAACTGTATACGCTTTAATCGTTCACTGGGAGACCAGTAGTAGTTTAAGAAGCACATCTGGAGTCTTTCCGTAATCTGTGGACGTTCAGAGTGTTGATCAAACACAGACATTGTATCGGCATTGAATACAACAGGCGCCATGCAGACCTTGCTCATTGGGAGTAATCTCTCAAACTGTCTACGCTTTGATCGATTTCTGGGAGACCAGTAGTAGTTTCCGAAGCACATCTGGAGGCATCCTGTAATCTGTGGACTTTCAGAGTGTTGATGAAACGCAGAAATTGCATCGGGATTGAATACAACATCACCATGCGAACATTTCTCCATGGGAGTAATGTCTCACACTCTCTACGCTTTGATTGTTCCCTAACAGAAATGTAGTAGTTTCCGAAGCACATCTGGAGGCTTCCTACAATATGTCCACGTTCAGAGAGTTGATGAAACATATGAATTGCATCGGGATTGAATGCAACTGGCACCATGCGGACTTTTCTCCGTGGGAGTTATGTCTCAAACTGTCTACGCTTTGATCGTTCCCTGGGAGACCAGTAGTAGTTTTCGAAGCACATCTGGAGGCATTTTGTAATCTGTGGACATTCAGAGAGTTGATGAAAGACAGAAATTGCAATCGGGATTGAATACAACAAGCACCATGCGGACTTTTCTTCATGGGAGTAATGTCTCAAACTGTCTACGCTTTGATCGTTCCCTGAGAAGCCTGTTGAAGTTTCCGAAGCACATCTGGAATCATTCTGTAACCTGTGGACTTTCAGATTGTTGATGAAACGCAGAAATTATATCGAGATTGAATACAACAGGCACCATGCGGACATTGATCAATGCGAGTAATGTCTCAAAGTGTCTACGCAATGATCGTTCCCTAGGAGACCAGTAGTAGTTTCTGAAGCACATCTGGAGGCTTACTGTATTCTGTGGACGTTAAGAGTGTTGATAAAACAAAGAAATTGCATCAGTACTGAATACAAGAGGCACCATGCGGACTTTTCTCCATGGGAGTAATGTCTCAATGTGTCTACGCTTTGATCGATTCCTTGGAGACCAGCAGTAGTTTCTGAAGCACATCTGCAAGCTTCCAGTAATCTGTGGACGTTCAGAGTGTTGATGAAACGCAGAAATTATATCGAGATTGAATACGACAGGCACCATGCGGACTTTGCTCAATGGGAGTAATGTCTCAAACTGTCTACGCTTTGATCGATTCCTGGGAGACCAGTAGTAGTTTCCGTACCACATCTGGAGGCATTCTGTAATATGTGGACCTGCTGAGTGTTGATGAAACACAGAAATTGCATGGATATTGAGTACAACAGCGCCATGTGGACTTTTCTCCATGGGAGTAATGTCTCAAACTGTCTACGCATTGATCGATTCCTGGGAGAGCAGTAGTACTTTCCTAAGCACATCTGTAAGCTTCCTGTAACCTTTGGACATTAAGAGTGTTAATGAAACACAGAAATTGCATCGGGATTGATTACAACAGGCACCATGCGGACTTTTCTCCATGTGAGTAATGTCTCAAACAGTCTACGCTTTGATCGATTCCGGTGAAACCAGTAGTAGCTTTCGAAGCACATCTGGAGGCTTCCTGTAATCTGTGGACGTTCAGAGTGTTGATGAAACACAGAAACTGCATCGGCATTGAATGCAACCGGCACCATGCGGACTTTTCTGCATAGGAGTAATGTCTCAAACCGTCTACGCTTTGATCGTTCCCTGGGAGACGTGTAGTAGTTTCCGAAGGACATCTGGAGGCTTTCTGTAATCTGTGGAAGTTCAGAGTGTTGTTGAAACACAGACATTGCATCGGGATTGAATACAACAGGCACCATGCGGACTTTTCTCCATGTGAGTAATGTCTCAAACAGTCTACACTTGGATCGATTCCTGGGAAACCAGTAGTAGTTTTCGAAGGACATCAGGAGGCTTCCTGTAATCTGTGGACGTTCAGAGTGTTGATGAAACACAGAAACTGTATCAGGACTGAATACAACAAGCACAATGCGATCTTTCCTCCATGTGAGTAATGTCTGAAACAGTCTACGCTTTGTTCGATTTCTGGGAAACCAGTAGTAGTTTTCGAAGCACATCTGGAGTCATTCTGTAATCTGTGGACCTTCAGTGTGTTGATGAAAGATAGAAATTGCAATCGGGATTGAATACAACAAGCACCATGAGGACTTTTCTCCATGGGAGTAATGTCTCAAACTGTCTTCGCTTTTATCGATTACTGGGAGAACTGTAGCAGTTGCCGAATCACATCTGGAGGCATTCTATAATCAGAGGACCTTCAGAGTGTTGATGAAACACAGAAATTGCATCGGGATTGATTACAACAGGCACCATGCGGACTTTTCTCCATGTGAGTAATGTCTCAAACAGTCTACGCTTTGATCGATTCCGGTGAAACCAGTAGTAGTTTTCGAAGCACATCTGGAGGCTTCCTGTAATCTGTGGACGTTCAGAGTGTTGATGAAACACAGAAACTGCATCGGCATTGAATGCAACCGGCACCATGCGGACTTTTCTGCATAGGAGTAATGTCTCAAACCGTCTACGCTTTGATCGGTCCTGGGAGACCAGCAGTATTTTCCGAAGCACATTTGGAGGCATTCTGTAATCTGTGGACCATCAGAGTTTTGATGAAACACAGAGATTGCATCGGGATTAAATACAACAGGCATCATGCATACTTTTCTCCATGGGAGTAATGTCTCAAACAGTCTACGGTTTGATCGATTCCTGTGAGACCAGTAGTCGTTTCTGAAGCCCATCCAGAAGCTCCCTGTAATCTGTGGACGCTCTGAGTGTTGATGAAACACAGAAATTGCATCGACATTGAATAAACAGGCACCATGCGTTCTTTTTTCCATGGGAGTAATGTCCCAAAGTGTCTACGATTTTATCGATTCCTGGGAGACCAGTAGTAGTTTCCGAAGCACATCTGGAGGCATTCTATAATCTGTGGACTTCCAGAGTGTTGATGAAACACAGAAATTGCGTCAGTATTTAATACAAGAGGCACCATGCGGAATTTCTCCATGGGAGTAATATCTCAATCTGTCTTCGCTTTGATCGATTTCTTGGAAACCAGTAGTAGTTTCCGAAGCACAACTGAAATCATTATGTAATCTGTGGACGTTCAAAGTGTTGATGAAACACTGATATTGCATTTGTATTGAATACAACAGGCACCATGCGGCCGTTTTTCCATGGGAGTAATGTGTAAAACTGTCTACGCTTTGATCGCTCCCAGGGAGACCAATATTACTTTCCGAAGCACATCTGGAGCCATCATGTAATCTGTGGAGCTTCAGAGTGTTGATGAATCACAGAAATATTAGCGGGATTGAATACAAAAGGCACCATGCGAACTTTTGTCATAGGGAGTAATGTCTCAAACTATCTACTCTTTGATCGTTCCCTGGGAGACCAATAGTAGTTTCATAAGCACATCCAGAGGCTTCCTGTAATCTCTGGACGATCAGAGTGATGATGAAACACAGAAATAGAATCGGGATTGAATAGAAAAGACACCATGCGAACTTTTGTCATAATGAGTAATGTCTCAAACTATCTACGCTTTGATCGTTCCCTGGGAGACCAGTAGTAGTCTCTGAAGCACATCCAGAGGCTTCCTGTAATCTCTGGACGTTCAGAGTGTTGATGAAACACAGAAATTTCATCGGCTTTGAATACAACAGGCACCAAGCCTACTTTTCTCCATAGGAGTAATGTCTCAAACCGTCCACGCTTTGATCGTTCTTGGGAGACCAGTACCAGTTCCCGAAGCACATCTGGAGGCTTCCTTTAATCTGTGGACGTTCAGAGTGTAGATGAAACACAGAAATTGCATCGGGATTTAATACAACAGGCACCATGCGAACTTTTGTCATAAGGAGTAATGTCTCAAACTATCTACGCTTTGATCGTTCCCTGGGAGACCAGTAATAGTTTCCTAAGCGCATCTGGAGGCTTCCTGGAATCTGTGGACGTTCAGAGTGTTGATGAAACACAGAAATTGCATCAGCATTGAATACAACAGGCACCATGCCAAATTTTCTCCATGGGAGTAATGTCTCAAAACTTTTATTATTTCATCGTTCCTGGGAGACCAGTAGTGGTTTCCGAAGCACATCTGGAGGCATTCTGTAGTCTGTGGACGTTCAGAGTGTTGATGAAACACAAAAATTCAATCGGGATTGAATACAACTTGCACCATGAGGTCTTTTCTCCATGGGTGTAATGTCGCAAACTGTCTACTCTTTGATCTTTCCCTTGGAGACCAGTAGTAGTTTCTGATGCACTCCTGGATGCTTCCTGTAATCTGTGGACGTTCAGAGTGTTGATGAAATACAGAAATTGCATCGGGATGCGATACAACAGGCACCATGCGGACTTTCCTCAATGGGTGTATTGTCTCAATCTGTCCACATTCTAATCGATTCCTGGGAGACCAGTAGTAGTTTCCGACGCACATCAGGAGGCATTCCGTAATCTGTGGACCTTGAGAGTGTTGATGAAACACAGAAATTACATTGGGATTGAATACAACATACCCTATGCGGAAATTTCTGCATGGGAGTAATGACTCAACGTGTCTACGCTTTGATCGATTCCTGGGAGACCAGAGATAGTTTCCGTAGCACATATGGAGGCATTCTGCAATCTGTGGTCGTTCAGAGTGTTCATGAAACACAGAAATTGCATCGGGATTGAATACAACAGGCTCCATGCGGACTTTTCTCCACGGGAATAACGTCTCAAACTGACTACGCTTTGAAACTTCCTGGCAGATTAAAACTGTGTGCCCGACCGAGATTCGAAATCGGGATCTTTGCCTTTCGCGGGCAAGTGCTCTAGCAACTGAGCTACCGAAGCACGATTCACGCCTGGTACCCACATCTTTACTTCTGCCAGTATCTTGTCTCCTACCTTCCAAACTTTACAGAAGCTTTAATGCGAAACTTGCAGATCTAATATTCCTGAAAGAAAAGATATAGCGGAGACAGGGCTTAGCCACAGCCTGGGGGATGTTTCAATAATTATAATTTCTGTAAAGTTTGGAATGTAGGAGAAGAGATACTGGCAAAAGGAAAGCTGTGAGTACCGGCCGTGAATCGTGCTTCGGTAACTGTGATGGTAGAGCACTTGCTCACGAAAGGCAAAGGTCCCGAGTTCGAGTCTCGGTCGAGAACACAGTTTTAATCTGCCAGGAAGTTTCATATCAGCGCACACTCGGCTGCCGAGTGAAAATCTCATTCTGTCTACGCTTTGATTGTTCCCTGAGAGACCAGTAGCAACTTACAAAGCACATCTGTAGGCTTCATGTAAACTGTGGACGTTCAAAGTATTGATGAAAAACAGAAATTACACCGTGATTGAATACAACAGGCACCATGCGGACTTTTGTCACAGGGAGTAATGTCTCAAACTGTCTACGCTTTGATCTTTCCCTGGTAGACCAGTAGTAGTTTGCGAAGCACATCTGAATTCTTCCTGTAATCTGTGGACGATCAGAGTGTTGATGAAACACAGAAATTGCATCGGGATTGAATACAACATGCACCATGTGGACTATTGTTATAGGGAGCAATGTCTCAAACTGTCTACGCTTTGATCGTTCCCTGGGAGACCAGTAGTAGTTTTCGAAGCACATCTAGAGGATTCTGTAATCTGTGGACATTCAGAGTGCTGATGAGACACAGAAATTCCATCGGGATTGAATACAACAGATACCATGTGGCCTTCTCTCCAAGGGAGTAATGTCTAAACTTTCTACGTTTTTGATCGTACACTGGGAGACCAGTAGTAGTTTAACAAGCACATCTGGAGGTTTTCTGTAATCTGTGTACGTTCAGAGTGTTGATGAATCACAGAAATTGCATCGGGATTGTATACAACAGGCATAATGCGGACTTTTGTCATAGGGAGTAATGACTCAAACTGTCTACGCTTTGATCGCTCCCTGGGAGACCAGTAGTAGTTTTCGAAGCACATATGAAGGCTTCCTGTACGCTGTGGACGTTCAGAGTGTTGATGAAACACAGGAATTGGATCGGCATTGAATACAACAGGCACCAATGTGGACTTTTCTCCATGGGAGTAATGTCTCGAACTGTCTACGATTTGATCGATCCCTGGGAGTCAAGTTGTAGTTTCTGAAGCAGATCTGGAGGCTACCTATAATCTGTGGATGTTCAGAGTGTTGATGAAACACCGAGATTGCATCGGAATTCAATACAACAGGCACCATGCGGACTTTTCTCCATGGGAGTAATGTCACAAACCGTCTACTCTTTGATCGTTCCCCTGGAGACCAGTAGTAGTTCCGAAGCACATCAAGAGGCATTCTCTAATCTGTGGACCTTCCGAGTGTTGATGAAACGCAGAAATTGCATCGGGATTGAATACATCAGGCACCATTAGGACTTTTCTCCATGGGAGTAATGTCTCAATCTGTCTAAGCTTTGATCCATTCCTGGGAGAACAGTTGTAGTTTTTGAAGCACATCTGGAAGCTTCCTGTTATCTGTGGACTCTCAGAGTGTTAATGATGCACAATAATTGCATCGGGATTGAATACAACAGGCCAAATGCGGACTTTTCCTCACGGGAGTAATGTGTTAATGTGTCTACGACTTGATCGTTCCCTGCGAGAACTATAGTAGTTTACGGAGCACATCTGAAGACTTCCTGTAATCTGTGGACGTTCAGAGTGTTGATGAAACACAGAAATTGCATCGGGATGCGATACAACAGGCACATGTAGACTCTTCTCAATGGATGTATTGTCTCAAACTGTCTACACTCTGATCGATTCCTGGGAGACCAGTAGTAGTTTCCGAAGCACATCAGGAGGTATTGCGTAATCTGTGGACCTTCAGAGTGTTGATGAAACAAAGAAATTCCATAGGGTTTGAATACAAGAAACACCATGGGACTCCTCTCCAAGGGAGTAATGTCTCAAACTGTCTACGCTTTAATCACTCCCTGGGAAACCCGTAGTAGTTTCCGAAGCACATCTTAAGGCTTCCTGTAATACGTGGACGTTCAGAGTGTTGATGAAGCACAGAAATTGAATCGGGATTGAATGCAACAAACACCATACGGTCTTTATTCAATGGGGGTAAGGTCTCTAATTGTCTACGCTTTGATCGATTCCTGGGAGACCAGTAGTACTTTCCGAAGCACATCTGAAAGCATGTAATCTGTGGACGTACAGAGTGTTGATGAAACACAGATATTGCATCGGGATTGAATGCAACAGGTACCATGCTTCCTTTTCTTCATGGGAGTAATGTCTCAAACTGTCTACGCTTTGATCTTTCTCTGAGAGACCAGTAGTAGTTTCCGAAGCACATTTGGAGGCTTCCTATAATATGCGGACGTTTAGAGTATTGATGACACACAGAAATTTCACCGGGATTGAATACAATAGGCACCATGCAGACTTTTGTCATAGGGAGTAATGTCTCAAACTGTCTACGCTTTGATCGTTCCCTGGGAGACCAGTAGTAGTTTCCGAAGCACATCTGAAGGTTTCCTGTTATCTGTGGACGTCCAGAGTGTTGATGAAACACAGAAATTGCATCGGGATTGAATACAACAGGCACCATGCGGACTTTTCTCAATGGGTGAATTGTCTCAGACTGTCTACGATCTGATCGATTCCTGGGAGACCAGTAGTAAGTTCCGAAGCACATCTGGAGGCATTCTGTAACCTGCGGACGTTCAGAGTGTTGATGTGGCGCAGAAATTGCAACGGGATTGAATACAACAAGCCAAATGCGGACTTTTCTCCACGGGAGTAATGTGTAAAACTGTCTACGCTTTGATCGATCAATGGGAGACCAGTTTAGTTTCAGAAAGCACGACTGAGGGGCTTCCTGTGATCTGTGGACGTTCAGAGTGTTTATGAAACACAGTAATTGCATCGGAATTGAATACAACAGGCGCCACGCAGACATTGCTCATTGGGAGTAATGTCTCAAACTGTTTACGCTTTGATCGATTCGTGGGAGACCAGTAGTAGATTTCGAAACACATCTCGAGGCATTCTGTAATATTTGGTCGTTCGGAGTGTTCATGAAACACAGATATTACATCGGGATTGAATACAACAGTCACTGTGCGGACATTTCTCCATGGGAGTAATGTCTCAAACTGTCTACGCTTTGATCGTTTCCTAAGAGACCAGTAGTAGTTTCCGTAGAAGATCTGGAGGCTTCGTGTAATCTGTGGACGTTCAGAGTATTGATGAAACACAGAAATTGCACCAGGATTGAATACAACAGGCACCATGCGGACTTTTGTCATAGGGAGTTATGTCTCGAACTGTCAACGCTTTGATCGTTCCCTGGTAGACCAGTTTAGTTTCAGAAAGCACGTCTGGAGGCTTCCTGTAATCTGTGGACGCTCTGAGTATTGATGAAACACAGAAATTGCATCGACATTGAATAAACTGGCACCATGCGTTCTTTTTTCCATGGGAGTAATGTCCCAAACTGTCTACGATTTTATCGATTCCTGGGAGACCAGTAGTAGTTTCCGAAGCACATCTGGAGGCATTCTATAATCTGTGGACTTTCAGAGTGTTGATGAAACACAGAAATTGCGTCAGTATTTAATACAAGAGGCACCATGCGGAATTTTCTCCATGGGAGTAATGTCTCAATCTGTCTTCGCTTTGATCGATTCCTTGGAAACCAGTAGTAGTTTCCGAAGCACATCTGAAATCATTATGTAATCTGTGGACGTTCAAAGTGTTGATGAAACACTGATATTGCATCGGTATTGAATACAACAGGCACCATGCGGCCGTTTTTCCATGGGAGTAATGTGTAAAACTGTCTACGCTTTGATCGCTCCCAGGGTGACCAGTATTACTTTCCGAAGCACATCTGGAGCCATCATGTAATCTGTGGACCTTCAGAGTGTTGATGAAGCACAGAAATATTAGCGGGATTGAATACAAAAGGCACCATGCGAACTTTTGTCATAGGGAGTAATGTCTCAAACTATCTACTCTTTGATCGTTCCCTGGGAGACCAATAGTAGTTTCCGAAGCACATCCAGAGGCTTCCTGTAATCTCTGGACGTTCAGAGTGATGATGAAACACAGAAATAGAATCGGGATTGAATAGAAAAGGCACCATGCGAACTTTTGTCATAATGAGTAAAGTCTCAAACTATCTACGCTTTGATCGTTCCCTGGGAGACCAGTAGTAGTTTCTGAAGCACATCCAGAGGCTTCCTGTAATCTCTGGACGTTCAGAGTGTTGATGAAACACAGAAATTTCATCGGCTTTGAATACAACAGGCACCAAGCCTACTTTTCTCCATAGGAGTAATGTCTCAAACCGTCCACGCTTTGATCGTTCTTGGGAGACCAGTACCAGTTCCCGAAGCACATCTCGAGGCTTCCTGGAATCTGTGGACGTTCAGAGTGTAGATGAAACACAGAAATTGCATCGGGATTTAATACAACAGGCACCATGCGAACTTTTGTCATAAGGAGTAATGTCTCAAACTATCTACGCTTTGATCGTTCCCTGGGAGACCAGTAATAGTTTCCTAAGCGCATCTGGAGGCTTCCTGGAATCTGTGGACGTTCAGAGTGTTGATGAAACACAGAAATTGCATCAGCATTGAATACAACAACCACCATGCGAAATTTTCTCCATGGGAGTAATGTCTCAAAACTTTTATTATCTCATCGTTCCTGGGAGACCAGTAGTGGTTTCCGAAGCACATCTGGAGGCATTCTGTAGTCTGTGGACGTTCAGAGTGTTGATGAAACACAAAAATTCAATCGGGATTGAATACAACTTGCACCATGAGGTCTTTTCTCCATGGGTGTAATGTCGCGAACTGTCTACTCTTTGATCTTTCCCTTGGAGACCAGTAGTAGTTTCTGATGCACTCCTGGATGCTTCCTGTAATCTGTGGACGTTCAGAGTGTTGATGAAACACAGAAATTGCATCGGGATGCGATACAACAGGCACCATGCGGACTTTTCTCAATGGGTGTATTGTCTCAAACTGTCCACATTCTGATCGATTCCTGGGAGACCAGTAGTAGTTTCCGACGCACATCAGGAGGCATTCCGTAATCTGTGGACCTTGAGAGTGTTGATGAAACACAGAAATTGCATCGGGATTGAATACAACAGACCCCATGCGGAAATTTCTGCATGGGAGTAATGACTCAACGTGTCTACGCTTTGATCGATTCCTGGGAGACCAGTGATAGTTTCCGTAGCACATATGGAGGCATTCTGCAAACTGTGGTCGTTCAGAGTGTTCATGAAACACAGAAATTGCATCGGGATTGAATACAACAGGCACCATGCGGACTTTTCTCCACGGGAATAACGTCTCAAACTGTCTACGCTTTGAAACTTCCTGGCAGATTAAAACTGTGTGCCCGACCGAGATTCGAAATCGGGACCTTTGCCTTTCGTGGGAAAGTGCTCTAGCAACTGAGCTACCGAAGCACGATTCACGCCTGGTACCCACATCTTTACTTCTGCCAGTATCTCGTCTCCTACCTTCCAAACTTTACAGAAGCTTTAATGCGAAACTTGCAGATCTAATATTCCTGAAAGAAAAGATATAGCGGAGACATGGCTTAGCCACAGCCTGGGGGATGTTTCAATAATTATAATTTCTGTAAAGTTTGGAATGTAGGAGAAGAGATACTGGCAAAAGAAAAGCTGTGAGTACCGGCCGTGAGTTGTGCTTCGGTAACTGTGATGGTAGAGCACTTGCTTACGAAAGGCAAAGGTCCCGAGTTCGAGTCTCGGTCGAGAACACAGTTTTAATCTGCCAGGAAGTTTCATATCAGCGCACACTCGGCTGCCGAGTGGAAATCTCATTCTGTCTACGCTTTGATTGTTCCCTGAGAGACCAGTAGCAACTTACAAAGCACATCTGTGGGCTTCATGTAATCTGTGGACGTTCAAAGTATTGATGAAAAACAGAAATTACACCGTGATTGAATACAACAGGCACCATGCGGACTTTTGTCACAGGGAGTAATGTCTCAAACTGTCTACGATTTGATCTTTCCCTGGTACACCAGTAGTAGTTTCCGAAGCACATCTGAAGGCTTCCTGTTATCTGTGGACGATCAGAGTGTTGATGAAACACAGAAATTGCATCGGGATTGAATACAACATGCACCATGTGGACTATTGTTATAGGGAGCAATGTCTCAAACTGTCTACGCTTTGATCGTTCCCTTGGAGACCAGTAGTAGTTTTCGAAGCACATCTAGAGGATTCTGTAATCTGTGGACATTCAGAGTGCTGATGAGACACAGAAATTCCATCGGGATTGATAACAACAGATACCATGTGGACTTCTCTCCAAGGGAGTAATGTCTAAACTTTCTACGTTTTTGATAGTACACTGGGAGACCAGTAGTAGTTTGAGAAGCACATCTGGAGGTTTTCTGTAATCTGTGTACGTTCAGAGTGTTGATGAATCACAGAAATTGCATCGGGATTGTATACAACAGGCATAATGCGGACTTTTGTCATAGGGAGTAATGTCTCAAACTGTCTACGCTTTGATCGCTCCCTGGGAGACCAGTAGTAGTTTTCGAAGCACATATGAAGGCTTCCTGTACGCTGTGGACGTTCAGAGTGTTGATGAAACAGAGAAATTGCATCGGGATTGAATACAACATGCACCATGCGGACTTTTGCTATAGGGAGTAATGTCTCAAACTGTCTACGATTTTGATCGTTCCCTGGGAGACCAGTAGTAGTTTCCGAAGCACATCTGGTGGCATTCTGTAATCTGTGGACGTTCAGAGTGTTGATGAAGCACAGAAATTTCATCGGGATTGAATGCAACAGACACCATGCGCTCTTTGCTCAATGGTAGTAGCGTCTCTAACTATCTACGCTTTGATCGATTCCTGTTGGACCAGTAGTAGTTTCCGAAGCATATCTGAAAGCATTATATAATCTGTGGACGTTCAGAGTGTTGATGAAACACAGAAATTGCATCGAGACTGAATACAACGCGCACCATACGGACTTTTCTCCATGGGATTGACGTCTCAAACTGTCTACGTTTTGATCGTTCCCTGGGAGACCATTAGTAGTTTCCGAAGCACATTAGTACGCTTCCTGTAATCTGTGGACGTTCAGAGTGTTGATGAAACACAGAAATTGCATCTGATTTTGCATACAACATTCACCAAGCGCACTTTTCTCCATGTGAGTAATGTCTCAAACTGTCTAATCTTTGATCGTTATCTGAGAGTAAAGCAGTAGTTCCCGAAGCACATCTGGAGCCATCCTGTAATCTGTGGACGTTCAGAGTGTTGATGAAACACAGAAATTGGATCGGCATTGAATACAACAGGCACCATGCGGACTTTTCTCCATGGGAGTAATGTCTCGAACTGTCTACGATTTGATCGATCCCTGGGAGTCAAGTTGTAGTTTCTGAAGCAGATCTGGAGGCTACCTATAATCTGTGGATGTTCAGAGTGTTGATGAAACACCGAGATAGCATCGGCATTGAATACAACAGGCACCATGCGGACTTTCTCCATGGGAGTAATGTCACAAACCGTCTACTCTTTGATCGTTCCCCTGGAGACCAGTAGTAGTTCCGAAGCACATCAGGAGGCATTCTCTAATCTGTGGACCTTCCGAGTGTTGATGAAACGCAGAAATTCCAACGGGATTGAATACAACAGACACCATTAGGACTTTTCTCCATGGGAGTAATGTCTCAATCTGTCTACGCTTTGATCCATTCCTGGGAGAACAGTTGTAGTTTTTGTAGCACATCTGGAAGCTTCCTGTTATCTGTGGACTCTCAGAGTGTAAATGATGCACAATAATTGGATCGGGATTGAATACAACAGGCCAAATGCGGACTTTTCCTCACGGGAGTAATGTGTTAATGTGTCTACGACGTGATCGTTCCCTGGGAGAACTGTAGTAGTTTAAGAAGCACATCTGAAGACTTCCTGTAATCTGTGGACGTTCAGAGTGTTGATGAAACACAGAAATTGCATCGGGATGCGATACAACAGGCATATGTGGACTTTTCTCAATGGATGTATTGTCTCAAACTGTCTACACTCTGATCGATTCCTGGGAGACCAGTAGTAGTTTCCGAAGCACATCAGGAGGTATTGCGTAATCTGTGGACCTTCAGAGTGTTGATGAAACAAAGAAATTCCATAGGGTTTGAATACAAGAAACACCATGTGGACTCCTCTCCAAGGGAGTAATGTCTCAAACTGTCTACGCTTTGATCACTCCCTGGGAAACCCGTGGTAGTTTCCGAAGCACATCTGAAGGCTTCCTGTAATACGTGGACGTTCAGAGTGTTGATGAAGCACAGAAATTGAATCGGGATTGAATGCAACTGACACCATACAGTCTTTATTCAATGGGAGTAAGGTCTCTAATTGTCTACGCTTTGATCGATTCCTTGGAGGCCAGTAGTACTTTCCGAAGCACATCTGAAAGCATGTAATCTGTGGACGTACAGAGTGTTGATGAAACACAGAAATTGCATCGGGATTGAATACAACAGGCACCATACGGCCTTTTCTAAACGGGAATAATGTCTCAAACTGTCGACGCTTTGAAACTTCCTGACAGATTGAAACTGTGTGCCCGACCGAGACACGAAATCGGCACCTTTGCCTTTCGCGGGCAAGATTTAATGCGATACTTGCAGGTCCAGCACTCCTAAAAGAAAAGATATAGCGGAGACATGGCTTAGCCACAGCCTGGGGGATGTTTCCAGAATTACAGCTTCTGTAAAGTCTGGAAGGTAAGAGACGAGATACTGGCAGAAGTAAAGCTGTGAGTAGCAGCCGTGAGTCGTGCTTCGGTAACTGTGATGGTAGAGCACTTGCCCATGAAATGCAAAGGCCCCGAGTTCGAGTCTCGGTCGGGAACACAGTTTTAATCTGCCAGGAAGTTTCATATCGGCGCACACTAAGCTGCCGAATGTTAATCTCATTCTGTCTACGCTTTGATCATTCCCTGGGAAACCAGTAGTGGTTTCCGACGCACATCTGAAGGCTTCCCGTGATTTGTGGACGTTCAGAGGGTTGATGAAACACAGAAATTTCATCGGAATGGAATGCAACAGACACCATGCGGTCTTTGCTCAATGGGAGTAATGTCTCTAACTGTCTACGCTTTGATCGATTCCTGGGAGACCAGTAGTACTTTCCGAACCACATCTGAAAGCATTATGTAATCCGTTTACGTTCAGAGTGTTGATCAAACACAGAAATTGCATCGGGATTGAATACAACAGGCACCATTAGGACTTTTCTCCGTTGCGATTGAATACAACAGGCATGATGCAGACTTTGCTCATTGGGGGTAATGTCTCAAAATGTCTACGCTTTGATTGATTCCTGGGAGACCAGTAGTAGTATCTGAAGCACATCTGGAGGCATTCTGCAATCTGTGGACACTCAGTGTGTTGATGAAACACAGATATTGCATCGGGTTGAATACAACAGGCCAAATACGGACTTTTCTCCATGGGAGTAATGTCTCAAACTGTCTACTCTTTGATCGTTCCCTGGGAGACCAGTAGTAGCTTCCGAAGCACATCTGAAATCTTCCTGTAATCTGTGGACGTTCGGAGTGTCGATGAAACACAGAAATTGCATCGGGATTGAATACTACAGGCAACATGCAGCCTCCTCTCAATGGGTGTATTGTCTCAAACTGTCTACGCTCTGATCGATTCCTGGGAGACCAGTAGTAGTTTTCAAAGCACATCTGGAGGATTGTGTAATCAGTGTACCTTCAGAGTGTTGATGAAACACAGAAATTCCATCGGGATTGAATACAACACGCACAATGCGGACTCGTGTCATAGGGAGTAATGTCTCAAACTGTCTACGCTTTGATCGTTTCCTGGGAGACCAGTAGTAGTTTCCGAAGCACATCTGGAGGCATTCTGAAATCTTTGGACCTTCAGAGTGTTGATGAAACGCAGAAATTGCATCGGGATTGAAAACAACAGGCACCATTAGGACTTTTCTCCATGGGAGTAATGTCTCAATCTGTCTACGCTTTGATCCATTCCTGGGAGAACAGTTGTACCATGTGGACTTCTCTCCAAGGGAGTAATGTCTAAACTTTCTACGTTTTAATCGTACACTGGGAGACCAGTAGTAGTTTAAGAAGCGCCTTTGGAGGTTTTCTGTAATCTGTGAACGTTCAGAGTGTTGATGAATCACAGAAATTGCATCGAGATTGTATACAACACGCATAATGCGGACATTTGTCATAGGGAGTAATGTCTCAAACTGTCTACGCTTTCATCGTTCCCTGGGAGACCAGTAGTAGTTTCCGAAGCTCATTGGAAGACTTCCTGTAATCTGTGGACGTTCAGAGTGTTGATGAAGCACAAAAATTTCATAGGGATTGAATGCAACTGACACCATGCACTCTTTGCTCAATGGGAGTAGCGTCTCTAACTGTCTACGCTTAGATCGATTCCTGTTGGACCAGTAGTAGTTTCCGAAGCACATCTGAAAGCATTGTGTAATGTGTAGACGATCCATCGGGATAGAATACAACCGATACCATGCGGACTTTTCTCCATGGGAGTATTGTCTCAAACTGACTACGTTTCGAGCGTTATCTGAGAGTAAAGTAGTAGTTTCCAAAGCACATCTGCAGACTTCCTGTAATCTGTGGAATTTCAGAGTGTTGATGAAACACAGAAATTGCATCGGGACTTAATACAACATGCAGCATGCGGACTTTTGTCATAGGGAGTAATGTCTCAAACTGTCTACGCTTTGATCGTTTCCTGGGAGACCAGTAGTAGTTTCCGAAGCACATCTGGAGGCATTCTGAAATCTTTGGACCTTCAGAGTGTTGATGAAACGCAGAAATTGCATCGGGATTGAATACAACAGGCACCATTAGGACTTTTATCCATGGGAATAATGTCTCAATCTGTCTACGCTTTGATCCATTCCTGGGAGAACAGTTGTAGTTTCTGAAGCACATCTGGAAGCTTCCTGTAATCTGTGGACTCTCAGAGTGTTAATGATGCACAATAATTGCATCGGGATTGTATACAACAGGCTAAATGCGGACTTTTCTTCACGGGAGTAATGTGTTAATGTGTCTACGACTTGATCGTTCCATGGGAGACCAGTAGTAGTTTCTGAAGCACATCATGAGGATTTCTGTATCCTGTTGACGTTCAGAGTGTTGATCAAACACAGAAATTGCATCGGGATTGATTACAACAAGCACCATGTGGACGTTTCTCCGTTGCGATTGAATACAACAGGCATCATGCGGACTTTTCTCCTCAGGTGTAATTTGTTAAATTGTCTACGATTTGATCGTTCCTTGGGAGAACAGTAGTAGTTTCCGAAGAACATCTGAAGACTTCCTGTAATCTGTGGACGTTCAGAGTGTTGATGAAACACAGAAATTGCATCGGGATGCGTTACAACAGGCACCATGCGGACTTTTCTCAATGGGTGTATTGTTTCAAACTGTCAACACTCTGATCGATTACTGGGAGACCAGTAGTAGTTTCCGAAGCACATCAGGAGGTATTCCGTAATCTGTGGACCTTCAGAGTGATGATGAAACACGGAAATTCCATCGGGTTTGAATACTAAAAACACCTTGTGGACTCCTCTCCAAGGGAGTAATGTCTCAAACTGCCTACGCTTTGATCGTACCCAGGGAGACCAGTAGTAGTTTAAGAAGCACATCTGGAGGCTTCCTGTAATCTGTGGACGTTCAGAGTGTTGACGAAACACAGAAATTGCATCGGGATTGAATACAACAGGCACGATGCGGACTTCTCTCCATGGGAGTAATGTATCAAATTGTCTACGCTTTGATCGATTCCTGGAAGACCAGTAGTACTTTCCGAAGCACATCTGAAAACATTATGTAATCTGTTTACGTTGAGGGTTTTGATCAAACACAGAAATTGCATCGGAATTGAATACAACAGGCGCCATGCAGACTTTGCTCATTGGGGGTAATGTCTCAAAATGTCTACGCTTTGATCGATTCCTGGGAGACCAGTAGTAGTTTATGAAGCACATCTGGAGGCATTCTGCAATCTGTGGACACTCAGTGTGTTGATGAAACACAGAAATTGCATCGGGATTTAATACAACACGCACCATCGGACTTTTGTTATAGGGATTAATGTCTCAAACTGTCTACGCTTTGATCGTTCCCTGGGAGACCAGTAGTAGTTTTCGGAGCACATCTGGAGGATTCTGTAATCCTTATACCTTCAGAATGCTGATGAGAGTCAGAAATTCCATCAGGATTGAATACAACAGATACCATGTGGACTTCTCTCCAAGGGAGTAATGTCTAAACTTTCTACGTTTTTGATCTAACACAGGAAGACCAGTAGTAGTTTATGAAGCACATCTGGAGGTTTTCTGTAATCTGTGGACGTTCAGAGTGTTGATGAAGCACAGAAATTTCATCGGGATTGAATGCAACAGACACCATGCGCTCTTTGCTCAATGGGAGTAGCGTCTCTAACTGTCTACGCTTTGATCGATTCCTGTTGGACCAGTAGTAGTTTCCGAAGCACATCTGAAAGCATTATATAATCTGTAGACGTTCAGAGTGTTGATGAAACAAAGTAATTGCATCGGCATTGAATACAACAGGCACCATGCGGACTTTTCTCAATTGGAGTAATGTCACAAACCGTCTACTCTTTGATCGTTCCCCTGGAGACGAGTAGTAGTTTCCGAAGCACATCAGGAGGCATTCTCTAATCTGTGGACCTTCAAAGTGTTGATGAAACACAGAAATTGCATCGGGATTTAATACAACAGGCACCATTAGGACTTTTCTTCATGGGAGTAATGTCTCAATCTGTCTACGCTTTGATCCATTCGTGGGAGACCAGTAGTAGTTTCCGAAGCACAACAGGAGGTATTGCGTAATCTGTGGACCTTCAGAGTGTTGATGAAACAAACAAATTCCATCGGGTTTGAATTCAAAAAACACCATGTGGACTCCTCTCCAAGGGAGTAATGTCTCAAACTGTCTACTCTTTGATCGTTCCCTGGGAGACCAGTAGTAGTTTCCGAAGCACATCTGAAGGCATCCTTTAATCTGTGGACGTTCGGACTGTTGATGAAACACAGAAATTGCATCGGGATTGAAAATAGCAGTCTCCATGCGGACTTTTCTCAATGTGTGTATTGTCTCAAACTGTCTACGCTCTGATCGATTCCTGGGAGACCAGTAGTAGTTTCCGAAGCACATCTGGAGGATCCTGTAATCAGTGGACCTTCAGAGTGTTGATGAAACACAGAAATTCCATCGGGATTGAATACAACAGGCACAATGCGGACTCGTGTCATAGGGAGTAATGTCTCAAACGGTCTACGCTTTGATCATTCCCTGGGAAACCCGTAGTAGTTTCCGAAGCACATCTGAAGGCTTCCTGTAATACGTGGACGTTCAGAGTGTTGATGAAGCACAGAAATTGAATCGGGATTGAATGCAACAGACACCATACGGTCTTTATTCAATATGAGTAATGTTTCTAATTGTCTACGCTTTGATCGATTCCTGGGAGACCAGTAGTACATTAGGAAGCACATCTGAAAGCATGTAATCTGTGGACGTACAGAGTGTTGATGAAACACAGTTGTTGCATCGGTATTGAATACAACTGGTACCATGCTTACTTTTCTTCATGGGAGTAATGTCTCAAACTGTCTACGCTTTGATCTTTCCCTGAGAGACCAGTAGTAGTTTCCGAAGCACATTTGGAGGCTTCCTTTAGTCTGTGGACGTTCAGAGTATTAATAAAACACAGAAATTTCACCGGGATTGAATAAAATAGGCACCATGCGGACTTTTGTCATAGCGAGTAATGTCTCAAACTGTCTACGCTTTGATCGTACCCTGGGAGACTAGTAGTAGTTTCCGAAGCACATGTGAAGGTTTCCTGTTATCTGTGAACGTCCAGTGTGTTGATGAAACACAGAAATTGCATCGGGATTGAATACAACAGGCACCATGCGGACTTTTCTCAATGGGTGTATTTTCTAAGAATGTCTACGATCTGATCGATTCCTGGGAGACCAGTAGTAGTTTCCGAAGCACATCTGGAGGCATTCTGTAACCTGTGGACGTTCAGAGTGTTGATGTGGCACAGAAATTGCATCTGGATTGAATACAACAAGCCAAATGCGGACTTTTCTCCACGAGAGTAATGTGTAAGACTGTCTACGCTTTGATCGTTCCCTGAGAGACCAGTAATAGTTTCCGTAGAACATCTGGACGCTTCGTGTGATCTTTGGACGTTCAGACTATTGATGAAACACAGAAATTGCACCAGGATTGAATACAACAGGCACCATGCGGACTTTTGTCATAGGGAGTAATGTCTTGAACTGTCTAAGATTTGATCGTTCCCTGGTCGACCAGTTTAGTTTCAGAAAGCACGTCTGGAGGCTTCCTGTAATCTGTGGACGTTCAGAGTGTTGATGAATCTCAGAAATTGCGTCGGGATTGAATAAAACAGGCATCATGCGGACTTTTGTCATAGGGAGTAATGGCTCAAACTGTCTACGTTTTGATCGCTCCCTAGGAGACCAGTAGTAGTTTTCGAAGCATATCTGAAGGCTTCCTGTAATCTGTGGGCGTTCAGAGTGTTGATGTGGCACAGAAATTGCATCGTGATTGAATACAACAGGCACAACTCGGAATTTTCTGCATGCGGGTAATGTCTTAAACTGTCTACGCTTTGATCGATTCCTGGGAGACCAGTGATAGTTTCCGTAGCACATATGGAGGCATTCTGTAATCTGTGGACATTCAGAGTGTTGATGAAACACAGATATTGCATCGGGATTGAATACAACAGGCACCATGCGGACTTTTCTCCACGGGAGTAATGTGTGAAAATGTCTACCATTTGATCGTTCCCTGGTAGAACAGTAGTAGTTTCCGAGGCACATCTGAAGACTTCCTGTAATCTGTGGACGTTCAGAGTGTTGATGATGCACAGAAATTGCATCGGGATGCTATACAACAGGCACCATGCGGACTTTTCTCAATGGTCGTATTGTCTCAAACTGTCCACAATCTGATCGATTCCTGGGAGACCAGTAGTAGTTTCCGAAGCACATCACGAGGCATTCCGTAATCTGTGCACCTTCAGAGTGTTGATGAAACACAGAAATTCCATCGGGTTTGAATACAAAAAACGCCATGTGGACTTCTCTCCAAGGGAGTAATGTCTCAAACTCCCTACGCTTTGATCGTACCCAGGGAGACCAGTAGTAGTTTAGGAAGCACATCTGGAGACTTCCTGTAATCTGTGGACGTTCAGAGTGTTGATGAAACACATAAATTGCATCGGGATTGAATACAACAGGCACCATGCGGAGTTTTCTAAACGGGAATAGTGTCTCAAACTGTCTACGCTTTGAAACTTCCTGGCAGATTAAAACTGTGTGCTCGACAGAGACACGAAATCGGCACCTTTGCCTTTCGCGGGCAAGTGCTCTACCAACTGAGCTACCGAAGCACGATTCACGCCCGATACCCACATCTTTACTTCTGCCAGTATCTCGTCTCCTACCTTCCAAACTTTACAGAAGATTTAAAGCAAAACTTGCAGGTCTAGAACTCCTAAAAGCAAGGATATAGCGGAGACATGGCTTAGCCACAGTCTGGGGGATGTTTCCAGAATTAGATCTTCTGTAAACTTTGGAAGGTAAGAGACGAGATACTGGCAGAAGTAAAGCTGTGACTACCGGCCGAGAGTAGTGCTTCGGTAACTGTGATGGTTGAGCACTTGCCCACGAAATGCAAAGGTCCCGAGTTCGAGTCTCGGTCGGGAACACAGTTTTAATCTGCCAGGAAGTTTCATATCGGCGCACTCTAAGCTGCCGAATGAAAATCTCATTCTGTCTACGCTTTGATCATTCCCTGGGAAACCAGTAGTGGTTTCCGACACACATCTGAAGGCTTCCCGTAATTTGTGGACGTTCAGAGGTTTGATGAAGGACAGAAATTGCATCGGAATGGAATGCAACAGACACCATGCGGTCTTTGCTCAATGGGAGTAATGTCTCTAACTGTCTACGCTTTGATCGATTCCTGGGAGACCAGTAGTACTTTCCGAAGCACATCTGAAAGCATTATGTAATCTGTTTACGTTCAGAGTGTTGCTCAAACACAGAAATTGCATCGGTATTGAATACAACAGCCACCATGCAGACTTTGCTCATTGGGGGTAATGTCTCAAAATGTCTACGTTTGATTGATTCCTGGGAGAGCAGTAGTAGTATCCGAAGCACATCTGGAGGCATTCTGCAATCTGTGGACACTCAGTGTGTTGATGAAACACAGATATTGCATCGGGTTGAATACAACAGGATAAATACGGACTTTTTTCCATGGGAGTACTGTCTCAAACTGTGTATCCTTTGATCGTTCCCTGGGAGACCAGTAGCAGTTTCCGAAGCGCATCTGGAGGCTTCATGTAATCTGAGGACGTTCCGAGTGTTGATGAAACACAGAAATTAAATCGGGAATGAATACAACAAGCCAAATGAGGACTTTTCTCCACGGGAGTTATGTCTCAAATTGTCTACGCTTCGATCGTTCCCTGGGAGATCAGTAGAAGATTCCGAAGCACATCCGGAGGCTTCCTGTGATCTGTGGACGTTCTGAGTGTTAATGAAACAAAGAAAATGCATCGGAATGAATAGAACAGGCACCAATAAGACTTTTGTCATAGGGAGTAATGTCTCAAACACTGTACGCTTTGAGCGACACCTGGGAGGCCAGTAGTAGTTTTCGAAGCACATCTGAAGGCTTCCTGTAATCTGTGGACGTTCAGAGTGTTGATGAGGCTCAGACATTGTATCGTGATTGAATACAACAGGCACCACTCGAAATTTTCTGCATGGGAGTAATGTCTTAAACTGTCTACGCTTTGATCGATTCCTGGGAGACCAGTGATAGATTCTGTAGCACATATGGAGGCATTCTGTAATCTGTGGACGTTCAGAGTGTTGATGAAACACAGATATTGCATCGGGATTGAATACAACAGTCACCATGCGGACTTTTCCCCACGGGAGTAACGTGTGTAATTGTCTACGATTTGATCGATCCCTGGGAGAACAGTAGTAGTTTCCGAAGCACATCTGAAGACTTCCTGTAAACTGTGGACGTTCAGAGTGGTAATGATGCACAGAAATTGCATCGGGATTGAGTACAACAGGCACCATGCGGACTTTTCCCCACGGGAGTAACGTGTGTAATTGTCTACGATTTGATCGTTCCCTGGGAGAACAGTAGTAGTTTCCGAAGCACATCCGAAGACTTCCTGTAAACTGTGGACGTTCAGAGTGTTGATGATGCACAGAAATTGCATCGGGATTGAATACAACAGGCATCATGCGGACTTCTCTCCTCGGGAGTAATGTGTTAAATTGTCTACGCTTTGATCGATACCTGGGAGACCAGAAGTAGTTTCCGAAGCACATCTGGAGTCTTCCAGTAATCTTTGGACGTTCGGAGTGTTGATGAAACACAGAAATTACATCGGGAATGAATACAACAGGCACCATGCGGACTTTTCTCAATTGGGAGTAATGTCTCAAACTGTCTACGATTTGATTGTATCCCTGGGAGACCAGTAGTAGTTCCCGAAGCACATCTGGAGGCATCCTGTAATCTGTCGACGTTCAGAACGTTGATGAAACACAAAATTTGCATCGGGATTGAATACAACAGGCACCTTGCGGTCTTTTCTCCATGGGAGTAATGTATCAAACTGTCTACGCTTTGATCGATTCCTGGGAGACCAGTAGTAGTTTCCGAAGCACATCTGGAGGTTTCATGTAATCTGAGGACGTTCCGAGTGTTGATGAAACACAGAAATTGCATCGGGATTGAATACAACAGGCACCATGCGGGATTTTCTTCATGGGAGTAATGTCTCAAACTGTCTACGCTTTGATCGATTCCTTGGGGACCAGTAGTAGTTTCCGAAGCACATCCGTAGGCTTCCTGTAATCTGTGGAGGTTTAGAATATTGTTGAAACACAGAAATTGCATCGGGATTGAAAACAAAGGGCCAAATGCTGATTTTTCTCCATGGGAGTAATGTCTGAAAAACAGTCTACGCTTTGATCGATTCCTGGGAGACCAGAAGTAGTTTCCGAGGCACATCTGGAGTCTTCCTGTAATCTGTGGACGTTCAGAGTGTTAATGAAACATAGATATTGCATCGGTATTGAATGCATTAGTCACCAGGCGGACTTTAGTCTATGGGAGTAATGTCTCAAACTGACTACGCTTTGATTGTTCCCTGGGAGACCAGTAGTAGTTTCCGAAGCACATCTGTAGGCATCCAGTAATCTGTCGACGTTCAGAGTGTTGATGAAACACAAAAAGTGCATCGGGATTGAGTAAAACAGGCACCTTGCGGAATTTTCTCCATGGGAGTTATGTCTCAAACTGTCTACGCATTGATCGTTCCCTGGGACACCAGTAGTAGTTTCCGAAGGACACCTGGAGGCTTCATGTAATCTGTGGAGGTTTAGAATATTGTTGAAACACAGAAATTACATCGGGATTGAAAACAAAGTGCCAAATGCTGATTTTTCTCCATGGGAGTAATGTCTGAAAAACAGTCTACGCTTTGATCGGTTCCTGGGAGACCAGAAGTAGTTTTTGAGGCACATCTGGAGTCTTCCTGTAGTCTGTGGACATACAGAATGTTAATGAAACACAGATATTGTATCGGTATTGAATGCATTAGTCACCATGCGGACTTTAGTCTATGGGAGTAATGTCTCAAACTGACTACGCTTTGATTGTTCCCTGGGAGACCAGTAGTAGTTTCCGAAGCACATCTGTAGGCATCCAGTAATCTGTCGACGTTCAGAGTGTTGATGAAACACAAAAAGTGCATCGGGATTGAGTAAAACAGACACCATGCTGAATTTTCTCCATGGGAGTTATGTCTCAAACTGTCTACGTATTGATCGTTCCCTGGGACACCAGTAGTAGTTTCCGAAGGACTTCTGGAGGCTTCATGTAATCTGTGGACGTTCAGAGCGTTGATGAAACCAAAAATTGTTCGGGATTGTATATAACAGTCACCATGCGGACTTTTCTTCATGGTAGTAATATCTCAAACTGTCTACGGTTTGATTGTTCCCCGAGAGACAAGTAAGTGTTACCGAAGCACATCTGGAGGCATCCTGTAATCTGTGGACTTTCAGAGTGTTGACGAAGCATAGAAATTGCATCGGGATTGAATACAACAGGCACCATGCGGAAATTTCTCCATGGGAGTAATGTCTCAAACTGTCTACGCTTTGATCGATTCCTGGGAGACCAGTAGTAGTTTCCGAAGCACATCTGCAGGCTTCCTGTAATCTGTGGACGTTCAGAGTGTTGATGTAACACAGAAATTTCATCGGGATTGAATACAACAGCACCTTGCGGACGTTTCTCCATTGGAGTAAAGTATCAAACTGTCTACTCTTTGATCGATTCCTGGGAGACCAGTAGTATTTCCCGAAGCACATCTGGAGGCTTCATGTAATCTGAGGACGTTCCGAGTGTTGATGAAACACCGAAATTGCATCGGGATTGAATACGACAGGCACCATGCGGAATTTTCTCCATGGGAGTAATGTCTCATACTGACTACGCATTGATTGTTCCCTGGGAGACCAGCGGTAGCTTCCGAAGCACATCCGGAGGCTTCCTGTAATCTGTGGACGTTTAGAATATTGATGAAACGCTGAAATTGCTTCGGGATTGAAAACAAAGAGCCAAATGCCGACTTGTCTCCATGGGAGTAATGTCTGAAAAACAGGTTACGCTTTGATCGATTCCTGGGAGACCAGTAGTAGTTTACGATGCACAACTGTGGGCATTCTGTCATCTATGGACGTTCAGTGTGTTGATGAAACACAGAAATTGTATCAGGATTGAATGCAACAGGCACAATGCCGACTTCTCTACATGGGAGTAATGTCTCAAATTGTCTACGCTTTGATCGATTCCTAGCTGACCAGTAGTACTTTCCGAAGCACATCTGAAAGCATTGTGTAATCTGTGGACGTACAGAGTGTTATTGAATAACAGATATTACATCGGGATTGAATACAACAGGTACCATGCTCAATTTTTTCCATGGGAGTAATGTCTCAAACTGTCTACGCTTTGATCGTTCCCTGGGACACCACTAGTAGTTTCCGAAGGACTTCTGGAGGCTTCATGTAATCTGTGGACGTGTAGAATATTGATGAAACACAGATATTGCATCGGGATTGAAAACAAAGGGCCAAATGCTGACTTTTCCCCATTAGAGTAATGTCTGAAAACCAGTCTACGGTTTGATCGATTCCTGGGAGACCAGTGGTAGTTTCCGACGCACATCCGGACGCTTCATGTAATCTGTGGACGTTCTGAGTGTTGATGAAACACACATATTGCTTCGGGATTGAATGCAACAGGCACCATGCGGACTTTTCTCAATGGGAGTAATGTGTCAAACTGTCTACGCTTTGATCGTAAGCTGGGAGACCAGTAGTAGTTTAAGAATCACATCCGGAGGCTTCCTGTAATCTGTGGACGTTCAGAGCGTTGATGAAACACAGAAATTTCTTCAGGATTGTATACAACAGGCACTATGCCGACTTCTCTCCATGGGAGTAATATCTCAAACTGTCTACGCTTTGATTGTTCCCTGGGAGACCAGTAGTAGATTCCGAAGCACATCCGGAGGCTTCCTGTAATCTGTGGACGTTTAGAATATTGATGAAACACAGAAATTGCTTCGGGATTGAAAACAAAGGGCCTAATGCCAACTTTTCTCCATGGGTGTAATGTCTGAAAAACACTATACGCTTTCATCGATTCCTGGGAGACCAGTAGTATTTTCCGAAGCACATCCGAATACTTCCTGTAATCTGTGGACGTTCAGAGTGTTGGTATAACACAAAAATTACATCGGGATTGAATACAACCGTCACCATGCGGACTTCTGTACTTGGGAGTAATGTCTCAAACTGTCTAAGCTTTGATCGATTCCTGGGAGACCAGTAGTAGTTTCCGCAGCACATCTGGAAGCATCCTGTAATCTGTAGAAGTTCTGAGTGTTGTTCAAACACAGATATTTAATCGGGATTGATTACAACAGAGACCAAGAAGACTTTTGTCATAGGGAGTAATGTCTCAACCTCTCTACATTTTAATCGATTCCTGGGAGACCAGTAGTAGTTTCTGATGCACATCTGGGGGCATTCCGTAAACTATGGACGTTCAGTGTGTTGATGAAACACAGAAATTGTATCGGGATTGAATACAACAGGCATCATGCGGACTTTTCCCAATGGGAGTTATGTCTCAAACTGTGTACAATTTGGTCGATTCCTGTTCGACCAGTAGTAGTTTCCGAAGCACATCTGGAGGCTTCGTGTAATCTATGGACGTGCAGAGCGTTAATGAAACACAGAAATTGCATCGGGATTGAATACAACAGGCACAATGCCGACTTCTCTACATGGGAGTAATGTCTCAAACTGTCTACGCTTTGATCGTTCCCTGGGACACAAGTAGTAGTTTCCGAAGGACTTCTGGAGGCTTCATGTAATCTGTGGACGTTTAGAATATTGATGAAACACAGATATAGCATCGGGATTGAAAACAAATGGCTAAATGCTGACTTTTCTCCATTTGAGTAATGTCTGAAAAACAGTCCACGATTTGATCGATTCCTGGGAGCCCAGTGGTAGTTTCCGAAGCACATCCGGAGGCTTCCTGTAATCTGTGGACGTTCAGAGTGTTGATGAAACACAGATATTGCTTTGGGATTGAATGCAACAGGCACCATGTGGAATTTTCTCAATGGGAGAAATGTGTCAAATTGTCTACGCTTTGATCGTACCCTGGGAGAGCAGTAGTAGCTTAGGAAGCACATCCGGAGGCTTCCTCAAATCTGTGGACGTTCAGAGCGTCGATGAAACACAGAAATTTCATCGGGATTTAATACAACAGGCACTTTGCGGACTTCTCTCCAAGTGAGTAATGTCTCAAACTGACTACGCTTTGATTGTTCCCTGCGTCACCAGTAGTAGTTTCCGAAGCACATCCGGAGGCTTCCTCTAATCTGTGGACGTTTAGAATATTGATGAAACACGGAAATTGCTACGGGATTGAAAACAAAGGGACAAATGCCGACTTTTCTCCATGGGAGTAATGTCTGAAAAACAGTCTACGCT
Organism: Schistocerca gregaria; assembly: GCF_023897955.1. Lineage (NCBI taxonomy): Eukaryota > Metazoa > Arthropoda > Insecta > Orthoptera > Acrididae > Schistocerca > Schistocerca gregaria. The sequence continues at coordinate 2,935,701 of NW_026061890.1, read as the reverse complement.
TTGATCGATTCCTGGGAGACCAGTAGTATTTTCCGAAGCACATCCGGAGGCTTCCTGTAATCTGTGGACGTTCAGAGTGTTGGTGTAACACAAAAATTACATCGGGATTAAATACAACCGTCACCATGAGGAATTTTCTCCATGGGAGATATGTCTCAAACTGTCTACGTATTAATCGATTCCTGGGAAACCAGTAGTAGTTTCCAAAGCACATCTGGAGGCTTCATGTAATCTGTGGACGTTCAAAGTGTTAATGAAACACAGAAATTGCATCGTTATTGAATACAACAGGCACCATGCGGACTTCTCTACATGTGAGTAATGTCGCAAACTGTCTAAGCTTTGATTGATTCCTGGGAGACCAGTAGTAGTTTCCGAAGCACATCTGGAGGCATTCTGTAATCTATGGACGTTCAGAGTGTTGATGAAACACAGATATTGCATCGGGATTGAAAACTAAGGGCCAAATGCTGACTTTTCTCCATTTCAGTAATGTCTGAAAAACAGTCTACGCTTTGATCAATTCCTGGGAGACCAGTGGTAGTTTCCGAAGCACATCCGGAGGCATCCTGTAATCTGTGGACGTTCAGAGTGTTGATGAAACACAGGTATTGCTTTGGGACTGAATGCAACAGGCACCATGCGGATTTTTCTCCATGGGAGTAATGTCTCAAACTGTCTACACTTTGATCGATTCTTTGTAGACAAGAAGTAGTTTCCGAACCACATCTGTAGTCTACCTGTAATCTGTGACGTTCAGAGTGTTGATGAAACACAGATATTACATCGGGATTGAATACAACAGGCACCATGCGGACTTTTCTCAATGGGTGAATTGTCTCAGACTGTCTACGATCTGATCGATTCCTGGGAGACCACTAGTAAGTTCCGAAGCACATCTGGAGGCATTCTGTAATCTGTGGACGTTCAGAGTGTTGATGAAACACAGGTATTGCTTTGGGACTGAATGCAACAGGCACCATGCGGATTTTTCTCCATGGGAGTAATGTCTCAAACTGTCTACACTTTGATCGATTCTTTGTAGACAAGAAGTAGTTTCCGAACCACATCTGTAGTCTACCTGTAATCTGTGACGTTCAGAGTGTTGATGAAACACAGATATTACATCGGGATTGAATACAACAGGCCCCATGCGGACTTTTATCTATGGGAGTAATGTCTCAAACAGTCTATGGTCTGATCGAATCCTGGGAGACCAGTAGTAGTTTCCGAAGCACATCTGGAGGCTTCCTGTAATCTGTGGACGTTCAGAGTCTTGATGAAACCCAGAAATTTCATCGGGATTGAATACAACAGCACCTTGCGGAATTTTTTCCATGGGAGTAATGTCTCAAACTGTCTACGCTTTGATCGATTCGTGGGGACCAGTAGTAGTTTCCGAAGCACATCCGGAGGCTTCCTGTAATCTGTGGACGTTTAGAATATTGATGAAACACAGAAATTCCTTCGGGATTGAAAACAAAGGGCCAAATGCCGACTTTTCTCCATGGGTGTAATGTCTGAAAAACAGTCTACGCTTTGATCGATTCCTGGGAGACCAGTAGTATTTTCCGAAGCACATCCGGAGGCTTCCTGTAATCTGTGGACGTTCAGGGTGTTGGTATAACATAAAAATTACATCGGGATTGAATACAACCGTCACCATGCGGATTTTTCTCTATGGGAGTAATGTCTCCAAGTTTCTATGCCTTGATCGAATACTGGGAGAGCAGTAGTAGTTTCCGAAGCACATCTGGAGGCATCCAGTAATCTGTCGACGTTCAGAGTGTTGATGAAACACAAAAATTGCATCGGGATTGAGTAAAAGAGGCACCATGCGGAATTTTCTCCATGGGAGATATGTCTCAAACTGTCTACGCATTAGTCGATTCCTGGGAGAGCAGTAGTAGTTTCCGAAGCACATCTGGAGGCTTCATGTAATCTCTTGACGATCAGAGTGTTAATGAAACACAGAAATTGCATCGGGATTGAATATAACAGGCACCATGAGGACTTCTCTACTTGGGAGTAATGTCTCAAACTGTCTAAGCTTTGATCGATTCCTGGGAGACCAGTAGTAGTTTCCGCAGCACATCTGGAAGCATCCTGTAATCTGTAGACGTTCTGAGTGTTGATGAAACACAGATATTTAATCGGGATTGATTACAACAGACACCAAGAAGACTTTTGTCATAGGGAGTAATGTCTCAAACTCTCTACACTTTAATCGATTCCTGGGAGACCAGTAGTAGTTTATGATGCACATCTGGGGGCATTCTGTAAACTATGGACGTTCAGTGTGTTGATGAAACACAGAAATTGTATCGGGATTGTATACAACAGGCACCATGCGGACTTTTCTCAATGGGAGTAATGTCTCAAACTGTCTACGCTTTGATCGTTCCCTGGGACACCAGTAGTAGTTTCCGAAGGACTTCTGGAGGCTTCATGTAATCTGTGTCCGTTCAGAGCGTCGATGAAACACAGAAATTTCATCGGGATTGAATACAACAGGCTTCATGCGGACTTCTCTACATGGGAGTAATGTGTCAAACTGTCTATGCTTTGATCGTAAGCTGGGAGACCAGTAGTAGTTTAAGAAGCACATCCGGAGGCTTCCTGTAATATGTGGACGATCAGAGCGTAGATGAAACACAGAAATTACATCGGGATTGAATACAACAGGCACCATGCGGGCTTTTATGTATGGGAGTAATGTCTCAAACAGTCTATGCTTTGATCGAATCCTGGGAGACCAGTAGTAGTTTCCGAAGCACATATGGAAGCTTCATGTAATCTGTGACCGTTCCGAGTGTTGACGAGACTCAGAAATTGCATCGGGATTGAATACACAATGAACCATGCGGACTTTTCTCCATGGGTGTAATGTCTCAAACTGTCTACGCTTTGATTGTTCCCTGGGAGACCAGTAGTAGTTTCCGAAGCACATCTGGAGGCATCCTGTAATCTGTCGACGTTCAGAGCGTTGATGAAACACAAAAATTGTATCGGGGTAGTATATAACAGGCAACATGCGGACTATTCTTCATGGGAGTAATATCTCAAACTGTCTACGCTTTGATTGTTCCCTGAGATACCAGTAGTAGTTTTCGAAGCACATCTGGAGGCATCCTGTAATCTTTCGACGTTCAGAGTGTTGATGAAACACAAAAATTGCATCGGGATTGAATACAACAGCACCATGCGGAATTTTCTCCATGGGAGTAATGTCTCAAATTGTCTACGCTTTGATCGATTGCTGGGGGAACAGTAGTAGTTTCCAAAGCACATGCGTAGGCTTCCTGTAATCTGTGGACGATTAGAATATTGATGAAACACAGAAATTGCATCGGGATTGAAAACAAAGGGCCAAATGCCGGCTTTTCTCCATGGGAGTAATGTCTGAAAAACAGTCTACGCTTTGATCGATTCCTGGGAGACCAGTAGTATTTTCCGAAGCACATCTGGAGGCTTCCTGTAATCTGTGGACATTCAGAGGTTTGGTGTAACACAAAAATTACATCGGGGTAGTATATAACAGGCCCCATGCGGACTATTCTTCATGGGAGTAATATCTCAAACTGTCTACGCATTGATTGTTCCCTGAGAGACCAGTAGTGGTTTCCAAAGCCCATCTGGAGGCATCCTGTAATTTGTCGACGTTCAGAGTGTTGATGAAACACAAAAATTGCATCGGGATTGAGTACAACAGGCACCATGCGAAATTTTCTCCATGGGCGTATTGTCTCAAACTGTCTACGCTTTGATCGATTCCTGGGGGACCAGTAGTAGTTTCCAAAGCACATCCGTAGGCTTCCTGTAATCTGTGGACGATTAGAATATTGATGAAACACAGAAATTGCATCGGGATTGAAAACAAAGGGCCAAATGCCGACTTTTCTCCATGGGAGTAATGTCTGAAAAACAGTCTACGCTTTGATCGATTCCTGGGAGACCAGTAATAGTTTCCGAAGCACATCCGGAGGCTTCCTGTAATCTGTGGACGTTCAGAGTGTTAATGAAACACTGAAATTGCATCGGGATTGAATACAACAGGCACCATGAAATCTTTTGTCATACAGAATAATGTCTCAAACTCTCTACACTTTGATCGATTCCTGGGAGACCAGTAGTAGTTTCTACAGCACATCTGGAGGCATTCTGTAATCTGTGGACGTTCAGAGTGTTGATGAAAGACAAAAATTGCATCGGGATTGAATACAACAGGCACCAAGCGGACTTTTCTCTATGGGTGTAATGTCTCAAACTGTCTACGATGTGATCGTTCCCTGGGAGACCGATTACATAATGCCACCAGATGTGCTTCGGAAACTACTACTGGTCTCCCAGGGAACAATCAAAGCGTAGTGAGTTTGAGACATTTCTCCCATGGAGAAAAGTACCCATGGTGCCTGTTATATTCAATCCCGATGTAATTTTTGTCTTTCATCAACGTGCGCGGTTTGGTCACCCTCTCCCGAAGGGGAGTGGCGGGTTCAGCGGCGTTCGCGGCGCACGAGGCGGAGGGTCAATGTGGAGGCTGGCCGTGTGGCATCGCCCGCTCTGCCTGTGAGTGGACATGTGGCCGCTCCTTCAGCAAGGTCCGAGCAGGTACACGGGGGGAGGGGTTTATTAGTTATTGGGAGCTCCAACATTAGGCGGGTGATCGAGCCCCTTAGGGAAATAGCGGAAAGGTCGGGGAAGAAGGCCAGTGTTCACTCTGTCTGCTTGCCGGGGGGTCTCATTCGAGATGTGGAGGAGGCCCTACCGGCGGCGATAGAGAGCACTGGGTGCACCCGACTGCAAATTGTTGCTCATGTCGGCACCAATGACTCCTGCCGTCTGGGTTCAGAGGTCATCCTCAGTTCGTACAGGCGGTTGGCGGAGTTGATGAAGGCGGAAAGCCTCGCTCGCGGGGTGGAATCAGAGCTAACTATTTGTAGTATCGTTCCCAGAACCGATCGCGGTCCTCTGGTTTGGAGCCGACTGGAAGGCTTAAACCAGAGGCTCAGACGATTCTGCGGAGAGCTGGGGTGCAAATTTCTCGACCTCCGCTATCTGGTGGAGAAATGTAGGGTCCCCCTGAATAGGTCAGGCGTGCACTACACGCCGTAAGCGGCTACGAGGGTAGAGGAGTACGTGTGGAGTGCACATGGGGTTTTTTTAGGTTAGAGAACTCCCTCCCTAGGCCCGGCAAGACGCCTCCTGAGACCCGGCAAGGCAGGAGTAGGCAAAATGCAACAAGGAATAACAATATTAATGTGCTTATAGTAAACTGCAGGAGCGTCTATAGAAAGGTCCCAGAACTGCTCTCATTAATAAACGGTCACAACGCCCACATAGTACTAGGAACAAAAAGTTGGCTGAAACCAGACGTAAACAGTAATGAAATCCTAAACTCGGATTGGAATGTATACCGCAGAGATAGGCTGGACAGTGAAGGGGGAGGCGTGTTTATAGCGATAAGAAGTGCAGTAGTATCGAAGGAAATTGACGGAGATTCGAATTGTGAAATGATTTGGGTGAAGGTCACGGTTAAAGCAGGCTCAGACATGGTAATTGGTTGTCTCTATAGGCCCCCGGGCTCAGCAGCTGTTGTGGCTCAGCACCTGAAGAATAATTTGGAAAATATTTCGAGTAGATTTCCCCACCATGTTATAGTTCTGGGTGGAGATTTTAATTTGCCGGATATAGACTGGGAGACTCAAACGTTCATAACGGGTGGCAGGGACAAAGAATCCAGTGAAATATTTTTAAGTGCTTTATCTGAAAACTACCTTGAGCAGTTAAACAGAAAACCGACTCGTGGCGATAACATATTAGAACTTCTGGTGACAAACAGACCCTAACTATTTGAATCAGTTAATGCAGAACAGGGAATCAGCGATCATAAAGCGGTTACTGCATCGATGATTTCAGCCGTAAATAGAAATATTAAAAAAGGTAGGAAGATTTTTCTGTTTAGCAAAAGTGACAAAAAGCAGATTACAGAGTACCTGACGGCTCAACACAAAAGTTTTGTCTCAAGTGCAGATAGTGTTGAGGATCAGTGGACAAAGTTCAAAACCATGGTACAATATGCGTTAGATGAGTATGTGCCAAGCAAGATCGTAAGAGATGGGAAAGAGCCACCGTGGTACAACAACCGAGTTAGAAAACTGCTGCGGAAGCAAAGGGAACTTCACAGCAAACATAAACATAGCCAAAGCCTTGCAGACAAGCAAAAATTACTTGAAGCGAAATGCAGTGTGAGGAGGGCTATGCGAGAGGCTTTCAATGAATTCGAAAGTAAAGTTCTATGTACTGACTTGGCAGAAAATCCTAAGAAATTTTCGTCCTATGTCAAAGCGGTAGGTGGATCAATACAAAATGTCCAGACACTCTGTGACCAAAATGGTACTGAAACAGAGGATGACAGACTAAAGGCCGAATTACGAAATGTGTTCTTCCAAAGCTGTTTCACAGAGGAAGACTGCACTGTGCTTCCTTCTCTAGATTGTCGCACAGTTGACAAAATGGTAGATATCGAAGTAGACGACAGAGGGATAGAGAAACAATTAAAATCGCTCAAAAGAGGAAAGGCCGCTGGTCCTGATGGAATACCAGTTCGATTTTACACAGAGTACGCGAAGGAACTTGCCCCCCCTTCTTGTAGCGGTGTACCGTAGGTCTCTAGAAGAGCGAAGCGTTCCAAAGGATTGGAAAAGGGCACAGGTCATCCCCGTTTTCAAGAAGGGAGGTCGAACAGACGTGCAGAACTATAGGCCTATATCTCTAACGTCGATCAGTTGTAGAATTTTGGAACACGTATTATGTTCGAATATAATGTCTTTTCTGGAGACTAGAAATCTACTCTGTAGGAAGCAGCATGGGTTTCGAAAAAGACGGTCGTGTGAAACCCAGCTCGCGCTATTCGTCCACGAGACTCAGAGGGCCTTAGACACGGGTTCACAGGTAGATGCCGTGTTTCTTGACTTCCGCAAGGCGTTTGACACAGTTCCCCACAGTCGTTTAATGAACAAAGTAAGAGCATACGGACTATCAGATCAATTGTGTGATTGGATTGAGGAGTTCCTAGATAACAGAACGCAGCATGTCATTCTCAATGGAGAGAAGACTTCCAAAGTAAGAGTGATTTCAGGTGTGCCGCAGGGGAGTGTCATAGGACCGTTGGTATTCACAATATACATAAATGACCTGGTGGATGACATCGGAAGTTCACTGAGGCTTTTTGCAGATGATGCTGTGGTGTATCGAGAGGTTGCAACAATGGAAAATTGTACTGAAATGCAGGAGGATCTGCAGCGAATTGACGGATGGTGCACGGAATGGCAATTGAATCTCAATGTAGACAAGTGTAATGTGATGCGAATACAAAGAAAGATAGGTCCCTTATCATTTAGCTACAAAATAGCAGGTCAGCAACTGGAAGAAATTATTCCATAAATTATTTGGGAGTACTCATTAAGAGTGATTTAAAATGGAATGATCATATAAAGTTGATCGTCGCTAAAGCAGATGCCAGACTGAGATTCATTGGAAGAATCCTCAGGAAATGCAATCCGACAACAAAGGAAGTAGGTTACAGTACGCTTGTTCGCCCAATGCTTGAATACTGCTCAACAGTGTGGGAACCGCACCAGGTAGTGTTGATAGAAGAGATAGAGAAGTTCCAACGGAGAGCAGCGCGCTTCGTTACAGGATCATTTAGTAACTTCGAAAGCGTTACGCAGATGATAGATAAACTCCAATGGAAGACTCTGCAGGAGAGACGCTCAGTAGCTCGGTACGAGATTTTGTTAAGGTTTCGAGAACATACCTTCACCGAAGAGTCAAGCAGTATATTACTCCCTCCTACGTATATCTCGCGAAGAGACCATGAGGATAAAATCAGAGAGATTAGAACCCACACAGAAGCATACCGACAATCCTTCTTTCCACGTACAATACGAGACTGGAATAAAAGGGAGAACCGATAGAGGTACTCAGGGTACCCTCCGCCATACACCGTCAGGTGGCTTGCGGAGTATGGATGTAGATGTAGATGTAGAAATTGCATCGGGATTGAATACAACAGGCACCATGCGGAAATTTCTGCATGGGAGTAGTGTCCCAAACTGTCTACGCTTTGATAGATTCCTTGGAGACCAGTAGTAGTTTCCGAAGCACATCTGGAGGCTTCATGTAACCTATGGACGTTCAGAGTGTTAATGATACACAGAAATTGCATCGGGATTGATTACAACAGGCACCATAAGGACTTCTCCACATGGGAGTAATGTCTCAAACTGTCTACGCTTTGATCGACTGCTGGGAGACCAGTAGTAGTTTCCAGAGCACATCTGGAAGCTTCCTGTAATCTGTGGACGTTCTGAGTGTTTATGAAACACAGAAATTACATCGGGATTGAATACAACAGCACCATGCGGACTTTTCTCCATGGGAGTAATGTCTCTAACTATCTACGCTTCGATCGTCCCTGGGAGACCAGTAGTGGATTCCGAAGCACATCTGAAGGCTTCCTGTAATCTGTAGATTTTCAGGGTGTTGATGAAACACAGAAATTGCATCGGGATTGAATACAACAGGCACCATGCGGACATTTCTCCATGGGAGTAATGTCTCAAACTGTCTACGCTTTGATCGATACCTGGGAGACCAGAAGTAGTTTCCGAAACACATCTGGAGGCTTCCTGTAATCTGTGGACATTCAGAGTGTTGATGAAACACAGAAATTACATCGGGATTGAATACAACAGGCACCATGCGGACTCTTCTCTATACGAGTAATGTCTCAAACTGTCTATCCTTTGATCGATTCCTGGGAGACCAGTAGTAGTTCCACAGCACATCTGGAGGCATTCTGTAATCTGTGGACGTTCAGAGTGTTGATGAAACACAGATATTGCTTTGGGATTGAATGCAACAGGCACCATGAAGACTTTTCTCCATGGGGGTAATGTCTCAAACTGTCTACGCTTTCATCGATACCTGAGAGACCAGAAGTAGTTTCCGAAGCACATCTGGAGTTTTCCTCTAATCTGTGGACGTTCAGAGTGTTGATGAAACATAGAAATTACATCGGGATTGAATACAACCGGCACCATGCGGACTCTTCTCTATGGGAGTAATGTCAAACTGTCTATGCTTTGATCGAATCCTGGGAGACCGGTAGTAGTTTCCGAAGCACATATGGAGGCTTCATGTAATCTGTGGACGTTCCGAGTATAATAGGCACCATGCGGAATTTTCGCCATGGGAGTTATGTCTCAAACTGTCTACGCATTGATCGATTCCTGGGAGACCAGTAGTAGTTTCCGAAGCACATCTGGAGGCTTCATGTAATCTGTGGACGTTCAGAGTGTTGATGAAACGCAGAAATTGCATCGGGATTGAAATCAACAGGCACCATGCGGACTTTTCTCCATGGGAGTAATGTCCCAAACTGTCTACGCTTTGATAGATACCTGGGAGACCAGTAGTACTTTCCGAAGAACATCTGGATGCTTCATGTAATCTATGGACGTTCAGAGTGTTAATGAAACGCAGAAATTGCATCGGGATTGAAATTACAGGCACCATGCGGACTTTTCTCCATGGGAGTAATGTCTCAAACTGTCTACGCTTTGATTGTGCCCTGGGAGACCACTAGAAGTTTCCGAAGAACATCTGGGTGCATTCTGTACTCTATGGACATTAAGTGTGTTGATGAAACACAGAAATTGCATTGGGATTGAATACGGACTTTTCTCAATGGGAGTTATGTCTCAAACATTCTGCACTTTGGTCGATTCCTGGGAGACCATTAGTAGGTTCCGAAGCACAATTGGAGGTATTCTGTAATCTGTGGACATTCAGAGTGTTGATGAATCACATAAATTGCATCGGCATTGATAGAACAGGCACCATGCAGACTTTTCTCCATGAGAGTAATGTCTCAAACTGTCTACGCTTTGCTCGTTCCCTGGGAGACCAGCAGTGGAATCCGAAGCACATCTAGAGGCTTCCTGTAGTCTGTGGACGTTCAGAGTGTTAATGAAACAGTGAAATTGCATCGGGATTAAATACAACAGGCACCATGAAAATTTTGTCATAGAGAATAATGTCTCAAACTCTCTACGCTTTGATCGATTCCTGGGAGAGCAGTAGTAGTTTCCACAGCACATCTGGAGGCATTCTGTAATCTGTGGACGTTCAGAGTGTTGATGAAACACAGAAATTGCATCAGGATTGTATACAACAGGCACCAAGTGGACATTTCTCCATGGGAGTAATGTCTCAAACTGTCTATGCTTTGATCGAATCGTGGGAGACCAGTAGTGGTTTCCGATGCACATCTGGAGGCTTTCTGTAATCTGTGGACGTTCAGAGTGTTGATGAAATACAGATATTGCCTTGGGATTGAATGCAACAGGCACCATGAAGAATTTTCTCCATATGAGTAATGTCTCAAACTGTCTACGCTTTGATTGTTCCCCGGGAGACCAGTAGTAGTTTCCGAAGCACATCTGGAGGCATCCTGTAATCAGTCGACGTTCAGAGCGTTGATGAAACACAAAAATTGCATCGGGATTGAATATAACAGGCACCATGCGGACTTTTCTCCATGGGAGAAATGTCTTAAACTGACTACGCTTTGATTGTTTATTGGGAGACCAGGAGTAGTTTCCGAAGCACATCTGGAGGCATCATGTAATCTGCCGACGTTCAGAGTGTTGATGAAACACCGAAATTGCATCGGGATTAAATACAACAGGCACCATGCGGAAATTTCTGCATGGGAGTAATGTCCCAAACTGTCTACGCTGTGATAGATTCCTGGGAGACCAGTAGTAGTTTCCGAAGCACATCTGGAGGCTTCATGTAATCTATGGACGTTTTGAGTGTTAATGAAACACAGAATTTGCAACGGGATTGAAATCAACAGGCAACATGAGGACTTCTCTACATCGGAGTAATGTCTCAAACTGTCTACGTTTTCACCGATTCTTGAGAGACCAGTAGTAGTTTCCGCATCACATCTGGAAGCTTCCTGTAATCTGTGGACGTTCTGAGTTTTGATGAAACACAGAAATTTAATCGGGATTGAATACAACAGACACCAAAAAGACTTTTGTCATAGGGAGTAATGTTTCAAACTCTCTACACTTTAATCGATTCCTGGGAGACCAGTAGTAGTTACCGATGCGTATCTGATGGCATTCTGTAATCTATGGACGTTCAGTGTGTTGATGAAACACAGAAATTGCATCGGGATTGAATACAACAGGCACCATGCGGACTTTTCTCAATGGGAGTAATGTCTCAAACTGTCTACGCTTTGATTCTTCCCTGGGAGACCACTAGTAGTTTCCGAAGCACATCTGGAGGCATTCTGTAATCTGTGGACATTCGAGTGTTGATGAAACCCTGAAATTGCATCTGGATTCAATACAACACGCCAAAGGCGGACTTTCCTCCATGGGAATAATGTCTCAAAATGTCTATGCTTTGATCGTTTTTTGGGAGACAAGTAGTAGTTTCCGAAGCACATCGGGAGGTATTCTGTAATCTGTGGACCTTCAGAGGGTTGATGAAACACAGAAATTGCATTAGGATTGAATACAACAGCACCATGCGGACTTTGCTCAATGGGAGTAATGTCTCAAACTGTCTATGCTTTGCTCGATTCCTGGGAGACCAATAGTATTTCAGAAGCACTTCTTGGGGCATTCTGTAATCTGTGGACGTTTAGAGTGTTGATGAAACACAGATATTGCATCGGGATTGAATACAACAGTCACCATTCGGACTTTTCTCCATGGGAGTAATGTCTCAAACTGTCTACGCTTTGTTTCTTCCCTGGGAGACCACTAGTAGTTTCCGAAGCACATCTGGAGGCATTCTGCAATCTGTGGACCTTCAGAGTGTTGATGAAACACAGAAATTGCATCGGGATTGAATACACAAGGCACCATGCGGACTTTTCTCTGTGGGAGTAATGTCTCAAACTGTCTACGCATTGATTGTTCCCTGGGAGACCAGTATTAGTTTCCGAAGCACATCTGGAGGCATCCTGTAATCTGTCGACGTTCAGAGCGTTGATTAAACACAAAGATTGCATCTTGTTTTAATATAATAGGGACCATGCGGACTTTACTCCATGGGAGTAATTTCTGAAACTGACTACGCATTGATTGTTCCCTGGGAGACCAGTAGTAGTTTCCGAAGCACATCTGGAGGCTTCATGTAATCTATGGACGTTCAGAGTGTTAATGAAACACAGAAATTGCATCGGGATTGAATACAACAGGCACCATGCCGAATTCTCTACATGGGATTAATGTCTCAAACTGTATAAGCTTTGATTGTTCCCTGGGAGACCAGTAGTAGTTTCCGAAGCACATCTGGAGGCATCCTGTAATGTGTCGACGTTCAGAGCGTTGACGAAACACAAAAATTGCATCGGATTGAATATAATAGGCACCATGCGGAATTATCTCCATGGGAGTTATTTCTCAAACTGTCTTCGCATTGATCGATTCCTGGCAGAGCAGTACTAGTTTCCGTAGCACATCTGGAGGCTTCATGTAATCTGTGGACGTTCAGAGTGTTGATGAAACATAGAAATTGCATCGGGTTTGAATACAACAAGCACCATGCGGACTTTTCTCAATGGAAGTTATTTCTCAAACTGTCTACACTTTGGTCGAATCCTGGGAGACCAGTAGTAGGTTCCGATGCACAACTGGAATCATTCTGTTATCTGTGGACATTCATGGTGTTGACCAAACACTGAAATTGCATCTGGATTCAATACAACACGCCAAATGCGGACTTTTCTCCATGGGAGTAATGTCTCGAACTGTCTACGCTTTGATCGTCCCTGGGAGACCAGTAGTAGTTTCCGAAGCACATCTGAAAGCTTCCTGTAATCTGCTTACGTTCAGAGTATTGATCAAACACAGAAATTGCATCGGGATTGAATACAACAGGCACTATGCGGACTTTTCTCCATGGGATTAATGTCTCAAACTGTCTACTTTTTATAAATACCTGGGAGACCAGAAGTAGTTTCCGAAGCCCATCTGGAGTCTTCCAGTGATCTGTAGACGTTCAGAGTGTTGATGAAACTCAGAAATTACATCGGGATTGAATACAACAGGCACCATGCGGACTTTTCTCCCTGGGAGTAATGTCTCAATCCGTCTTCGCTTTGATTGTTCCCTGGGAGACCAGTAGTAGCTTCCGAAGCTAATCTGAAGGCATCCTGTAACCTGTCGAAGTTCAGAGCGTGGATGAAACACAAGAATTGCATTGGGATTGTATATAATAGGCACCATGCAGAATTTTCCCCAAGGGAGTTATGTTTCAAACTGTCTACGCATTGATCGATTCCTGGGTGACAAGTAGTAGTTTCCGAAGCACATCTGGAGGCTTCATGTAATCTGTGGATGTTCTGAGTGTTGATGAAACACAGAAATTGAATCGGGATTAAATACAACAGACACCAAGGAGACATTCGTCATAGGGAGTAATGCCTCAAACTCCCTACCCTTTAATCGATTCCTGGGAGACCAGTAGTAGTTTCCGATGGACATCTGGAGGCATTCTGTAATCTTTGGACATTCAGAGTGTTGATGAAACACAGATATTGCTTTTGGATTGAATGCAACAGGAACCATGAAGAATTTTCGCCATATGAGTAATGTCTTAAACTGTATACGCTTTGATTGTTCCCTGGGAGACCAATAGTAGTTTCCGAAGCACATCTGGAGGCTTCATGTAATCTGTCGACGTTCAGAGTGTTGATGAAACACAAAAATTGCATCGGGATTGAATACAACAGTCACCATGCGGACTTTTCTCCATGGGAGTAATGTCTCAAACTGTCTACGCTTTAGTCGATTCCTGGGAGACCAGTAGTAGTTTCTGCAGCACATCTGGAAGCTTCCTGTAGTCTGTGGACGTTCTGAGTGTTGATGAAACACAGAAATTGCATCGGGATTGAATACAACAGGCACCATGCGGACTTTTCTCCATGGGAGTAATGTCTCTAACCGTCTACGCATTGATCGTCCCTGGGAGAACAGTAGTAGTTTCCGAAGCACATCTGAAGGCTTCCTGTAATCTGTTGACGTTCAGAGTGTTGATCAAACACAGAAATTGCATCGGGATTACATACAACAGGCACCATGCGGACTTTTCTCCATGGGAGTAATGTCTCAAACTATCTACTTTTGGTCGATACCTGGAAGACCAGAAGTAGTTTCCGAAGCGCATCTTTAGTCTTCCTGTGATCTGTGGACGTTCAGAGTGTTGATGAAACACAGAAATTGCATCGGGATTGAATACAACAAGCACCATGCGGACTTTTCTCAATGGAAGTTATTTCTCAAACTGCCTACACTTTGGTCGAATCCTGGGAGACCAGTAGTAGGTCCCGATGCACAACTGGAATCATTCTGTTATCTATGGACATTCATGGTGTTGATCAAACACTGAAATTGCATCTGGATTCAATACAACACGCCAAATGCGGATTTTTCTCCATGGGAGTAATGTCTCAAACTGTGTACGCTTTGATCGTTTACTGGGAGACCAGTAGTCGATTCCGAAGCACATCTGGAGGCATCCTGTAATCTGTCGACGTTCAGAGCGTTGATGAAACACAAATATTGCATCGGGATTGAATATAATAGGCACAATGCGGAATTTTCCCCAAGGGAGTTATGTCTCAAACTGTCTACGCATTGATCGATTCTTGGGTGACAAGTAGTAGTTTCCGAAGCACATCTGGAGGCTTCATGTAATCTGTGGACGTTCTGAGTGTTGATGAAACACAGAAATTGAATCGGGATTGAATACAACAGACACCAAGGAGACTTTCGTCATAGGGAGTAATGCCTCAAACTCCCTACCCTTTAATCGATTACTGGGAGACCAGGAGTAGTTTCCGATGGACATCTGGAGGCATTCTGTAATCTTTGGACGTTCAGAGTGTTGATGAAACACAGATATTGCTTTTGGATTGAATGCAACAGGAACCATGAAGAATTGTCGCCATATGAGTAATGTCTCAAACTGTATACGCTTTGATTGTTCCCTGGGAGACCAATAGTAGTTTCCGAAGCACATCTGGGGGCATCATGTAATCTGTCGACGTTCAGAGTGTTGATGAAACACAAAAATTGCATCGGTATTGAATAAAACAGGCTCCATGCGGAATATTCTCCATGGGAGTAATGTCTCAAACTGTCTACGCATTGGTCGATTCCTGGGATACCAGTAGTAGTTTCCGAAGCACATCTGGAGGATTCATGTAATCTATGGACGTCCAGAGTGTTAATGAATCACAGAAATTGCATCGGGAATGAATACAACAGGCACCCTGCTTCCTTCTCTACATGGGAGTAATGTCTCAAACTGTCTACGCTTTAGTCGATTCCTGGGAGACCAGTAGTAGTTTCTGCAGCACATCTGGAATCTTCCTGTAGTCTGTGGACGTTCTGAGTGTTGATGAAACACAGAAATTGCATCGGGATTGAATACAACAGGCACCATGCGGACTTTTCTCCATGGGAGTAATGTCTCTAACCGTCTACGCATTGATCGTCCCTGGGAGAACAGTAGTAGTTTCCGAAGCACATCTGAAGGCTTCCTGTAATCTGTTGACGTTCAGAGTGTTGATCAAACACAGAAATTGCATCGGGATTACATACAACAGGCACCATGCGGACCTTTCTCCATGGGAGTAATGTCTCAAACTATCTACTTTTGGTCGATACCTGGAAGACCAGAAGTAGTTTCCGAAGCGCATCTTTAGTCTTCCTGTGATCTGTGGACGTTCAGAGTGTTGATGAAACACAGAAATTGCATCGGGATTGAATACAACAAGCACCATGCGGACTTTTCTCAATGGAAGTTATTTCTCAAACTGCCTACACTTTGGTCGAATCCTGGGAGACCAGTAGTAGGTCCCGATGCACAACTGGAATCATTCTGTTATCTGTGGACATTCATGGTGTTGATCAAACACTGAAATTGCATCTGGATTCAATACAACACGCCAAATGCGGACTTTTCTCCATGGGAGTAATGTCTCAAACTGTGTACGCTTTGATCGTTTACTGGGAGACCAGTAGTCGATTCCGAAGCACATCTGGAGGCATCCTGTAATCTGTCGACGTTCAGAGCGTTGATGAAACACAAAAATTGCATCGGGATTGAATATAATAGGCACCATGCGGAATTTTCCCCAAGGGAGTTATGTTTCAAACTGTCTACGCATTGATCGATTCTTGGGTGACAAGTAGTAGTTTCCGTAGCACATCGGGAGGCTTCATGTAATCTGTGGACGTTCTGAGTGTTGATGAAACACAGAAATTTAATCGGGATTGAATACAACAGACACCAAGAAGACATTCGTCATAGGGAGTAATGCCTCAAACTCCCTACCATTTAATCGATTCCTGGGAGACCAGTAGTAGTTTCCGGTGCACATCTCTAGGCATTCTGTAATTTTGGACGTTCAGAGTGTTGATGAAACACAGATATTGCTTTGGGATTGAATGCAACAGGCACCATGAAGTATTTTCTCCATGTGAGTAATGTCTCAAACTGTATACGCTTTGATTGTTCCCTGGGAGACCAATGGTAGTTTCCGAAGCACATCTGGAGGCATCATGTAATCTGTCGACGTTCAGAGTGTTGATGAAACGCAAAAATTGCATCGGTATTGAATAAAACAGGCACCATGCTGAATTTTCCCCATGGGAGTAATGTCTCAAACTGTCTACGCATTGGTCGATTCCTGGGAGACCAGTAGTAGTTTCCGAAGCACATCTGGAGGCTTCATGTAATCTATGGACGTCCAGAGTGTTAATGAAACACAGAAATTGCATCGGGAATGAATACAACAGGCACCCTGCTTACTTCTCTACATGGGAGTAATGTCTCAAACTGTCTACGCTTTGGTCGATTCCTGGGAGACCAGTAGTAGTTTCTGCAGCACATCTGGAAGCTTCCTGTAATCTGTGGACGTTCTGAGTGTTGATGAAACACAGAAATTGCATCGGGATTGAATACAACAGGCACCATGCGGACTTTTCTCCATGGGAGTAATGTCTCGAACTGTCTACGCTTTGATCGTCCCTGGGAGACCAGTAGTAGTTTCCGAAGCACATCTGGAGTCTTCCAGTGATCTGTAGACGTTCAGAGTGTTGATGAAACTCAGAAATTACATCGGGATTGAATACAACAGGCACCTTGCGGACTTTTCTCCCTGGGAGTAATGTCTCAATCCGTCTTCGCTTTGATTGTTCCCTGGGAGACCAGTAGTAGCTTCCGAAGCAAATCTGAAGGCATCCTGTAACCTGTCAAAGTTCAGAGCGTTGATGAAACACAAGAAT
Source organism: Schistocerca gregaria (assembly GCF_023897955.1). Taxonomy (NCBI): domain Eukaryota; kingdom Metazoa; phylum Arthropoda; class Insecta; order Orthoptera; family Acrididae; genus Schistocerca; species Schistocerca gregaria. The sequence continues at coordinate 2,918,311 of NW_026061890.1, read as the reverse complement.
TGCATCGGGATTGAATATAATAGGCACCATGCGGAATATTCTCCAAGGGAGTTATGTTTCAAACTGTCTACGCATTGATCGATTCCTGGGTGACAAGTAGTAGTTTCCGGAGCACATTTGGAGGCTTCATGTAATCTGTGGACGTTCAGAGTGCTGATGAAACACCGAAATTGCATCGGGATTGAATACAACAGGCACCATGCGGAAATTTCTGCATGGGCGTAATGTCCCAAATTACCTACGGTTTGATAGATTCCTGGGAGACCAGTAGTAGTTTCCGAAGCACATCTGGAGGTTTCATGTAATCTATGGACGTTCAGAGTGTTAATGAAACACAGAATTTGCAATGGGATTGAAATCAACACGCACCATGAGGACTTCTCTACATCAGAGTAATGTCTCAAACTGTCTACGCTTTCATCGATTCTTGAGAGACCAGTAGAAGTTTCCACAGCACATCTGGAAGCTTCCTGTAATCTGTGGACGATCTGAGTGTTGATGAAACACAGAAATTTAATCTGGATTGAATACAACAGACACCAAGAAGACTTTTGTCAGAGGGAGTAATGTCTCAAACTCTCTAACCTCTAATCGATTCCTTGGAGACCAGTAGTAATTACCGATGCACATCTGAAGGAATTCTGTAATCTATGGACGTTCAGTGTGTTGATGAAACACAGAAATTGCATCGGGATTGAATACAACAGGCACCATGCGGACTTTTCTCAATGGGAGTTGTGTCTCAACTGTCTACACTTTGGTCGACTCCTGCGAGACCAGTAGTAGGATCCGAAGCACAACTGGAATCATTCTGTAATTTGTGGACATTCGAGTGTTGATGTAATACTGAAATTGCATCTGGTTTCAATACGACACGCCAAAGGCGGACTTTTCTCCATGGGAATAATGTCTCAAACTGTCTATGCTTTGATCGTTTACTGGGAGACCAGTAGTTGTTTCCGAAGCACATCTGGAGGCATTCTGTAATCTGTGGACCTTCAGAGTGTTGATGAAACACAGAAATTGCATTGGGATTGAATACAACAGCTCCATGCGGACTTTGCTCAATGGGAGTAATGTCTCAAACTGTCTACGCTTTGATCGATTCCTGGGAGACCAGTAGTAGTTTCCGAAGCACATCTTGGTTCATTCTGTAATATGTGGACGTTTAGAGTGTTGATGAAACACAGAAATTGCATCGGGATTTAATACAACAGGCACCATGAGAACTTTTGTCACATCGAATAATGTCTCAAACTCTCTACGCTTTGATCGATTCCTGGGAGACCAGTAGTAGTTTCCACAGCACTTCTGGAGGCATTCTGTAATCTGTGGACGTTCCGAGTGTTGATGAAACACAGAAATTGCACCGGGATTGAATACAACAGGCACCAAGCGGACATGTCTCCATGGGAGTAATGTCTCAAACTGTCCATGATTAGATCGATTCCTGGGAGACGTGTAGTAGTTTCCGAAGCACATCTGGAGGCTTAATATAATCTGCGGACGTTCCAAGTGTTGATGAAACACAGAAATTGCATCGGGATTGAATACACAAGGCACCATGTTGACTTTTCTCCATGGGAGTAATGTCTCAAACTGTCTACGCTCTGATTGTTCCCTGGGAGACCAATATTAGTTTCCGAAGCACATCTGGAGGCATCCTTTAATCAGTCGACGTTCGAAGCGATGATGAAACACAAACATTGCATCTTGTTTGATTATAATAGGCACCATGCGGACTATTCTCAATGAGAGTAATGTCTCAAACTGACTACGCATTGATTGTTCCCTGGGAGACCAGTAGTAGTTTCCGAAGCACATCTGGAGGCATCATGTAATCTATGGACGTGCGGAGTGTTAATGAAACACAGAAATTGCATCGGGATTGAATACAACAGGCACCATGCCGACTTCTCTACATGGGAGTAATGTCTTAAACTGTATACGCTTTGGTTGTTCCTGGGAGACCAGTAGTAGTTTCCGAAGCACATCTGGAGGCATCGTGTAATCTGTCGACGTTCAGAGCGTTGACGAAACACAAAAATTGCATCGGGATTAAATATAATAGGCACCATGCGGGATTTTCTCCATGGGAGTTATTTCTCAAACTGTCATCGCATTGATCGATTCCTGGCAGAGCAGTACTAGTTTCCGTAGCACATCTGGAGGCTTCATGTAATCTGTGGACGTTCAGTGTGTTGATGAAACACAGAAACTGCATCGGGATTGAATACAACAAGTACCATGCGGACTTTTCTCAATGGGAGTTATGTCTCAAACTGTCTACACTTTGGTCGAATCCTGGGAGACCAGTAGTAGGTTCCGATGCACAACAGGAATCCTTCTGTAATCTGTGGACATTCAGTGTGTTGATCAAACACTGAAATTGCATCGGGATTCAATACAACACGAAAAATGCGGACTTTGCTCCATCGGAGTAATGTCTCAAACTGTCTACGCTTTGATCGTTTACTGGGAGACCAGTAGTAGTTTCCGAAGCACATCTGGAGGCATTCTGTAATCTGTGGTTCTTCAGAGTGTTGATGAAACACAGAAATTGCATTGGGATTGAATACAACAGCACCATGCGGACTTTGCTCAATGGGAGTAATGTCTCAAACTGCCTACGCTTTGATCGATTCCTGGGAGACCAGTACTAGTTTCTGAAGCACATCTTGGGGCATTCTGTAGTCTGTGGCGTTTAGAGTTTTGATGAGACACAGATATTGCATCGGGATTGTATACAACAGTCACCATGCGGACTTCTCCTTATGGGAGTAATGTCTCAAACTGTCTACTTTTTGATCGTTACCTTTGAGACCAGAAGTAGTTTCCGAAGCACATCTGGAGACTTCCTGTAATCTGTGGACGTTCTGAGTGTTGATGAAACACAGAAATTACATCGCGATTGAATGCAGCAGGCACCATGCGGACTCTTCTCTATGGGAGTAATGTCTCAAACTGTCTATGCTTTGATCGAATCACGGGAGACCAGTATTAGTTTCCGAAGCACATCTGGAGGCTTCATGTAATTTGTGGAAGTTCCGAGTGTTGATGAAACACAGAAATTGCATCAGGCTTAAATACACAAGGCACCATGCGGATTTTTCCCCCTAGGAGTAATGTCTCAAACTGTCTACGCTTTGATTGTTCCCCGGGAGACCAGTAGTAGTTTCCGAAGCATATATGGAGGCATTCTGTAATCTGTGGACGTTCAGGGTGTTAATGAAACACAGAAATTGCATCGGGATTGAATACACCAGGCACCATGCGGACTTTTGTCAATGGGAGTATTGTCTGAAACTGTCTACGCTTTCGATGTTCCCTGGGAGACCAGTAGTAGTTTCCACAGCACATCTGGAGGAATTCTGAAATCTGTGGACGTTCGGAGTGTTGATGAAACACAGAAATTGCGTCGGGGTTGAATACAACAGGCACCAAGCGGACATGTCTCCATGGGAGTAAAGTCTCAAACTATCTATGCTTTGATCGAATCCTGGGAGACGTGTAGTAGTTTCCGAAGCACATCTGGAGGCTTCATATAATCTGCGGACGTTCCGAGTGTTGATGAAACACAGAAATTGCATCGGGATTGAATACACAAGGCACCATGCGGACTTTTCTCTGTGGGAGTAATGTCTCAAACTGTCTACGCATTGGTTGTTCCCTGGGAGACCAGTATTAGTTTCCGAAGCACATCTGGAGGCATCCTGTAATCTGTCGACGATCAGAGCGTTGATTAAACACAAAGATTGCATCTTGTCTGAATATAATAGGCACCATGCGGACTTTTCTCCATGGGAGTAATTTCTGAAACTGACTACTCATTGATTGTTCCCTGGGAGACCAGTAGTAGTTTCCGAAGCACATCTGGAGGCTTCATGTAATCTATGGACGATCAGAGTGTTAACGAAACACAGAAATTGCATCGGGATTGAATACAACAGGCACCATGCCGACTTCTCTACATGGGATTAATGTCTCAAACTGTATAAGCTTTGATTGTTCCCTGGGAGACCAGTAGTAGTTTCCGAAGCACATCTGGAGGCATCCTGTAATGTGTCGACGTTCAGAGCGTTGAAGAAACACAAAAATTGCATCGGGATTGAATATAATAGGCACCATGTGGAATTTTCTCCATGGGAGTTATTTCTCAAACTGTCTTCGCATTGATCGATTCCTGGCAGAGCAGTACTAGTTTCCGTAGCACATATGGAGGCTTCATGTAATCTGTGGACGTTCAGAGTGTTGATGAAACACAGAAATTGCATCGGGATTGAATACAAAAAGCACCATGCGGACTTTTCTCAATGGAAGTTATTTCTCAAACTGTCTACACTTTGGTCGAATCCTGGGAGACATCTAGTAGGTTCCGATGCACAACTGGAATCATTCTGTTATCTGTGGACATTCATGGTGTTGACCAAACACTGAAATTGCATCTGGATTCAATACAACACGCCAAATGCGGACTTTTCTCCATGGGAGTAATGTCTCGAACTGTCTACGCTTTGATCGTCCCTGGGAGACCAGTAGTAGTTTCCGAAGCACATCTGAAAGCTTCCTGTAATCTGCTTACGTTCAGAGTAATGATCAAACACAGAAATTGCATCGGGATTGAATACAACAGGCACCATGCGGACTTTTCTCCATGGGATTAATGTCTCAAACTGTCTACTTTTTGATAAATACCTGGGAGACCAGAAGTAGTTTCCGAAGCCCATTTTGGAGTCTTCCCGTGATCTGTAGACGTTCAGACTGTTGATGAAACTCAGAAATTACATCGGGATTGAATACAACAGGCACCATGCGGACTTTTCTCCCTGGGAGTAATGTCTCAATCTGTCTACGCTTTGATTGTTCCCTGGGAAACCAGTAGTAGCTTCCGAAGCAAATCTGAAGGCATCCTGTAACCTGTCGAAGTTCAGAGCGTTGATGAAACACAAGAATTGCATCGGGATTGAATATAATAGGCACCATGCGGAATTTTCCCCAAGGGAGTTATGTTTCAAACTGTCTACGCATTGATCGATTCCTGGGTGACAAGTAGTAGTTTCCGAAGGACATCTGGAGGCTTCATGTAATCTGTGGACGTTCTGAGTGTTGATGAAACACAGAAATTGAATCGGGATTGAATACAACAGACACCAAGGAGACTTTCGTCATAGGAAGTAATGCCTCAATCTCCCTACCCTTTAATCGATTCCTGGGAGACCAGTAGTAGTTTCCGATGGACATCTGGAGGCATTCTGTAATCTTTGGACGTTCAGAGTGTTGATGAAACACAGATATTGCTTTTGGATTGAATGCAACAGGAACCATGAAGAATTTTCGCCATATGAGTAATGTCTCAAACTGTATACGCTTTGATTGTTCCCTGGGAGACCAATAGTAGTTTCCGAAGCACATCTGGAGGCATCATGTTATCTGTCGACGTTCAGAGTGTTGATGAATCACAATAATTGCATCGGTATTGAATAAAACAGGCTCCATGCGGAATACTCTCCATGGGAGTAATGTCTCAAACTGTCTACGCATTGGTCGATTCTTGGGATACCAGCAGTAGTTTCCGAAGCACATCTGGAGGATTCATGTAATCTATGGCCGTCCAGAGTGTTAATGAAACACAGAAATTGCATTGGGAATGAATACAACAGGCACCCTGCTTCCTTCTCTACATGGGAGTAATGTCTCAAACTGTCTACGCTTTAGTCGATTCCTGGGAGACCAGTAGTAGTTTCTGCAGCACATCTGGAAGCTTCCTGTAATCTGTGGACGTTCTGAGTGTTGATGAAACACAGATATTGCATCGGGATTGAATACAACAGGAACCATGCCGAATTCTCTACATGGGATTAATGTCTCAAACTGTATAAGCTTTGATTGTTCCCTGGGAGACCAGTTGTAGTTTCCGAAGCACATCTGAAGGCTTCCTGTAATCTGTTGACGTTCAGAGTGTTGATCAAACACAGAAATTGCATCGGGATTACATACAACAGGCACCATGCGGACTTTTCTCCATGGGAGTAATGTCTCAAACTGTGTACGCTTTGATCGTTTACTGGGAGACCAGCAGTCGATTCCGAAGCACATCTGGAGGCATCCTGTAATCTGTCGACGTTCAGAGTGTTGATGAAACGCAAAAATTGCATCGGTATTGAATAAAACAGGCACCATGCGGAATTTTCTCCATGGGAGTAATGTCTCAATCTGTCTACGCATTGGTCGATTCCTGGGAGACCAGAAGTAGTTTCCGAAGCCCATCGGGAGTCTTCCAGTGATCTGTAGACGTTCAGAGTGTTGATGAAACTCAGAAATTACATCGAGATTGAATACAACAAGCACCATGCGGACTTTTCTCCCTGGGAGTAATGTCTCAATCTGTCTACGCTTTGATTGTTTTCTGGGAAACCAGTAGTAGCTTCCGAAGCAAATCTGAAGGCATCCTGTAACCTGTCGAAGTTCAGAGCGTTGATGAAACACAAGAATTGCATCGGGATTGAATATAATAGGCACCATTCGGAATTTTCCCCAAGGGAGTTATGTTTCAAACTGTCTACGCATTGATCGATTCCTGGGTGACAAGTAGTAGTTTCCGATGGACATCTGGAGGCATTCTGTAATCTTTGGACGTTCAGAGTGTTGATGAAACACAGATATTGCTTTTGGATTGAATGCAACAGGAACCATGAAGAATTTTCGCCATATGAGTAATGTCTCAAAGTGTATACGCTTTGATTGTTCCCTGGGAGACCAATAGTAGTTTCCGAAGCACATCTGGAGGCATCATGTTATCTGTCGACGTTCAGAGTGTTGATGAAACACAATAATTGCATCGGTATTGAATAAAACAGGCTCCATGCGGAATATTCTCCATGGGAGTAATGTCTCAAACTGTCTACGCATTGGTCGACTCCTGGGATACCAGTAGTAGTTTCCGAAGCACATCTGGAGGATTCATGTAATCTATGGACGTCCAGAGTGTTAATGAAACACAGAAATTGCATCGGGAATGAATACAACAGGCACCCTGCTTCCTTCTCTACATGGGAGTAATGTCTCAAACTGTCTACGCTTTAGTCGATTCCTGGGAGACAAGTAGTAGTTTCTGCAGCACATCTGGAAGCTTCCTGTAATCTGTGGACGTTCTGAGTGTTGATGAAACACAGAAATTGCATCGGGATTGAATACAACAGGCACCATGCGGACTTTTCTCCATGGGAGTAATGTCTCTAACCGTCTACGCATTGATCGTCCCTGGGAGAACAGTAGTAGTTTCCGAAGCACATCTGAAGGCTTCCTGTAATCTGTTGACGTTCAGAGTGTTGATCAAACACAGAAATTGCATCGGGATTACATACAACAGGCACCATGCGGACTTTTCTCCATGGGAGTAATGTCTCAAACTATCTACTTTTTGGTCGATACCTGGAAGACCAGAAGTAGTTTCCGAAGCGCATCTGGAGTCTTCCTGTGTTCTGTGGACGTTCAGAGTGTTGATGAACACAGAAATTGCATCGGGATTGAATACAACAAGCACCATGCGGACTTTTCTCAATGGAAGTTATTTCTCAAACTGTCTACACTTTGGTCGAATCCTGGGAGACCAGTAGTAGGTTCCGATGCACAACTGGAATCATTCTGTTATCTGTGGACATTCATGGTGTTGATCAAACACTGAAATTGCATCTGGATTCAATACAACACGCGAAATGCGGACTTTTCTCCATGGGAGTAATGTCTCAAACTGTGTACGCTTTGATCGTTTACTGGGAGACCAGCAGTCGATTCCGAAGCACATCTGGAGGCATCCTGTAATCTGTCGACGTTCAGAGTGTTGATGAAACGCAAAAATTGCATCGGTATTGAATAAAACAGGCACCATGCGGAATTTTCTCCATGGGAGTAATGTCTCAAACTGTCTACGCATTGGTCGATTCCTGGGAGACCAGTAGTAGTTTCCGAAGCACATCTGGAGGCTTCATGTAATCTATGGACGTCCAGAGTGTTAATGAAACACAGAAATTGCATCGGGAATGAATACAACAGGCACCCTGCTTACTTATCTACATGGGAGTAATTTCTCAAACTGTGTACGCTTTGGTCGATTCCTGGGAGACCAGTAGTAGTTTCTGCAGCACATCTGGAAGCTTCCTGTAATCTGTGGACGTTCTGAGTGTTGATGAAACACAGAAATTGCATCGGGATTGAATACAACAGGCACCATGCGGACTTTTCTCCATGGGAGTAATGTCTCGAACTGTCTACGCTTTGATCGTCCCTAGGAGACCAGTAGTAGTTTCCGAAGCACATCTGAAAGCTTCCTGTAATCTGTGGACGTTCAGAGTGTTGATCAAACACAGAAATTGCATCGGGATTGAATACAACTGGCACCATGCGGACTTTTCTCCATGGGAGTAATGTCTCAAACTGTCTACCTTTTGATCGATCCCATTGAGAAAAGTCCGCATGGTACTTGTTGTATTCAATCCCGATGCAGTTTCTGTGTTTCATCAACACACTGAACGTCCACAGATTACATGAAGCCTCCAGATGTGCTACGGAAACTAGTACTGCTCTGCCAGGAATCGATCAATGCGAAGACAGTTTGAGAAATAACTTCCATTGAGAAAAGTCCGCATGGTGCTTGTTGTATTCAATCCCGATGCAATTTCTGTGTTTCATCAACACTCAGAACGTCCACAGATTACAGGAAGCTTCCAGATGTGCTGCAGAAACTACTACTTGTCTCCCAGGAATCGACTAAAGCGTAGACAGTTTGAGACATTACTCCCATGTAGAGAAGGAAGCAGGGTGCCTGTTGTATTCATTCCCGATGCAATTTCTGTGTTTCATTAACACTCTGGACGTCCATAGATTACATGAATCCTCCAGATGTGCTTCGGAAACTACTACTGGTATCCCAGGAATCGACCAATGCGTTGACAGTTTGAGACATTACTCCCATGGAGAATATTCCGCATGGAGCCTGTTTTATTCAATACCGATGCAATTATTGTGTTTCATCAACACTCTGAACGTCGACAGATAACATGTTGCCTCCAGATGTGCTTCGGAAACGCTTTCAATGTTCCCTGGGAGACCAGTAGTAGTTTCCACAGCACATCTGGAGGAATTCTGTAATCTGTGGACGTTCAGAGTGTTGATGAAACACATAAATTGCGTCGGGGTTGAATACAACAGGCACCAAGCGGACATGTCTCCATGGGAGTAAAGTCTCAAACTATCTATGCTTTGATCGAATCCTGGGAGACGTGTAGTAGTTTCCGAAGCACATCTGGAGGCTTCATATAATCTGCGGACGTTCCGAGTGTTGATGAAACACAGAAATTGCATCGGGATTGAATACACAAGGCACCATGCGGACTTTTCTCTGTGGGAGTAATGTCTCAAACTGTCTACGCATTGGTTGTTCCCTGGGAGACCAGTATTAGTTTCCGAAGCACATCTGGAGGCATCCTGTAATCTGTCGACGTTCAGAGCGTTGATTAAACACAAAGATTGCATCTTGTTTGAATATAATAGGCACCATGCGGACTTTTCTCCATGGGAGTAATTTCTGAAACTGACTACGCATTGATTGTTCCCTGGGAGACCAGTAGTAGTTTCCGAAGCACATCTGGAGGCTTCATGTAATCTATGGACGTTCAGAGTGTTAACGAAACACAGAAATTGCATCGGTATTGAATACAACAGGCACCATGCCGACTTCTCTACATGGGATTAATGTCTCAAACTGTATAAGCTTTGATTGTTCCCTGGGAGACCAGTAGTAGTTTCCGAAGCACATCTGGAGGCATCCTGTAATCTGTCGACGTTCAGAGCGTTGATTAAACACAAAGATTGCATCTTGTTTGAATATAATAGGCACCATGCGGACTTTTCTCCATGGGAGTAATTTCTGAAACTGACTACGCATTGATTGTTCCCTGGGAGACCAGTAGTAGTTTCCGAAGCACATCTGGAGGCTTCATGTAATCTATGGACGTTCAGAGTGTTAACGAAACACAGAAATTGCATCGGGATTGAATACAACAGGCACCATGCCGACTTCTCTACATGGGATTAATGTCTCAAACTGTATAAGCTTTGATTGTTCCCTGGGAGACCAGTAGTAGTTTCCGAAGCACATCTGGAGGCATCCTGTAATGTGTCGACGTTCAGAGCGTTGACGAAACACAAAAATTGCATCGGATTGAATATAATAGGCACCATGCGGAATTATCTCCATGGGAGTTATTTCTCAAACTGTCTTCGCATTGATCGATTCCTGGCAGTGCAGTACTAGTTTCCGTAGCACATCTGGAGGCTTCATGTAATCTGTGGACGTTCAGAGTGTTGATGAAACACAGAAATTGCATCGGGATTGAATACAACAAGCACCATGCGGACTTTTCTCAATGGAAGTTATTTCTCAAACTGTCTACACTTTGGTCGAATCCTGGGAAACCAGTAGTAGGTTCCGATGCACAACTGGAATCATTCTGTTTTCTGTGGACATTCATGGTGTTGACCAAACACTGAAATTGCATCTGGATTCAATACAACACGCCAAATGCGGACTTTTCTCCATGGGAGTAATGTCTCAAACTGTCTACTTTTTGATAAATACCTGGGAGACCAGAAGTAGTTTCCGAAGCCCATCTGGAGTCTTCCAGTGATCTGTAGACGTTCAGAGTGTTGATGAAACTCAGAAATTACATCGGGATTGAATACAACAGGCACCATGCGGACTTTTCTCCCTGGGAGTAATGTCTCAATCCGTCTACGCTTTGATTGTTCCCTGGGAGACCAGTAGTAGCTTCCGAAGCAAATCTGAAGGCATCCTGTAACCTGTCGAAGTTCAGAGCGTTGATGAAACTCAAGAATTGCATCGGGATTCAATATAATAGGCACCATGCGGAATTTTCCCCAAGGGAGTTATAATTCAAACTGTCTACGCATTGATCGATTCCTGGGTGACAAGTAGTAGTTTCCGAAGCACATCTGGAGGCTTCATGTAATCTGTGGACGTTCTGAGTGTTGATGAAACACAGAAATTGAATCGGGATTGAATACAACAGACACCAAGGAGACTTTCGTCATAGGGAGTAATGCCTCAAACTCCCTACCCTTTAATCGATTCCTGGGAGACCAGTAGTAGTTTCCGATGGACATCTGGAGGCATTTTGTAATCTTTGGACGTTCAGAGTGTTGATGAACCACAGATATTGCATTTGGATTGAATGCAACAGGAACCATGAAGAATTTTTCGCCATATGAGTAATGTCTCAAACTGTATACGCTTTGATTGTTCCCTGGGAGACCAATTGTAGTTTCCGAAGCACATCTGGAGGCATCATGTAATCTGTGGACGTGCGGAGTGTTAATGAAACACAGAAATTGTATCGGGATTGAATACAACAGGCACCATGCCGACTTCTCTACATGGGAGTAATGTCTTAAACTGTATACGCTTTGATTGTTTCTGGGAGACCAGTAGTTGTTTCCGAAGCACATCTGGAGGCATCGTGTAATCTGTCGACGTTCAGAGCGTTGACGAAACACAAAATTTGCATCGGGATTAAATATAATAGGCACCATGCGGGATTTTCTCCATGGGAGTTATTTCTCAAACTGTCTTCGCATTGATCGATTCCTGGCAGAGCAGTACTAGTTTCCGTAGCACATCTGGAGGCTTCATGTAATCTGTGGACGTTCAGTGTGTTGATGAAACACAGAAACTGCATCGGGATTGAATACAACAAGTACCATGCGGACTTTTCTCAATGGGAGTTATGTCTCAAACTGTCTACACTTTGGTCGAATCCTGGGAGACCAGTAGTAGGTTCCGATGCACAACAGGAATCCTTCTGTAATCTGTGGACATTCAGAGTTTTGATCAAACACTGAAATTGCATCTGGATTCAATACAACACGAAAAATGCGGACTTTTCTCCATCGGAGTAATGTCTCAAACTGTCTACGCTTTGATCGTTTACTGGGAGACCAGTAGTAGTTTCCGAAGCACATTTGGAGGCTTCATGTAATCTGTGGACGTTCAGAGTGTTAATGAAACACAGAAATTGCGTCGGGGTTGAATACAACAGGCACCAAGCGGACATGTCTCCATGGGAGTAAAGTCTCAAACTATCTATGCTTTGATCGAATCCTGGGAGACGTGTAGTAGTTTCCGAAGCACATCTGGAGGCTTCATATAATCTGCGGACGTTCCGAGTGTTGATGAAACACAGAAATTGCATCGGGATTGAATACACAAGGCACCATGCGGACTTTTCTCTGTGGGAGTAATGTCTCAAACTGTCTACGCATTGGTTGTTCCCTGGGAGACCAGTATTAGTTTCCGAAGCACATCTGGAGGCATCCTGTAATCTGTCGACGTTCAGAGCGTTGATTAAACACAAAGATTGCATCTTGTTTGAATATAATAGGCACCATGCGGACTTTTCTCCACGGGAGTAATTTCTGTAACTGACTACGCATTGATTGTTCACTGGGAGACCAGTAGTAGTTTCCGAAGCACATCTGGAGGCTTCATGTAATCTATGGACGTTCAGAGTGTTAACGAAACACAGAAATTGCATCGGGATTGAATACAACAGGCACCATGCCGACTTCTCTACATGGGATTAATGTCTCAAACTGTATAAGCTTTGATTGTTCCCTGGGAGACCAGTAGTAGTTTCCGAAGCACATCTGGAGGCATCCTGTAATGTGTCGACGTTCAGAGCGTTGACGAAACACAAAAATTGCATCGGATTGAATATAATAGGCACCATGCGGAATTATCTCCATGGGAGTTATTTCTCAAACTGTCTTCGCATTGATCGATTCCTGGCAGAGCAGTACTAGTTTCCGTAGCACATCTGGAGTCTTCATGTAATCTGTGGACGTTCAGAGTGTTGATGAAACACAGAAATTGCATCGGGAATGAATACAACAAGCACCATGCGGACTTTTCTCAATGGGAGTTATTTCTCAAACTGTCTACACTTTGGTCGAATCCTGGGAGACCAGTAGTAGGTTCCGATGCACAACTGGAATCATTCTGTTATCTGTGGACATTCATGGTGTTGACCAAACACTGAAATTGCATCTGGATTCAATACAACACGCCAAATGCGGACTTTTCTCCATGGGAGTAATGTCTCGAACTGTCTACGCTTTGATCGTCCCTGGGAGACCAGTAGTAGTTTCCGATGCACATCTTAAAGCTTCCTGTAATCTGCTTACGTTCAGAGTAATGATCAAACACAGAAATTGCATCGGGATTGAATACAACAGGCACCATGCGGACTTTTCTCCATGGGATTAATGTCTCAAACTGTCTACTTTTTGATAAATACCTGGGAGACCAGAAGTAGTTTCCGAAGCCCATTTTGGAGTCTTCCAGTGATCTGTAGACGTTCAGAGTGTTGATGAAACTCAGAAATTACATCGGGATTGAATACAACAGGCACCATGCGGACTTTTCTCCCTGGGAGTAATGTCTCAATCTGTCTACGCTTTGATTGTTCCCTGGGAAACCAGTAGTAGCTTCCGAAGCAAATCTGAAGGCATCCTGTAACCTGTCGAAGTTCAGAGCGTTGATGAAACACAAGAATTGCATCGGGATTGAATATAATAGGCACCATGCGGAATTTTCCCCAAGGGAGTTATGTTTCAAACTGTCTACGCATTGATCGATTCCTGGGTGACAAGTAGTAGTTTCCGAAGCACATCTGGAGGCTTCATGTAATCTGTGGACGTTCTGAGTGTTGATGAAACACAGAAATTGAATCGGGATTGAATACAACAGACACCAAGGAGACTTTCGTCATAGGGAGTAATGCCTCAAACTCCCTACCCTTTAATCGATTCCTGGGAGACCAGTAGTAGTTTCCGATGGACATCTGGAGGCATTCTGTAATCTTTGGACGTTCAGAGTGTTGATGAAACACAGATATTGCTTTTGGATTGAATGCAACAGGAACCATGAAGAATTTTCGCCATATGAGTAATGTCTCAAACTGTATACGCTTTGATTGTCCCCTGGGAGACCAATAGTAGTTTCCGAAGCACATCTGGAGGCATCATGTTATCTGTCGACGTTCAGAGTGTTGATGAAACACAATAATTGCATCGTTATTGAATAAAACATGCTCCATGCGGAATATTCTCCATGGGAGTAATGTCTCAAACTGTCTACGCATTGGTCGATTCCTGGGATACCAGTAGTAGTTTCCGAAGCACATCTGGAGGATTCATGTAATCTATGGACGTCCAGAGTGTTAATGAAACACAGAAATTGCATCGGGAATGAATACAACAGGCACCCTGCTTCCTTCTCTACATGGGAGTAATGTCTCAAACTGTCTACGCTTTAGTCGATTCCTGGGAGACCAGCAGTAGTTTCTGCAGCACATCTGGAAGCTTCCTGTAATCTGTGGACGTTCTGAGTGTTGATGAAACACAGATATTGCATCGGGATTGAATTCAACAGGCACCATGCCGAATTCTCTACATGGGATTAATGTCTCAAACTGTATAAGCTTTGATTGTTCCCTGGGAGACCAGTAGTAGTTTCCGAAGCACATCTAAAGGCTTCCTGTAATCTGTTGACGTTCAGAGTGTTGATCAAACACAGAAATTGCATCGGGATTACATACAACAGGCACCATGCGGACTTTTCTCCATGGGAGTAATGTCTCAAACTATCTACTTTTTGGTCGATACCTGGAAGACCAGTAGTAGTTTCCGAAGCACATCTAAAGGCTTCCTGTAATCTGTTGACGTTCAGAGTGTTGATGAAACACAGAAATTGCATCGGGATTGAATACAACAAGCACCATGCGGACTTTTCTCAATGGAAGTTATTTCTCAAACTGTCTACACTTTGGTCGAATCCTGGGAGACCAGTAGTAGGTTCCGATGCACAACTGGAATCATTCTCTTATCTGTGGACATTCATGGTGTTGATCAAACACTGAAATTGCATCTGGATTCAATACAACACGCGAAATGCGGACTTTTCTCCATGAGAGTAATGTCTCAAACTGTGTATGCTTTGATCGTTTACTGGGAGACCAGCAGTCGATTCCGAAGCACATCTGGAGGCATCCTGTAATCTGTCGACGTTCAGAGTGTTGATGAAACGCAAAAATTGCATCGGTATTGAATAAAACAGGCACCATGCGGAATTTTCTCCATGGGAGTAATGTCTCAAACTGTCTACGCATTGGTCGATTCCTGGGAGACCAGTAGTAGTTTCCGAAGCACATCTGGAGGCTTCATGTAATCTATGGACGTCCAGGGTGTTAATGAAACACAGAAATTGCATCGGGAATGAATACAACAGGCACCCTGCTTACTTCTCTACATGGGAGTAATTTCTCAAACTGTCTACGCTTTGGTCGATTCCTGGGAGACCAGAAGTAGTTTCTGCAGCACATCTGGAAGCTTCCTGTAATCTGTGGACGTTATGAGTGTTGATGAAACACAGAAATTGCATCGGGATTGAATACAACAGGCACCATGCGGACTTTTCTCCATGGGAGTAATGTCTCGAACTGTCTACGCTTTGATCGTCCCTGGGAGACCAGTTGTAGTTTCCGAAGCACATCTGAAAGCTTCCTGTAATCTGTGGACGTTCAGAGTGTTGATCAAACACAGAAATTGCATCGGGATTGAATACAACTGGCACCATGCGGACTTTTCTCCATGGGAGTAATGTCTCAAACTGTCTACCTTTTGATCGATCCCATTGAGAAAAGTCCGCATGGTACTTGTTGTATTCAATCCCGATGCAGTTTCTGTGTTTCATCAACACACTGAACGTCCACAGATTACATGAAGCCTCCAGATGTGCTACGGAAACTAGTACTGCTCTGCCAGGAATCGATCAATGCGAAGACAGTTTGAGAAATAACTTCCATTGAGAAAAGTCCGCATGGTGCTTGTTGTATTCAATCCCGATGCAATTTCTGTGTTTCATCAACACTGTGAACGTCCACAGATCACAGGAAGACTCCAGATGCGCTTCGGAAACTACTTCTGGTCTTCCAGGTATCGACCAAAAGGTAGATAGTTTGAGACATTACTCCCATGGAGAAAAGTCCGCATGGTGCCTGTTGTATGTAATCCCGATGCAATTTCTGTGTTTGATCAACACTCTGAACGTCAACAGATTACAGGAAGCCTTCAGATGTGCTTCGGAAACTACTACTGTTCTCCCAGGGACGATCAATGCGTAGACGGTTAGAGACATTACTCCCATGGAGAAAAGTCCGCATGGTGCCTGTTGTATTCAATCCCGATGCAATTTCTGTGTTTCATCAACACTCAGAACGTCCACAGATTACAGGAAGCTTCCAGATGTGCTGCAGAAACTGCTACTGGTCTCCCAGGAATCGACCAAAGCGTAGACAGTTTGAGAAATTACTCCCATGTAGAGAAGTAAGCAGGGTGCCTGTTGTATTCATTCCCGATGCAATTTCTGTGTTTCATTAACACCCTGGACGTCCATAGATTACATGAAGCCTCCAGATGTGCTTCGGAAACTACTACTGGTCTCCCAGGAATCGACCAATGCGTAGACAGTTTGAGACATTACTCCCATGGAGAATATTCCGCATGGAGCCTGTTTAATTCAATACCGATGCAATTATTGTGTTTCATCAACACTCTGAACGTCGACAGATAACATGATGCCTCCAGATGTGCTTCGGAAACGCTTTCAATGTTCCCTGGGAGACCAGTAGTAGTTTCCACAGCACATCTGGAGGAATTCTGTAATCTGTGGACGTTCAGAGTGTTGATGAAACACATAAATTGCGTCGGGGTTGAATACAACAGGCACCAAGCGGACATGTCTCCATGGGAGTAAAGTCTCAAACTATCTATGCTTTGATCGAATCCTGGGAGGCGTGTAGTAGTTTCCGAAGCACATCTGGAGGCTTCATATAATCTGCGGACGTTCCGAGTGTTGATGAAACACAGAAATTGCATCGGGATTGAATACACAAGGCACCATGCGGACTTTTCTCTGTGGGAGTAATGTCTCAAACTGTCTACGCATTGATTGTTCCCTGGGAGACCAGTATTAGTTTCCGAAGCACATCTGGAGGCTTCATGTAATCTATGGACGTTCAGAGTGTTAACGAAACACAGAAATTGCATCGGGATTGAATACAACAGGCACCATGCCGACTTCTCTACATGGGATTAATGTCTCAAACTATATAAGCTTTGATTGTTCCCTGGGAGACCAGTAGTAGTTTCCGAAGCACATCTGGAGGCATCCTGTAATGTGTCGACGTTCAGAGCGTTGACGAAACACAAAAATTGCATCGGATTGAATATAATAGGCACCATGCGGAATTATCTCCATGGGAGTTATTTCTCAAACTGTCTTCGCATTGATCAATTCCTGGCAGAGCAGTACTAGTTTCCGTAGCACATCTGGAGGCTTCATGTAATCTGTGGACGTTCAGAGTGTTGATGAAACACAGAAATTGCATCGGGATTGAATACAACAAGCACCATGCGGACTTTTCTCAATGGAAGTTATTTCTCAAACTGTCTACACTTTGGTCGAATCCTGGGAAACCAGTAGCAGGTTCCGATGCACAACTGGAATCATTCTGTTTTCTGTGGACATTCATGGTGTTGACCAAACACTGAAATTGCATCTTTATTCAATACAACACGCCAAATGCGGACTTTTCTCCATGGGAGTAATGTCTCAAACTGTCTACTTTTTGATAAATACCTGGGAGACCAGAAGTAGTTTCCGAAGCCCATCTGGAGTCTTCCAGTGATCTGTAGACGTTCAGAGTGTTGATGAAACTCAGAAATTACATCGGGATTGAATACAACAGGCACCATGCGGACTTTTCTCCCTGGGAGTAATGTCTCAATCCGTCTACGCTTTGATTGTTCCCTGGGAGACCAGTAGTAGCTACCGAAGCAAATCTGAAGGCATCCTGTAACCTGTCGAAGTTCAGAGCGTTGATGAAACACAAGAATTGCATCGGGATTCAATATAATAGGCACCATGCGGAATTTTCCCCAAGGGAGTTATGTTTCAAACTGTCTACGCATTGATCGATTCCTGGGTGACAAGTAGTAGTTTCCGAAGCACATCTGGAGGCTTCATGTAATCTGTGGACGTTCCGAGTGTTGATGAAACACAGAAATTGAATCGGGATTGAATACAACAGACACCAAGGAGACTTTCGTCATAGGGAGTAATGCCTCAAACTCCCTACCCTTTAATCGATTCCTGGGAGACCAGTAGTAGTTTCCGATGGACATCTGGAGGCATTTTGTAATCTTTGGACGTTCAGAGTGTTGATGAAACACAGATATTGCATTTGGATTGAATGCAACAGGAACCATGAAGAATTTTTCGCCATATGAGTAATGTCTCAAACTGTATACGCTTTGATTGTTCCCTGGGAGACCAATAGTAGTTTCCGAAGCACATCTGGAGGCATCATGTAATCTGTGGACGTGCGGAGTGTTAATGAAACACAGAAATTGTATCGGGATTGAATACAACAGGCACCATGCCGACTTCTCTACATGGGAGTAATGTCTTAAACTGTATACGCTTTGATTGTTCCTGGGAGACCAGTAGTTGTTTCCGAAGCACATCTGGAGGCATCGTGTAATCTGTCGACGTTCAGAGCGTTGACGAAACACAAAATTTGCATCGGGATTAAATATAATAGGCACCATGCGGGATTTTCTCCATGGGAGTTATTTCTCAAACTGTCTTCGCATTGATCGATTCCTGGCAGAGCAGTACTAGTTTCCGTAGCACATCTGGAGGCTTCATGTAATCTGTGGACGTTCAGTGTATTGATGAAACACAGAAACTGCATCGGGATTGAATACAACAAGTACCATGCGGACTTTTCTCAATGGGAGTTATGTCTCAAACTGTCTACACTTTGGTCGAATCCTGGGAGACCAGTAGTAGGTTCCGATGCACAACAGGAATCCTTCTGTAATCTGTGGACATTCAGAGTTTTGATCAAACACTGAAATTGCATCTGGATTCAATACAACACGAAAAATGCGGACTTTTCTCCATCGGAGTAATGTCTCAAACTGTCTACGCTTTGATCGTTTACTGGGAGACCAGCAGTAGTTTCCGAAGCACATTTGGAGGCTTCATGTAATCTGTGGACGTTCAGAGTGTTAATGAAACACAGAAATTGCATCGGGATTGAATACACCAGGCACCATGCGGACTTTTCTCCCTGGGAGTATTGTCTGAAACTGTCTACGCTTTCAATGTTCCCTGGGAAACCAGTAGTAGTTTTCACAGCACATCTGGAGGAATTCTGTAATCTGTGGACGTTCAGAGTGTTGATGAAACACATATATTGCGTCGGGGTTGAATACAACAGGCACCAAGCGGACATGTCTCCATGGGAGTAAAGTCTCAAACTATCTATGCTTTGATCGAATCCTGGGAGACGTGTAGTAGTTTCCGAAGCACATCTGGAGGCTTCATATAATCTGCGGACGTTCCGAGTGTTGATGAAACACAGAAATTGCATCGGGATTGAATACACAAGGCACCATGCGGACTTTTCTCTGTGGGAGTAATGTCTCAAACTGTCTACGCATTGATTGTTCCCTGGGAGACCAGTATTAGTTTGCGAAGCACATCTAGAGGCATCCTGTAATCTGTCGACGTTCAGAGCGTTGATTAAACACAAAGATTGCATCTTGTTTGAATATAATAGGCACCATACGGACTTTTCTCCATGGGAGTAATTTCTGAAACTGACTACGCATTGATTGTTCCCTGGGAGACCAGTAGTAGTTTCCGAAGCACATCTGGAGGCTTCATGTAATCTATGGACGTTCAGAGTGTTAACGAAACACAGAAATTGCATCGGGATTGAATACAACAGGCACCATGCCGACTTCTCTACATGGGATTAATGTCTCAATCTGTATAAGCTTTGATTGTTCCCTGGGAGACCAGTATTAGTTTCCGAAGCACATCTGGAGGCATCCTGTAATGTGTCGACGTTCAGAGCGTTGACGAAACACAAAAATTGCATCGGATTGAATATCATAGGCACCATGCGGAATTATCTCCATGGGAGTTATTTCTCAAACTGTTTCGCATTGATCGATTCCTGGCAGAGCAGTACTAGTTTCCGTAGCACATCTGGAGGCTTCATGTAATCTGTGGACGTTCAGAGTGTTGATGAAACACAGAAATTACATCGGGATTGAATACAACAGGCACCATGCGGACTTTTCTCCATGGGATTAATGTCTCAAACTTTCTACTTTTTGATAAATACCTGGGAGACCAGAAGTAGTTTCCGAAGCCCATCTGGAGTCTTCCAGTGATCTGTAGACGTTCAGAGTGTTGGTGAAACTCAGATATTACATCGGGATTGAATACAACAGGCACCATGCGGACTTTTCTCCCTGGGAGTAATGTCTCAATCCGTCTACGCTTTGATTGTTCCCTGGGAGACCAGTAGTAGCTTCAGAAGCAAATCTGAAGGCATCCTGTAACCTGTCGAAGTTCAGAGCGTTGATGAAACACAAGAATTGCATCGGGATTGAATATAATAGGCACCATGCGGAATTTTCCCCAAGGGAGTTATGTTTCAAACTGTCTACGCATTGATCGATTCCTGGGTGACAAGTAGTAGTTTCCGAAGCACATCTGGAGGCTTCATGTAATCTGTGGACGTTCTGAGTGTTGATGAAACACAGAAATTGCATCGGGATTGAATACAACAGGCACCCTGCTTCCTTCTCTACATGGGAGTAATGTCTCGAACTGTCTACGCTTTAGTCGATTCCTGGGAGACCAGTAGTAGCTTCTGCAGCACATCTGGAAGCTTCCTGTAATCTGTGGACGTTCTGAGTGTTGATGAAACACAGAAATTTAATCGGGATTGAATACAACAGACACCAAGAAGACATTCGTCATAGGGAGTAATGCCTCAAACTCCCTACCCTTTAATCGATTCCTGGGAGACCAGTAGTAGTTTCCGATGCACATCTGTAGGCATTCTGTAATTTTGCACGTTCAGAGTGTTGATGAAACACAGATATTGCTTTGGGATTGAATGCAACAGGCACCATGAAGTATTTTCTCCATATGAGTAATGTCTCAAACTGTATACGCTTTGATTGTTCCCTGGGAGACCAATAGTAGTTTCCGAAGCACATCTGGAGGCATCATGTAATCTGTCGACGTTCAGAGTGTTGATGAAACGCAAAAATTGCATCGGTATTGAATAAAACAGGCACCATGCGGACTTTTCTCCCTGGGAGTAACGTCTCAATCTGTCTACGCTTTGATTGTTCCCTGGGAGACCAGTAGTAGCTTCCGAAGCAAATCTGAAGGCATCCTGTAATTGTCGAAGTTCAGAGCGTTGATGAAACACAAGAATTGCATCGGGATTGAATATAATAGGCACCATGCGGAATTTTCTCCAAGGGAGTTATGTTTCAAACTGTCTACGCATTGATCGATTCCTGGGTGACAAGTAGTAGTTTCCGAAGCACATCTGGAGGCTTCATG
This sequence comes from Schistocerca gregaria, assembly GCF_023897955.1. Lineage (NCBI taxonomy): Eukaryota > Metazoa > Arthropoda > Insecta > Orthoptera > Acrididae > Schistocerca > Schistocerca gregaria. The sequence continues at coordinate 2,896,734 of NW_026061890.1, read as the reverse complement.
TAATCTGTGGACGTTCAGAGTGCTGATGAAACACCGAAATTGCTTCGGGATTGAATACAACAGGCACCATGCGGAAATTTCTGCATGGGACTAATGTCTCAAATTACCTACGGTTTGATAGATTCCTGGGAGACCAGTAGTAGTTTCCGAAGCACATCTGGAGGTTTCATGTAATCTATGGACGTTCAGATTGTTAATGAAACACAGAATTTGCAATGGGATTGAAATCAACAGGCACCATGAGGACTTCTCTACATCAGAGTAATGTCTCAAACTGTCTACGCTTTCATCGATTCTTGAGAGACCAGTAGTAGTTTCCACAGCACATCTGGAAGCTTCCTGTAATCTGTGGACGTTCTGAGTGTTGATGAAACACAGAAATTGAATCGGGATTGAATACAACAGACACCAAGGAGACTTTCGTCATAGGGAGTAATGCCTCAAACTGACTACCCTTTAATCGATTCCTGGGAGACCAGTAGTAGTTTCCGATGCACATCTGGAGGCATTCTGAAATCTTTGGACGTTCAGAGTGTTGATGAAACACAGATATTGCTTTTGGATTGAATGCAACAGGAACCATGAAGAATTTTCGCCATATGAGTAATGTGTCAAACTGTATACGCTTTGATTATTCCCTGGGAGACCAATAGTAGTTTCCGATGCACATCTGGAGGCATCATGTAATCTGTCGACGTTCAGAGTGTTGATGAAACACAAAAATTGCATCGGTATTGAATAAAACAGGCACCATGCGGAATATTCTCCATGGGAGTAATGTCTCAAACTGTCTACCTTTTGATCGATCCCATTGAGAAAAGTCCGCATGGTACTTGTTGTATTCAATCCCGATGCAGTTTCTGTGTTTCATCAACACACTGAACGTCCACAGATTACATGAAGCCTCCAGATGTGCTACGGAAACTAGTACTGCTCTGCCAGGAATCGATCAATGCGAAGACAGTTTGAGAAATAACTTCCATTGAGAAAAGTCCGCATGGTGCTTGTTGTATTCAATCCCGATGCAATTTCTGTGTTTCATCAACACTGTGAACGTCCACAGATCACAGGAAGACTCCAGATGCGCTTCGGAAACTACTTCTGGTCTTCCAGGTATCGACCAAAAGGTAGATAGTTTGAGACATTACTCCCATGGAGAAAAGTCCGCATGGTGCCTGTTGTATGTAATCCCGATGCAATTTCTGTGTTTGATCAACACTCTGAACGTCAACAGATTACAGGAAGCCTTCAGATGTGCTTCGGAAACTACTACTGTTCTCCCAGGGACGATCAATGCGTAGACGGTTAGAGACATTACTCCCATGGAGAAAAGTCCGCATGGTGCCTGTTGTATTCAATCCCGATGCAATTTCTGTGTTTCATCAACACTCAGAACGTCCACAGATTACAGGAAGCTTCCAGATGTGCTGCAGAAACTACTACTGGTCTCCCAGGAATCGACCAAAGCGTAGACAGTTTGAGAAATTACTCCCATGTAGAGAAGTAAGCAGGGTGCCTGTTGTATTCATTCCCGATGCAATTTCTGTGTTTCATTAACACCCTGGACGACCATAGATTACATGAAGCCTCCAGATGTGCTTCGGAAACTACTACTGGTCTCCCAGGAATCGACCAATGCGTAGACAGTTTGAGACATTACTCCCATGGAGAATATTCCGCATGGAGGCTGTTTAATTCAATACCGATGCAATTATTGTGTTTCATCAACACTCTGAACGTCGACAGATAACATGATGCCTCCAGATGTGCTTCGGAAACGCTTTCAATGTTCCCTGGGAGACCAGTAGTAGTTTCCACAGCACATCTGGAGGAATTCTGTAATCTGTGGACGTTCAGAGTGTTGATGAAACACATAAATTGCGTCGGGGTTGAATACAACAGGCACCAAGCGGACATGTCTCCATGGGAGTAAAGTCTCAAACTATCTATGCTTTGATCGAATCCTGGGAGACGTGTAGTAGTTTCCGTAGCACATCTGGAGGCTTCATATAATCTGCGGACGTTCCGAGTGTTGATGAAACACAGAAATTGCATCGGGATTGAATACACAAGGCACCATGCGGACTTTTCTCTGTGGGAGTAATGTCTCAAACTGTCTACGCATTGATTGTTCCCTGGGAGACCAGTATTAGTTTCCGAAGCACATCTGGAGGCTTCATGTAATCTATGGACGTTCAGAGTGTTAACGAAACACAGAAATTGCATCGGGATTGAATACAACAGGCACCATGCCGACTTCTCTACATGGGATTAATGTCTCAAACTGTATAAGCTTTGATTGTTCCCTGGGAGACCAGTAGTAGTTTCCGAAGCACATCTGGAGGCATCCTGTAATGTGTCGACGTTCAGAGCGTTGACGAAACACAAAAATTGCATCGGATTGAATATAATAGGCACCATGCGGAATTATCTCCATGGGAGTTATTTCTCAAACTGTCTTCGCATTGATCGATTCCTGGCAGAGCAGTACTAGTTTCCGTAGCACATCTGGAGGCTTCATGTAATCTGTGGACGTTCAGAGTGTTGATGAAACACAGAAATTGCATCGGGATTGAATACAACAAGCACCATGCGGACTTTTCTCAATGGAAGTTATTTCTCAAACTGTCTACACTTTGGTCGAATCCTGGGAAACCAGTAGCAGGTTCCGATGCACAACTGGAATCATTCTGTTTTCTGTGGACATTCATGGTGTTGACCAAACACTGAAATTGCATCTTTATTCAATACAACACGCCAAATGCGGACTTTTCTCCATGGGAGTAATGTCTCAAACTGTCTACTTTTTGATAAATACCTGGGAGACCAGAAGTAGTTTCCGAAGCCCATCTGGAGTCTTCCAGTGATCTGTAGACGTTCAGAGTGTTGATGAAACTCAGAAATTACATCGGGATTGAATACAACAGGCACCATGCGGACTTTTCTCCCTGGGAGTAATGTCTCAATCCGTCTACGCTTTGATTGTTCCCTGGGAGACCAGTAGTAGCTTCCGAAGCAAATCTGAAGGCATCCTGTAACCTGTCGAAGTTCAGAGCGTTGATGAAACACAAGAATTGCATCGGGATTCAATATAATAGGCACCATGCGGAATTTTCCCCAAGGGAGTTATGTTTCAAACTGTCTACGCATTGATCGATTCCTGGGTGACAAGTAGTAGTTTCCGAAGCACATCTGGAGGCTTCATGTAATCTGTGGACGTTCCGAGTGTTGATGAAACACAGAAATTGAATCGGGATTGAATACAACAGACACCAAGGAGACTTTCGTCATAGGGAGTAATGCCTCAAACTCCCTACCCTTTAATCGATTCCTGGGAGACCAGTAGTAGTTTCCGATGGACATCTGGAGGCATTTTGTAATCTTTGGACGTTCAGAGTGTTGATGAAACACAGATATTGCATTTGGATTGAATGCAACAGGAACCATGAAGAATTTTTCGCCATATGAGTAATGTCTCAAACTGTATACGCTTTGATTGTTCCCTGGGAGACCAATAGTAGTTTCCGAAGCACATCTGGAGGCATCATGTAATCTGTGGACGTGCGGAGTGTTAATGAAACACAGAAATTGTATCGGGATTGAATACAACAGGCACCATGCCGACTTCTCTACATGGGAGTAATGTCTTAAACTGTATACGCTTTGATTGTTCCTGGGAGACCAGTAGTTGTTTCCGAAGCACATCTGGAGGCATCGTGTAATCTGTCGACGTTCAGAGCGTTGACGAAACACAAAATTTGCATCGGGATTAAATATAATAGGCACCATGCGGGATTTTCTCCATGGGAGTTATTTCTCAAACTGTCTTCGCATTGATCGATTCCTGGCAGAGCAGTACTAGTTTCCGTAGCACATCTGGAGGCTTCATGTAATCTGTGGACGTTCAGTGTGTTGATGAAACACAGAAACTGCATCGGGATTGAATACAACAAGTACCATGCGGACTTTTCTCAATGGGAGTTATGTCTCAAACTGTCTACACTTTGGTCGAATCCTGGGAGACCAGTAGTAGGTTCCGATGCACAACAGGAATCCTTCTGTAATCTGTGGACATTCAGAGTTTTGATCAAACACTGAAATTGCATCTGGATTCAATACAACACGAAAAATGCGGACTTTTCTCCATCGGAGTAATGTCTCAAACTGTCTACGCTTTGATCGTTTACTGGGAGACCAGCAGTAGTTTCCGAAGCACATTTGGAGGCTTCATGTAATCTGTGGACGTTCAGAGTGTTAATGAAACACAGAAATTGCATCGGGATTGAATACACCAGGCACCATGCGGACTTTTCTCCCTGGGAGTATTGTCTGAAACTGTCTACGCTTTCAATGTTCCCTGGGAAACCAGTAGTAGTTTTCACAGCACATCTGGAGGAATTCTGTAATCTGTGGACGTTCAGAGTGTTGATGAAACACATAAATTGCGTCGGGGTTGAATACAACAGGCACCAAGCGGACATGTCTCCATGGGAGTAAAGTCTCAAACTATCTATGCTTTGATCGAATCCTGGGAGACGTGTAGTAGTTTCCGAAGCACATCTGGAGGCTTCATATAATCTGCGGACGTTCCGAGTGTTGATGAAACACAGAAATTGCATCGGGATTGAATACACAAGGCACCATGCGGACTTTTCTCTGTGGGAGTAATGTCTCAAACTGTCTACGCATTGATTGTTCCCTGGGAGACCAGTATTAGTTTGCGAAGCACATCTAGAGGCATCCTGTAATCTGTCGACGTTCAGAGCGTTGATTAAACACAAAGATTGCATCTTGTTTGAATATAATAGGCACCATACGGACTTTTCTCCATGGGAGTAATTTCTGAAACTGACTACGCATTGATTGTTCCCTGGGAGACCAGTAGTAGTTTCCGAAGCACATCTGGAGGCTTCATGTAATCTATGGACGTTCAGAGTGTTAACGAAACACAGAAATTGCATCGGGATTGAATACAACAGGCACCATGCCGACTTCTCTACATGGGATTAATGTCTCAATCTGTATAAGCTTTGATTGTTCCCTGGGAGACCAGTAGTAGTTTCCGAAGCACATCTGGAGGCATCCTGTAATGTGTCGACGTTCAGAGCGTTGACGAAACACAAAAATTGCATCGGATTGAATATAATAGGCACCATGCGGAATTATCTCCATGGGAGTTATTTCTCAAACTGTTTCGCATTGATCGATTCCTGGCAGAGCAGTACTAGTTTCCGTAGCACATCTGGAGGCTTCATGTAATCTGTGGACGTTCAGAGTGTTGATGAAACACAGAAATTACATCGGGATTGAATACAACAGGCACCATGCGGACTTTTCTCCATGGGATTAATGTCTCAAACTTTCTACTTTTTGATAAATACCTGGGAGACCAGAAGTAGTTTCCGAAGCCCATCTGGAGTCTTCCAGTGATCTGTAGACGTTCAGAGTGTTGGTGAAACTCAGATATTACATCGGGATTGAATACAACAGGCACCATGCGGACTTTTCTCCCTGGGAGTAATGTCTCAATCCGTCTACGCTTTGATTGTTCCCTGGGAGACCAGTAGTAGCTTCCGAAGCAAATCTGAAGGCATCCGGTAACCTGTCGAAGTTCAGAGCGTTGATGAAACACAAGAATTGCATCGGGATTGAATATAATAGGCACCATGCGGAATTTTCCCCAAGGGAGTTATGTTTCAAACTGTCTACGCATTGATCGATTCCTGGGTGACAAGTAGTAGTTTCCGAAGCACATCTGGAGGCTTCATGTAATCTGTGGACGTTCTGAGTGTTGATGAAACACAGAAATTGCATCGGGATTGAATACAACAGGCACCCTGCTTCCTTCTCTACATGGGAGTAATGTCTCGAACTGTCTACGCTTTAGTCGATTCCTGGGAGACCAGTAGTAGCTTCTGCAGCACATCTGGAAGCTTCCTGTAATCTGTGGACATTCTGAGTGTTGATGAAACACAGAAATTTAATCGGGATTGAATACAACAGACACCAAGAAGACATTCGTCATAGGGAGTAATGCCTCAAACTCCCTACCCTTTAATCGATTCCTGCGAGACCAGTAGTAGTTTCCGATGCACATCTGTAGGCATTCTGTAATTTTGCACGTTCAGAGTGTTGATGAAACACAGATATTGCTTTGGGATTGAATGCAACAGGCACCATGAAGTATTTTCTCCATATGAGTAATGTCTCAAACTGTATACGCTTTGATTGTTCCCTGGGAGACCAATAGTAGTTTCCGAAGCACATCTGGAGGCATCATGTAATCTGTCGACGTTCAGAGTGTTGATGAAACGCAAAAATTGCATCGGTATTGAATAAAACAGGCACCATGCGGACTTTTCTCACTGGGAGTAACGTCTCAATCTGTCTACGCTTTGATTGTTCCCTGGGAGACCAGTAGTAGCTTCCGAAGCAAATCTGAAGGCATCCTGTAATTGTCGAAGTTCAGAGCGTTGATGAAACACAAGAATTGCATCGGGATTGAATATAATAGGCACCATGCGGAATTTTCTCCAAGGGAGTTATGTTTCAAACTGTCTACGCATTGATCGATTCCTGGGTGACAAGTAGTAGTTTCCGAAGCACATCTGGAGGCTTCATGTAATCTGTGGACGTTCAGAGTGCTGATGAAACACCGAAATTGCATCGGGATTGAATACAACAGGCACCATGCGGAAATTTCTGCATGGGACTAATGTCTCAAATTACCTACGGTTTGATAGATTCCTGGGAGACCAGTAGTAGTTTCCGAAGCACATCTGGAGGTTTCATGTAATCTATGGACGTTCAGATTGTTAATGAAACACAGAATTTGCAATGGGATTGAAATCAACAGGCACCATGAGGACTTCTCTACATCAGAGTAATGTCTCAAACTGTCTACGCTTTCATCGATTCTTGAGAGACCAGTAGTAGTTTCCACAGCACATCTGGAAGCTTCCTGTAATCTGTGGACGTTCTGAGTGTTGATGAAACACAGAAATTGAATCGGGATTGAATACAACAGACACCAAGGAGACTTTCGTCATAGGGAGTAATGCCTCAAACTGACTACCCTTTAATCGATTCCTGGGAGACCAGTAGTAGTTTCCGATGCACATCTGGAGGCATTCTGAAATCTTTGGACGTTCAGAGTGTTGATGAAACACAGATATTGCTTTTGGATTGAATGCAACAGGAACCATGAAGTATTTTCGCCATATGAGTAATGTGTCAAACTGTATACGCTTTGATTATTCCCTGGGAGACCAATAGTAGTTTCCGATGCACATCTGGAGGCATCATGTAATCTGTCGACGTTCAGAGTGTTGATGAAACACAAAAATTGCATCGGTATTGAATAAAACAGGCACCATGCGGAATATTCTCCATGGGAGTAATGTCTCAAACTGTCTACTTTTTGATCGTTACCTTTGAGACCAGAAGTAGTTTCCGAAGCACATCTGGAGACTTCCAGTAATCTGTGGACGTTTTGAGTGTTGATGAAACACAGAAATTACATCGCGATTGAATGCAGCAGGCACAATGCGGACTCTTCTCTATGGGAGTAATGTCTCAAACTGTCTATGCTTTGATCGAATCACGGGAGACCAGTATTAGCTTCCGAAGCACATCTGGAGGCTTCATGTAATTTGTGGAAGTTCCGAGTGTTGATGAAACACAGAAATTGCATCTGGCTTAAATACACAAGGCACCATGCGGATTTTTCCCCCTAGGAGTAATGTCTCAAACTGTCTACGCTTTGATTGTTCCCTGGGAGACCAGTAGTAGTTTCCGAAGCAAATCTGTAGGCATCCTGTAATCTGTCGACGTTCAGAGCGTTGATGAAACACAAAAATTGCATCGGGATTGAATATAATAGGCACCATGCGCAATTTTCTCCTTGGGAGTTATGTCTCAAACTGTCTACTCATTGATCGATTCCTGGGAGACCAGTAGTAGTTTCCGAAGCACATCTGGAGGCATTCTATAATCTGTGGACATTCAGAGTGTTGGTGAAACAAAGACATTGCATCGGCATTGATTACAACAGGCACTAAGCGGACTTTTCTCTATGGGAGTAATGTCTCAAACTGTCTACGATTTGATCGTTCCCGTGGAGACCAGTAGTAGTTTCCGAAGAACATCTGAAGGCTTTCTGTAATCTGTGGACGTCCAGAGTGTTGATGAAACACAGAAATTGCATCTGGATTGAATACAACAGGCAACAAGCGGACTTTTCTACATGGGAGTAATATCTCTAACGGTCTACGCCATGGCCGTACCCTGGGAGACCAGTAGTAGTTTCCGAAGCACATCTGGAGGCATCCTGTAATCTGTCGACGTTCAGAGCGTTGTTGAAACACAGAAATTGCATCGGGATTGAATACAACAGGCAACATGCGTAAGTTTTTGCATGGGAGTAATGTCCCAAACTGTCTAAGCTTTGATCGATTCCTGGGAGACCTGTAGTAGTTTCCGCAGCACATCTGGAAGCTTCCTGTAATCTGTTTACGTTCTGAGTGTTGATGAAACACAGAAATTTAATCGGGATTGAATACAACAGACACCAAGAAGACTTTTGTCATAGGGAGTAATGTCTCAAAATCTCTACCTTTTAATCGATTCCTGGGAGAGCAGTAGTAGTTTCCGATGCACATCTGGTGGCTTTCTGTAATCTATGGACGTTCAGTGTGTTGATGAAACACAGAAATTTAATCGGGATTGAATACAAGAGACACCAAGAAGACTTTTGTCAAAGGGATTAATGTCTCAAATAATCTACAATTTGGTCGATTCCTGTAAGACCATTAGTAGGTTCTGAAGCACATCTGGAGGCATTCTGTAATCTGTGGACATTCAGAGTGTTGATGAAACACAGAAATTGCATCGGGATTGAGTACAACAGGCACCATGCGGACTTTTCTCCGTGTGAGTAATGTCTCTAACTGTCTACGATTTGATCGTTCCCTGGGAGACCAGTAGTAGTTTCCGAAGCACATCTGAAGGCTTTCTGTAATCTGTGGATGTTCAGAGTGTTGATGAAACGCAGAAATTACATCGGGATTGAGTACAACAGGCACCATGCGGACTTTTCTCCGTGGGAGTAATGTCTCTAACTGTCTACGCTTTGATCGTTCCCTGGGAGAACAGTAGTAGTTTCCGAAGCACATCTGGAGGCATCCTGTAAACTGTCGACGTTCAGAGTGTTGATGAAACACAGATATTGCATCGGGATTGAATACAACAGTCACCATGCGGACTAATCTCCATGGGAGTAATGTCTCAAATTGTCTACGCTTTGATTGTTTACTGGGAGACCAGTAGTAGTTTCCGAAGCACATCTGGAGGCAATCTGTAATCTTTGGACGTTCTGAGTGTTGATGAAACACAGAAATTGCATCGGGATTGAATACAACAGGCACCATGCGGACTTCTCTCAATGGGAGTTATGTCTCAAACTGTCTACACTTTGGTCGATTCCTGGGAGACCTGTAGTAGTTTCCGCAGCACATCTGGAAGCTTCCTGTAACCTGTGGACGTTCTGAGTGTTGATGAAACACAGAAATTTCATCGGGATTGAATACAACAGGCACCATGCGGACTTTTCTCAATGGGAGTTATGTTTTAAACTGTCTACATTTTGGTCGATTCCTGGGAGATCACTAGCAGGTTCCGTAGCACACCTGGAATCATTCTGTAATCTGTGGACATTCAGAGAATTGATGAAACACTGAAATTGCATCGGGGTTCAATACAACACGCCAAATGTGGACTTTTTTCCATGGGAGTAATTTCTCAAACTGTCTACGCTTTGATTGTTTACTGGGAGACCAGTAGTAGTTTCCGAAGCACATCTGGAGTCAATCTGTAATCTGTGGATCTGCGCAGTGTTGTTGAAACTCAGAAATTGCATTGGGATTGAATACAACAGCACCATGCCGACTTTGCACAATGGGAGTAATGTCTCAAACTGTCTACGCTCTGATCGATTCCCAGGAGACCAGTAGTACTTTCCGAAGCACATCTTGGGGCATTCTGTAATCTGTTGACGTTTAGAGTATTGATGAAACACAGATATTGCATCGGGATTGAATACAACAGGCACCATGAAAACGTTTGTCGTGGGGAGTAATGTCAAAAACTCTCTACGCTTTGATCGGTTCCTAGGAGACCAGTAGTGGAATCCGAAGCACAACTGGAGGCTTCCTGTAATCTGTGGACGTTCAGAGTGTTAATGAAACAATGAAATTGCATCGGGATTGAATAAAACAGGCACCATGCCGACTTCCCTATATGGGAGTAATGTCTCAAACTTTCTACGCTGTGATTGTTCCCTGAGAGACAAGTAGTAGTTTCCGAAGCACATCTAAAGGCATCCTGTAATCTGTCGACGTCAGAGCCTCGATGAAACACAAAAATTGCATCGGGATTGAATATAATAGGCACCATGCGGAATTTTCTCCATGGGAGTTATTCCTCAAGCTGTCAATGCTTTGATCGATTCCTGGGAGACCAGTGGTAGTTTCCGCAGCACATCTGGAAGCTTCCTGTAATCTGTGGACGTTCAGAGTGTTGATGAAACACAGAAATTTGATCGGGATTGAATACAACAGACACCATGAAGACCTTTGTCATTGGGAGTAATGTCTCAAATTCTCTACCCTTTAATCGATTCCTGGGAGACCAGTAGTAGTTTCCGATGCACATCTGGAGGCATTCTGTAATCTTTGGACGTTCAGTGTGTTGATGAAACACAGAAATTGCATCGGGATTGAATACAACAGGCACCATGCGGACTTTTCTCAATGGGAGTTATGTCTCAAACTGTGTACACTTTTGTCGATTCCTGGGAGATCACTAGTAAGTTCCGTAGCACAACTGGAATCATTCTGTAATCTGTGGACATTCAGAGTATTGATGAAACACCGAAATTGCATCGGGGTTCAATACAACAGGCCAAATGCGGACTTTTCTCCATGGGAGTAATGTCTCAAACTGTCTACGATTTGATCGTTTACTGGGAGACCAGTAATAGTTTCCGAAGCACATCTGGAGGCAATCTGTAGTCTGTGGATCTTCACAGTGTTGATGAAACTCAGAAATTGCATTGGGATTTAATACAACAGCACCATGCGGACTTTGCACAATGGGAGTAATGTCTCAAACTGTCTACGCTCTGATCGATTCCCAAGAGACCAGTAGTAGTTTCCGAAGCACATCATGGGGCATTCTGTAATCTGTGGACGTTTAGAGTATTGATGAATCACAGATATTGCATCGGGATTGAATACAACAGGCACCATGAAAACGTTTGTCATGGGGAGTAATGTCAAAAACGCTTTGATCGTTTCCTGGGAGACCAGTAGTGGAATCCGAAGCACATCTGGAGGCAATCTGTAATCTGTGGATCTTCACAGTGTTGATGAAACTCAGAAATTGCATTGGGATTGAATACAACAGCACCATGCGGACTTTGCACAATGGGAGTAATGTCTCAAACTGTCTACGCTCTGATCGATTCCCAGGAGACCAGTAGTAGTTTCCGAAGCACATCATGTAGCATTCTGTAATCTGGTGACGTTTAGAGTATTGATGAAACATAGAAATTGCAGCGGGATTGAATACAACAGGCAACATGCGGAAGTTTTTGCATGGGAGTAATGTCCCAAACTGTCTACGCTTTGATCGATTCCTGGGAGACCTGTAGTAGTTTCCGCAGCACATCTGGAAGCTTCCTGTAACCTGTGGACGTTCTGAGTGTTGATGAAACACAGAAATGTAATCGGGATTGAATACAACAGGCACCATGCGGACTTTTCTCCATGGGAGTAATGTCTCAAACTGTCTACGATTTGATCGTTCCCTGGGAGACCAGTAGCAGTTTCCGAAGCACATCTGAAGGCTTTCTGTAATCTGTGGACGTTCAGAGTGTTGGTGAAACGCAGAAATTGCATCGGGATTGAGTACAACAGGCACCATGCCGACTTTTCTCCGTGGGAGTAATGTCTCTAACTTTCTACGCTTTGATCGTTCCCTGGGAGACCAGTAGTAGTTTCCGAATCTCATCTGGAGGCATCCCGTAATCTGTCGTTCAGAGTGTTGATGAAACACAGATATTGCATCGGGATTGAATACAACAGTCACCATGCGGACTAATCTCCCTGGGAGTAATTTCTCAAATTGTGTACGCTTTGATTGTTCCCTGGGAGACCAGTAGTAGTTTCCGAAGAACATCTGGAGGCAGTCTGTATTCTATGGACGTTAAGTGTGTTGATGAAACACAGAAATTGCATCGGGATTGAATATAACAGGCACCATGCGGACTTTTCTCAGTGGGAGTTATTTCTCAAATTTTCTATAATTTGTTCGATTGCTGGGAGATCATTAGTAGGTTCCAAAGCACATCTGGAGGCATTCTGTAATCTGTGGACATTCAGAGCGTTGATTAAACACAGAAATTGCATCGGCACTGATTACAACAGGCACCATGGAGACTTTTCTGCATGGGAGTAATATCTCAAACTGTCTACGTTTTTGATCGTTCCTTGGGAGACCAGTAGTGGAATCCGAAGCACATCTGGAGTCTTCCTGTAATCTGTGGACGTTCAGAGTGTTAATGAAACACTGATATTGCATCGGGATTGAATACAACAGGCACCATGAAAACGTTTGTCAAGGGGAGCAATGTCAGAAACTCTCTACGCTTTGATCGATTCCTGGGAGACCAGTAGTGGAATCCGAAGCACATCTGGAGGCTTCCTGTAATCTGTGGACGTTCAGAGTGTTAATGAAAATCTGAAATTGCACCGGGACTGAATAAAACATGCACTATGCCGACTTCTCCACATGGGATAAAGTCTCAAACTTTCTACGCTTTGATTGTTCCCTGGGAGACCAGTAGTAGTTTCCGAAGCACATATAAAGGCATCCTGTAATCTGTCGACGTTCAGAGCCTTGATGAAACACAAAAATTGCATCGGGATTGAATATAATAGGCACCATGCGGAAGTTTCTGCATGGGAGTTGTTCCTCAAACTGTCAACGCTTTTATCGATTCCTGGGAGACCAGTAGTAGTTTCCGCAGCACATCTGGAAGCTTCCTGTAATCTCTGGACGTTCAGAGTGTTGATAAAACACAGAAATTTATCGGGATTGAATACAACAGACACCATGAAGACTTTTCTCATTGGGAGTAATGTCTCAAATTCTCTACCCTTTAATCGATTCCTGGGAGACCAGTAGTAGTTTCCGATGCACATCTGGAGGCATTCTGTAATCTTTGAACGTTCAGTGTGTTAATGAAACACAGAAATTGCATCGGGAATGAATACAACAGGCACCATGCGGACTTTTCTCAATGGGAGTTATGTCTCAAACTGTGTACAATTTGTCGATTCCTGGGAGATCACTAGTAAGTTCCGTAGCACAACTGGAATCATTCTGTAATCTGTTGACATTCAGAGTATTGATGAAACACTGAAATTGCATCGGGGTTCAATACAACAGGCCAAATGCGGACTTTTCTCCATGGGAGTAATGTCTCAAACTGTCTACGATTTGATCGTTTACTGGGAGACCAGTAATAGTTTCCGAAGCACATCTGGAGGCAATCTGTAATCTGTGGATCTTCACAGTGTTGATGAAACTCAGAAATTGCATTGGGATTGAACACAACAGCACCATGCGGACTTTGCACAATTGGAGTAATGTCTCAAACTGTCTACGCTCTGATCGATTCCCAGGAGACCTGTAGTAGTTTCCGAAGCACATCATGGGGCATTCTGTAATCTGTGGACGTTTAGAGTATTGATGAAACACAGATATTGCATCGGGATTGAATACAACAGGCACCATGAAAACGTTTGTCATGGGGAGTAATGTCAAAAACGCTTTGACCGTTTCCTGGGAGACCAGTAGTGGAATCCGAAGCACATCTGTAGGCAATCTGTAATCTGTGGATCTTCACAGTGTTGATGAAACTCAAAAATTTCATTGGGATTGAATACAACAGCACCATGCGGACTTTGCACAATGGGAGTAATGTCTCAAACTGTCTACGCTCTGATCGATTCCCAGGAGACCAGTAGTAGATTCCGAAGCACATCATGGGGCATTCTGTAATCTGGTGACGTTTAGAGTATTGATGAAACACAGAAATTGCATCGGGATTGAATACAACAGGCAACATGCGGAAGTTTTTGCATGGGAGTAATGTCCCAAACTGTCTACGATTTGATCGATTCCTGGGAAACCTGTAGTAGTTTCCGCAGCACATCTGGAAGCTTCCTGTAATCTGTGGACGTTCTGAGTGTTGATTAAACACAGAAATTGAATCGGGATTGAATACAACAGACACCAAGAAGACTTTTGTCATTGGGAGTAATGTCTCAAATTTTTTACCCTTTAATCGATTCCTGGGAGACCAGTAGTAGTTTCCGATGCACATCTGGAGGCATTCTGTAATCTTTATACGTTCAGTGTGTTGATGAAACACAGAATTTGCATCGGGATTGAATACAACAGGCACCATGCAGACTTCTATCAATGGGAGTTATGTCTCAAACTGTCTACACTTTGGTCGATTCCTGGGAGATCACTAGTAGTTTCCGTAGCACAACTGGAATCATTCTGTAATCTGTGGACATTCAGTGTATTGATGAAACACTGAAATTGATCGGGGTTCAATACAACAGGCCAAATGCGGACTTTTCTCCATGGGAGTAATGTCTCAAACTGTCTACGCTTTGATTGTTCTCTGGGAGACCAGTAGTGGTTTCCGAAGCACATCTGAAGGCTTCCTGTAATCTATGGACGTTCTGTGTTGATAAAACACAGAAATTGCATCGGGATTGAATACAACGGGCACCATGCGGACTTTTCTCCATGGGAGTAATGTCTCTAACTGTCTATGCTTTGATCGTTCCCTGGGAGACGAGTAGTAGTTTCAGAAGCACATCTGGAGGCATCCTCTAATCTGTAGACGTTCAGAGCGTTGATGAAACACAGAAATTGCATCGGGATTGAATACAACAGGCAACATGCGGAAGTTTTAGCATGGGAGTAATGTCCCAAACTGTCTACACTTTGATCGATTCCTTGGAGACCAGTAGTAGTTTCCGCAGCACATCTGGAAGCTTCCTGTAATCTGTGGACGTTCTGAGTGTCGATGAAACACAGATATTGCATCGGGATTGAATACAACAGTCACCATGCGGACTATTCTCCATGGGAGTAATGTCTCAAACTGTCTACGCTTTGATTGTTCCCTGGGAGACCAGTTGTAGTTTCCGAAGAACATCTGGAGGCAGTCTGTATTCTATGGACGTTGAGTGTGTTAATGAAACACAGAAGTTGCATCGGGATTGAATATAACAGGCACCATGCATGGGAAATGTTCCTCAAACTGTCAACGCTTTTATCGATTCCTGGGAGACCAGTAGTAGTTTCCGCAGCACATCAGGAAGCTTCCTGTAATCTGTGGACGTTCAGAGTGTTGATGAAACACAGAAATGTAATCGGGATTGAATACAACAGACACCATGAAGACTTTTGTCATTGGGAGTAATGTCTCAAAGTCTCTACCCTTTAATCGATTCCTGGGAGACCAGTAGTAGTTTCCGATGCACATGTGGAGGCATTCTGTAATCTTTGGACGTTCAGTGTGTTGATGAAACACAGAAATTGCATCGGGATTGAATACAACAGCACCATGCGGACTTTGCACAATGGGAGTAATGTCTCAAACTGTCTACGCTCTGATCGATTCCCAGGAGACCAGTAGTAGTTTCCGAAGCACATCTTGGGGCATTCTGTAATCTGTGGACGTTTAGAGTGTTAATGAAACAATGAAATTGCATCGGGATTGAATAAAACAGGCACCATGCCGACTTCTCTACATGGGAGTAATGTCTCAAACTTTCTACGCGTTGATTGTTCCCTGGGAGACCAGTAGTAGTTTCCGAAGAACATCTGGAGGCAGTCTGTATTCTATGGACGTTGAGTGTGTTGATGAAACACAGAAATTGCATCGGGATTGAATATAACAGGCACCATGCGGACTTTTCTCAGTGGGAGTTATTTCTCAGATTTTCTATAATTTGTTCGATTCCTGGGAGATCATTAGTAGGTTCCAAAGCACATCTGGAGGCATTCTGTAATCTGTGGACATTCAGAGCGTTGATGAAACACAGTAATTGCATCGGCACTGATTACAACAGGCACCATGGAGACTTTTCTCCATGGGAGTAATATCTCAAACTGTCTACGTTTTTGATCGTTCCGTGGGAGACCAGTAGTGGAATCCGAAGCACATCTGGAGTCTTCCTGTAATCTGTGGACGTTCAGAGTGTTAATGAAACACTGAAATTGCATCGGGATTGAATACAACAGGCACCATGAAAACGTTTGTCAAGGGGAGCAATGTCAGAAACTCTCTACGCTTTGATCGATTCCTGGGAGACCAGTAGTGGAATCCGAAGCACATCTGGAGGCTTCCTGTAATCTGTGGACGTTCTGAGTGTTAATGAAAATCTGAAATTGCACCGGGACTGAATAAAACAGGCGCTATGCCGACTTCTCAACATGGGAGTAATGTCACAAACTTTCTACGCTTTGATTGTTCCCTGGGAGACCAGTAGTAGTTTCCGAAGCACATATAAAGGCATCCTGTAATCTGTCGACGTTCAGAGCCTTGATGAAACACAAAAATTGCATCGGGATTGAATATAATAGGCACCATGCGGAAGTTTCTGCATGGGAGTTGTTCCTCAAACTGTCAACGCTTTTATCGATTCCTGGGAGACCAGTAGTAGTTTCCGCAGCACATCTGGAAGCTTCCTGTAATCTCTGGACGTTCAGAGTGTTGATAAAACGCAGAAATTTATCGGGATTGAATACAACAGACACCATGAAGACTTTTGTCATTGGGAGTAATGTCTCAAATTCTCTACCCTTTAATCGATTCCTGGGAGACCAGTAGTAGTTTCCGATGCACATCTGGAGGCATTCTGTAATCTTTGGACGTCCAGTGTGTTGATGAAACACAGAAATTGCATCGGGAATGAATACAACAGGCACCATGCGGACTTTTCTCAATGGGAGTTATGTCTCAAACTGTGTACACTTTTGTCGATTCCTGGGAGATCACTCTTAAGTTCCGTAGCACAACTGGAATCATTCTGTAATCTGTTGACATTCAGAGTATTGATGAAACACTGAAATAGCATCGGGGTTCAATACAACACTCCAAATGCGGACTTTTCTCCATGGGAGTAATGTCTCAAACTGTCTACGATTTGATCGTTTATTGGGAGACCAGTAATAGTTTCCGAAGCACATCTGGAGGCAATCTGTAATCTGTGGATCTTCACAGTGTTGATGAAACTCAGAAATTGCATTGGGATTGAATACAACAGCACATTGCGGACTTTGCACAATGGGAGTAATGTCTCAAACTGTCTACGCTCTGATCGATTCCCAGGAGACCAGTAGTAGTTTCCGAAGCACATAATGGGGCATTCTGTAATCTGGTGACGTTTAGAGTATTGATGAAACACAGAAATTGCATCGGGATTGAATACAACAGGCAACATGCGGAAGTTTTTGGATGGGAGTAATGTCCCAAACTGTCTACGCTTTGATCGATTCCTGGGAAACCTGTAGTAGTTTCCGCAGCACATCTGGAAGCTTCCTGTAATCTGTGGACGTTCTGAGTGTTGATGAAACACAGAAATTGAATCGGGATTGAATACAACAGACACCAAGAAGACTTTTGTCATTGGGAGTAATGTCTCAAATTTTTTACCCTTTAATCGATTCCTGGGAGACCAGTAGTAGTTTCCGATGCACATCTGGAGGCATTCTGAATTCTTTATACGTTCAGTGTGTTGATGAAACACAGAATTTGCATCGGGATTGAATACAACAGGCACAATGCGGACTTCTCTCAATGGGAGTTATGTCTCAAACTGTCTACACTTTGGTCGATTCCTGGGAGATCACTAGTAGTTTCCGTAGCACAACTGGAATCATTCTGTAATCTGTGGACATTCAGTGTATTGATGAAACACTGAAATTGATCGGGGTTCAATACAACAGGCCAAATGCGGAATTTTCTCCATGGGAGTAATGTCTCAAACTGTCTACGCTTTGATTGTTCTCTGGGAGACCAGTAGTGGTTTCCGAAGCACATCTGAAGGCTTCCTGTAATCTATGGACGTTCTGTGTTGATGAAACACAGAAATTGCATCGGGATTGAATACAACAGGCACCATGCGGACTTTTCTCCATGGGAGTAATGTCTCTAACTGTCTATGCTTTGATCGTTCCCTGGGAGACGAGTAGTAGTTTCAGAAGCACATCTGGAGGCATCCTCTAATCTGTAGACGTTCAGAGCGTTGATGAAACACAGAAATTGCATCGGGATTGAATACAACAGGCAACATGCGGAAGTTTTAGCATGGGAGTAATGTCCCAAACTGTCTACACTTTGATCGATTCCTGGGAGACCAGTAGTAGTTTCCGCAGCACATCTGGAAGCTTCCTGTAATCTGTGGACGTTCTGAGAGTCGATGAAACACAGATATTGCATTGGGATTGAATACAACAGTCACCATGCGGACTAAACTCCATGGGAGTAATGTCTCAAACTGTCTACGCTTTGATTGTTCCCTGGGAGACCAGTTGTAGTTTCCGAAGAACATCTGGAGGCAGTCTGTATTCTATGGACTTTGAGTGTGTTAATGAAACACAGAAGTTGCATCGGGATTGAATATAACAGGCACCATGCATGGGAAATGTTCCTCAAACTGTCAACGCTTTTATCGATTCCTGGGAGACCAGTAGTAGTTTCCGCAGCACATCTGGAAGCTTCCTGTAATCTGTGGACGTTCAGAGTGTTGATGAAACACAGAAATGTAATCGGGATTGAATACAACAGACACCATGAAGACCTTTGTCATTGGGAGTAATGTCTCAAAGTCTCTACCCTTTAATCGATTCCTGGGAGACCAGTAGTAGTTTCCGATGCACATGTGGAGGCATTCTGTAATCTTTGGACGTTCAGTGTGTTGATGAAACACAGAAATTGCATCGGGATTGAATACAACAGCACCATGCGGACTTTGCACAATGGGAGTAATGTCTCAAACTGTCTACGCTCTGATCGATTCCCAGGAGACCAGTAGTAGTTTCCGAAGCACAGCTTGGGGCATTCTGTAATCTGTGGACGTTTAGAGTATTGATGAAACACAGATATTGCATCGGGATTGAATACAACAGGCAACATGAAAACGTTTGTCATGGGGAGTAATGTCAAAAACTCTCTACGCTTTGATCGGTTCCTGGGAGACCAGTAGTGGAATCCGAAGCACATCTGGAGGCTTCCTGAATCTGTGGACGTTCAGAATGTTAATGAAACAATGAAATTGCATCGGGATTGAATAAAACAGGCTACATGCCGACTTCTCTACATGGGAGTAATGTCTCAAACTTTCTACGCTTTGATTGTTCCCTGGGAGACCAGTAGTAGCTTCCGAAGCACATCTAAAGGCATCCTGTAATCTGTCGACGTTCAGAGCCTTGGTGAAACACAAAAATTGCATCGGGATTGAATATAATAGGCACCATGCGGAATTTTCTCCATGGGAGTTATTCCTCAAACTGTCAATGCTTTGATCGAATCCTGGGAGACCCGTGGTAGTTTCCGCAGCACATCTGGAAGCTTCCTGTAATCTGTGGACGTTCAGAGTGTTGATGAAACATAGAAATTTAATCGGGATTGAATACAACAGACACCATGAAGACTTTTGTCATTGGGAGTAATGTCTCAAATTCTCTACCCTTTAACCGATACCTGGGTGACCAGTAGTAGTTTCCGATGCACATCTGGAGGCATTCTGTAGTCTATATATGTTCAGTGTGTTGATGAAACACAGAAATTGCATCGGGATTGAATACAACAGGCACCATGCGGACTTCCCTCAATGGGATTTATGTCTCAAACTGTCTACACTTTGGTCGATTCCTGGGAGATCACTCGTAGGTTTCGTAGCACAACTGGAATCATTCTGTAATCTGTGGACATTTAGAGTATTGATGAAACACTGAAATTGCATCGGGGTTCAATACAACAGGCCAAATGCGGACTTTTCTCAATGGGAGTAATGTCTCTAACTGTCTACGCTTTGATCGTTCCCTGGGAGACCAGTAGTAGTTTCCGAAGTACATCTGGATGCATTCAGTATTCTATGGACGTTCAGTGTGTTGATGAAACACAGAAATTGCATTGGGATTGAATATAACAGGCACCATGCCAACTTTTCTCAGTTGGAGTTATTACTCAAACATTCTACACTTTGGTCGATTCCTGGGAGATCACTAGTAGGTTCCGTAGCACAACTGGAATCATTCTGTATTCTGTGGACATTCAGAGTATTGATGAAACACTGAAATTGCATCGGGGTTTAATTCAACAGGCAAACTGCGGACTTTTCTCTATGGGAGTAATGTCTCAAACTGTCTACGATTTGATCGTGTACTGGGAGTCCAGTAGTAGTTTCCGAAGCACATCTGAAGGAATTCTGTAATCTGTGGACGTTCAGAGTGTTGATGAAACACAGAAATTGCGTTGGGATTGAATACAACAGCCACCATGCGGACTTATCTCCATGGGAGTAATGTCTCTAACTGCTACGCTTTGATCGTTCTCTGGGAGACCAGTAGTAGTTTCCGAAGCATATCTGAAGGAATTCAGTAATCTGTAGACCTTCAGAGCGTTGATGAAACACAGAAATTACATCGGGATTGAATGCAACAGGCAACATGCGGAAGTTTCAGCATGGGAGTAATGTCCCAAAATGTCTACGCTCTGATCGATTCCTGGGATACCAGTAGTTGTTTCCGCAGCACATCTGGAAGCTTAATGTAATCTGTGAACGTTCTGAGTGTTGATGAAACACAGAAATTTAATCGGGATTGAATACAACAGACACCAAGAAGACTTTTGTCATAGGGAGTAATGTCTCAAACATTCTACACTTTGGTCGATTCCTGGGAGACCATTAGTAGGTTCCAAAGCACATCTGGAAGCATACTGTAATCTGTGGACATTCAGAGCGTTGATTAAACACAGAAATTGCATCGGCATTGATTACAACAGGCACCATGCAGACTTTTCTCCATGGGAGAAATATCTCAAACTGTCTACGTTTTTGATCGTTCCCTGGGAGACCAGTAGTGGAATCCGATGCACATCTGGAGGCTGCCTGTTATCTATGGACGTTCAGAGTGATAATGAAACACTGAAATTGCATCGGGATTGAATACAACAGGCACCATGCCAACTTCTCTACATGGGAGTAATGTCTCAAACTTTCTACGCTTTGATTGTTCCCTGGGAGACCAGTAGTAGTTTCTGAAGCATATCTAAAAGCATCCTGTAAACTGTCGACGTTCAGAGAATTGATGAAACACAAAAATTGCATCTGGATTGAATATAATAGGCACCATGCGGAATTTTCTTCATTGGAGTTATTTCTCGAACTGTCAACGCTTTGATCGATTCCTGGGAGACCTGTAGTAGCCTCTGCAGCACATCTGGAAGCTTCCTGTAATCTGTGGACGTTCTGAGTGTTGATGAAACACAGAAATTTAATCGGGATTGAATACAACAGGCACCAAGAAGACTTTTGTCATCGGGAGTAATGTCTCAAACTCTCTACCTTTTAATCGATTCGTGGGAGAGCAGTAGTAGTTTCCGAAGCACATTTGGAGGCATTCTGTAATCTATGGACGTTCAATGTGTTGCTGAAACACAGAAATTTCATCGGGATTGAATACAACAGGCACCATGCGGACTTCTCTCAATGGGAGTTATGTCTCGAACTGTCTACATTTTGGTCGATTCCTGGGAGAGTACGAGTAGGTACCGAAGCACAACTGGAATCATTCTATAATCTGTGGACATTCAGAGTGTTGATGAAACACTGAAATTTCATCGGGGTTCAATACAACACGCCAAATGCGGACTTTTCTCCATGGGAGTAATGTCTCAAACTGTCTACGCTTTGATCGTTTACTGGGAGACCAGTAGTAGTTTCCGAAGCACATCTGGAGGCAATCTGTAATCTGTGGATCTTCACAGTGTATATGAAACTCAGATATTGCTTTGGGATCGAATACAACTGCACCATGCGGACTTTGCTCAATGGGAGTAATGTCTCTAACTGTCTACGCTTTGATCGTTCGCTGGGAGACCAGTAGTAGTTTCCGAAGCACATCTTGGGGCATTCTGTAATCTGTGGACGTTTAGAGTGTTGATGAAACACAGATATTGAATTGGGATTGAATACAACTGTCACCATGCGGACATTTCTCCAAGGGAGTAATGTCTCTAACTGTCTATGCTTTGATTGTTCCCTGGGAGACCACTAGTAGTTTCCGAAGAACATCTGGAGGCATTCTGTATTCTATGGACTTTCAGTGTTTTGATGAAACACAGAAATTGCATCGGGATTGAATACAACAGGCAATATGCGGACTTTCTCAATGGGAGTTATGTCTCAAACTGTCTATGCTTTGATTGAGTCCTGGGAGATCGGTAGTAGTTTCCGAAGCACATATGGAGGCGTCATGTAATCCGTGGACGTTCAGAGTGTTAATGAAACACTGAAATTGAATCGGGATTGAATACAACAGGCACCATTAAAACTTTTGTCATAGGGAGTAATGTCTCAAACTCTCTACGGTGCGATCGACTCCTGGGAGACCAGTAGTAACTTCCACAGCACTTCTAGAGGTATTCTGTAATCTGTGGAACTCCAGAGTGTTGATGAAACACAGAAATTGCATCGGGTTTGAATACAACAGGCATAACGCGGAATTTTGTCTATGGGAGTAATGTCTCACACTGTCTAAGATTAGATCGTTCCCTGGGAGACCAGTAGTAGTTTCCGAAGCACATCTGAAGGCCTCCAGTAATCTGTGGACGATCAGAGTGTTGATGAAACACAGAAATTACATCGGGAATGAATACAACAATTACCATGCAGCCTTTTCTCAATTGGGAGTAATGTCTCAAACTTTCTATGCTTTGATCGAGTCCTGGGAGACCGGTAGTAGTTTCCGAAGCACATCTGGAGGCATCATGTAATCCGTGGACGTTCCGAGTATTGATGAAACACAGAAATTGCATCGGGATTGAATACACAAGGCACCATGCAGACTTTTCTCCATCGGAGTAATGTCTCACACTGTCTAAGATTAGATCGTTCCCTGGGAGACCAGTAGTAGTTTCCGAAGCACATCTGAAGGCCTCCAGTAATATGTGGACGATCAGAGTGTTGATGAAACACAGAAATTACATCGGGAATGAATACAACATTCACCATGCAGACTTTTCTCAATTGGGAGTAATGTCTCAAACTGTCTACGTTTTGATCGATTCCTGGGAGACCAGTAGTAGTTTCCGAGGCACATATGGAGGTTTCATGTAATCTGTGGACGTTCAACGTGTTGATGAAACACAGAAATTGCATCAGGGTTGAATACAACAGGCACCATGCGGAAATTTCTGCATGGGAGTATTGTCCCAAACTGTCAACGCTTTGATAGATTCCTGGGAGACCAGTAGTAGTTTCCGAAGCACATCTGGAGCCTTCCTGTGATCTGTGGACTTTCAGAGTGTTGATGAAACAGACAAATTGCATCGGGATTGAATAGATCAGGCACCATGCGGAATTTTCTCCATGGGAATAATGTCTCGAAATGTCTACTATTTGATCGATTCCTGAGAGATCAGTAGTAGTTTACGAAGCACATCTGGAGGCTTCCTGTAATCTGTGGACATTCAGAGCGTTGATGAAACACAGAAATTTCATCGGGATTGAATACAACAGGCACCATGCGATCTTTTCTCCATGTGAGTAATGTATCAAACTTAACGCTTTGATCGATTCTGTAGAGACCAGTAGTAGTTTCTGAAGCACATCTGGAGGCTTCTTGTAATCTGTGGACGTTCAGAGTGTTGATGAAACACAGAAAATGCATCTTGATTGAATGCAACAGGCACCATGCGGACTTTTCTCCAAGGGAGTTATTTCTCAAACTGTCTACGCTTTGATCGATTCCTGGGAGACCAGTAGAAGTTTCCGAAGCACATCTAGAGTTTCATGTAATCTGAGGACGTTCCGAGTGTTGATGAAACACAGAAATTGCATCGGGATTGAATAAAACAGGCACTATGCGGACTTTTTTCCATGGGAATAATGTCTCAAACTGTCTACGCTTTGATCGATTCCTGGGGGACCAGTAGTAGTTTCCGAAGCACAGCTGGAGACTTCCTGTAATCTGTGGACGTTCAGAGTGTTGATGAAACAGAGATATTGCTTTGGGATTGAATGCAACAGGTACCATGCGGACTTTTCTGCATGGGGGTAATGTCTCAAACTGTCTACGCTTTGATCGATACCTGGTAGACCAGAGTAGTTTCCGAAGCACATCTGGAGTCTTCCTGTAATCTGTGGATGTTCAGTGTTGATGAAACACGGAAATTGCATCGGGATTGAATACACAAGTCACCATGCGGACTTTTCTCCATGGGAGTAATATCTCAAACTGTCTACGCTTTGATCGCTTCCTGGCAGACCAGTAGTAGTTTCCGAAGTAAATCTGGAGGCATCCTGTAATCCGTCAACGTTCAGAGCGTTGATGAAACACAAAAATTGCATCGGGATAAAATATAATAGGCTCCATGTCGACTTTTCTCCATGGGAGTAATGTCTCAAACTGTCTACGCTTTGATCGATTCCTGGGGGACCAGTAGTAGTTTCCGAAGCACATCTGGAGACTTCCTGTAACCTGTGGACGTTCAGAGTGTTGATGAAACACTGAATTGCATCGGGATTGAATGCAACAGGCACCGTGCGGACTTTTCACCATGGGAGTAATGTCTCAAACTGTCTGCGCCTTGATTGTTCCCTGGGAGACCAGTAGCAGTTTCCGAAGAGCATCTGGGGCATTCTGTATTCTATAAACGTCAGTGTGTTGATTTGACACAAAAAATTGCATCGGGATTAAATACAACAGGCACCATGCGGACTTTCCTCAATGGCAGTTATGTCCCAAACTTTCGACACTTTTGTCGATTCCCTTGGAGTCCATTAGTAGGTTCCGAAGCACATCTGGAGGCATTCTGTAATCTGTGGACATTCAGAGTGTTGATGAAACACAGAAATGGCATCGGCATTGATTACAACAGGCACCATGCGGACTTTTCTCCATGGGAGTAATGTCTCAAGCTATCAACGCTTTGATCTTTCCCTGGGAGACCAGTAGTGGAATCCGAAGCACATCTGGAGGCTTCCTGTAATCTGTGGACGTTCAGAGTGTTAATGAAACACTGAAATTGCATCGGGATTGAATATAACAGGCACCATGAAAACTTTTGTCATTGGGAGTAATGTCCCAAACTCTCTACGCTTTGATCGATTCCTGGGAAACCAGTAGTAGTTTCCACAGCACACCTGGAGGCATTCTGTAATCTGTGGACGTTCAGAGTGTTGATGAAACACAGAAATTGCATCGGGATTAAATACAAAAGGCACCATGCGAACTTTTCACTATGGGAGTAATGTCTCAAACTGTCTACGATTTGATCGTTCCCTGGGAGACCAGTAGTAGTTTCCGAAGCACATCTAGAGTTTCATGTAATCTGAGGACGCTCCGAGTGTTGATGAAACACAGAAATTGCATCGGGATTGAATAAAACAGGCACTATGTGGACTTTTTTCCATGGGAATGACGTCTCAAAGTGTCTACGCTTTCATCGATTCCTGGGGGACCAGTAGTAGTTTCCGAAGCACAGCTGGAGACTTCCTGTAACCTTTGGACGTTCAGAGTGTTGATGAAACACAGATATTGCATCGGGATAGAAAGCAACAGGCACTGTGCGTACATTTCTCCATGGGAGTAATGTCTCAAATTGTCTATTCTTTAATCGTTCCCTGGGAGACCAGTAGTAGATTCCGAAGGACTTCTGGAAACTTCATGTAATCTGTGGACGTTTAGAATATTGATGAAACACATAAATTGCATCGGGATTGAAAACAAAAGGCCAAATGCTGACTTTTTTCCATGGGAGTAATGTCTCAAACTGTCTACCCTTTGATCGCTTCCTGGCAGACCAGTAGTAGTTTCCGAAGTAAATCTGGAGGCATCCTGTAATCCGTCGACGTTCAGAGCGTTGATGAAACACAAAAATTGCATCGGGATTAAATATAATAGGCACCATGTCGACTTTTCTCCATGGGAGTAATGTCTCAAACTGTCTACGCTTTGATCGATACCTGGGAGACCCGAGTAGTTTCCGAAGCACATCTGGAGACTTCCTGAAATCTGTGGATGTTCAGTGTTGATGAAACACGGAAATTGCGTCGGGATTGAATACACAAGGCACCATGCGGACTTTTCTCCATGGGAGTAATGTCTCAAACTGACTACGTTTTGATTCATCCCTGGGAGACCAGTAGTAGTTTCCGTAGCACATCTGAAGGCATCCTGTAAACTGTCGACGTTCAGAGTGTTGATGAAACACAAAAATTGCATCGGGATTGAATAGAACAGGCACCATGCGGAATTTTCTCAATGGGAGTTATGTCTCAAACTGTCTACGTGTTGTACGATTCCTGGGAGACCAGTAGTAGTTTCCGAGGCACATATGGAGGTTTCATGTAATCTGTGGACATTCAACGTGTTGATGAAACACAGAAATTGCATCAGGATTGAATTCAACAGGCACCATGCGGTAATTTCTGCATGGGAGTAATGTCCCAAACTGTCAACGCTTTGATAGATTCGTGGGAGACCAGTAGTAGTTTCGGAAGCATATCTGAAGGCTTCCTGTGATCTGTGGACTTTCAGAGTGTTGATGAAACAGACAAATTGCATCGGGATTGAATACAACAAGCATCATGCAGACTTCTCACCATGGGAGAAATGTCTCAAACTGTCTACGCTTTGATTGTTCCCAGGGAGACCAGTAGTAGTTTCCGAAGCACATCTGGAGTCTTCCTGTAATCTGTTGACGTTCAGAGTGTTGATGAAACAGAAAAATTGCATCGGGATTGAATAGATCAGGCACCTTGCGAAATTTTCTCCATGGGAGAAATGTCTCAAAATGTCTACGATTTGATCGATTCCAGAGAGACCAGTAGTAGTTTACGAAGCACATCTAGAGGCTTCCTGTAATCTGTGGACGTTCAGAGCGTTGATAAAACACAGAAATTTCATCGGGATTGAATACAACAGGCACCATGCGGACTTTTCTCCATGTGAGTAATGTATCGAACTTTATGCTTTGATCGATTCTGTAGAGACCAGTAGTAGTTTCTGAAGCACATCTGGAGGCTTCTTGTAATCTGTGGACGTTCAGAGTGTTGATGAAACACAGAAATTGCATCGGGATTGAATAAAACAGGCACCATGCGGACTTCTCTCTATGGTAGTTCTGTTTTAAACTGTCTATACTTTGATCGATTCCTGCGAGACCACTAGTAGTTTCCGCAGCACATCTGGAAGCTTCCTGTAATCTGTGGACGTTCTGAGTGTTGATGAAACACAGAAATTTAATCGGGATTGAATACTACAGACCCCAAGAAGAATTTTGTCATAGGGAGTAATGTCACAAACTCTCTACCCTTTAATCGATTCCTGGGAGACCGGTAGTAGTTTCCGAAGCAAAACTGGAATCATTCTGTAATTCGTTTACATTCAGTGTGTTGATGAAACACTGAAATTGCATCGGGATTTAATAAAACATGCCACATTCGGACTTTTCTCAATGGGAGTAATGTCTCAAACTGTCTAAGCTTTTATCTTTTACTGGGAGACCAGTAGTAGTTTCCGGAACACATCAGGAGGCAATCTGTAATCTGTGGACTTTCAGAGTGTTGATGAAACACAGAAATTGCATCGGGATTGAATACAAAGGGCACAATGCGAACTTTTCACTATGGGAG
This sequence comes from Schistocerca gregaria, assembly GCF_023897955.1. Lineage (NCBI taxonomy): Eukaryota > Metazoa > Arthropoda > Insecta > Orthoptera > Acrididae > Schistocerca > Schistocerca gregaria. The sequence goes on along the minus strand of NW_026061890.1, from coordinate 2,868,718 downwards.
TAATGTCTCAAACTGTCTACGATTCGATCGTTCCCTGGGAGACCAGTAGTAGTTTTTGAAGTATATCTGAAGGCTTTCTGTAATATGTGGACGTTCAGAGTTTTGATGAAACACAGAAATTGCATCGGGATTGAATACAACAAGCACCATGCCTAAATTTCTCCATGGGAGTTGTGTCTCTAACTGTCTACGCTTTGATCGTTCCCTGGGAGACCAGTAGTAGTTTTCGAAGCACATCTGAAGGTTCCTGACATCAGTGGACGTTCAGAGTGTAGATCAAACACAGTAATTGCATCGGGATTGAATACAACAGGCACCATGCGGACTTTTCTCCATGGGAGTAATGTCTCAAACTGTCTACGCTTTGATCGATTCCTGGGAGACCAGTAGTAGTTTCCGAAGCACATCTGGAGGCTTCATGTAGTGTGTGGACGTTCCGAGTGTTGATGAAACACAGAAATTACATCAGGATTGTATACACAAGGCACCATGCGGACTTTTCTCCATGGGAGTAATGTCTCAAATTGTCTACGCTTTGATTATTCGATGGGAGACCAGTAGTAGTTTCCGAAGCAAATCTGGAGGCATCCTGTAATCTGTCGACGTTCAGAGCGTTGATGAAACACCAAAATTGCATCGGGATTGAATATAATAGGCACCATGCCGAATTTTCTCCATGGTAGTCATGTCTCAACTGTCTACGATTTGATCGTTCCCTGGGAGACCAGTAGTAGCTTCCGTAGCACATCTGGATGCTACATGTAATCTGTGGACGTCCTGAGTGTTGATGAAACACAGAAATTACATCGGGATTGAATACTACCGGCACCATGCGGACTTTTCTCTATGGGAGTAATGTCTCAAACTGTCTATGCTTTGATCGAATCCTGGGAGACCAGTAGTAGTTTCCGAAGCACATCTGGAGGCTTCATGGAATCTGTGAACGTTTTGCGTGTTAATGAAACACAGAAATTGCTTCGGGATTGAATACAACAGGAACCATGCGGACTTTTCTCAATGGGACCTATGTCTCAAACTGTCTACGCTTTGATCGTTCCCTGGGAGACCAGTAGTAGTTTCCGTAGCACATCTGGATGCTACATGTAATCTGTGGACGTCCTGAGTGTTGATGAAACACAGAAATTACATCGGGATTGAATACTACCGGCACCATGCGGACTTTTCTCTATGGGAGTAATGTCTCAAACTGTCTATGCTCTGATCGAATCCTGGGAGACCAGTAGTAGTTTCCGAAGCACATCTGGAGGCTTCATGGAATCTGTGAACGTTTTGCGTGTTAATGAAACACAGAAATTGCTTCGGGATTGAATACAACAGGAACCATGCGGACTTTTCTCAATGGGACCTATGTCTCAAACTGTCTACGCTTTGATTGTTCCCTGGGAGACCAGTAGTAGTTTGCGAAGTACATCTGAAGGTTCCTGTAATCTGTGGACGTTCAGAGTGTAGATCAAACACTGGAATTGCATCGGGATTGAATACAACAGGCACCATGCGGACTTATTCTCCATGGGAGTAATGTCTCAAACTGTCTACGCTTCGATTGTTCCCTGGGAGACCAGTAGTAGTTTCCGAAGCAAATCTGGAGGCATCCTGTAATTCGTCGACGTTCAGATCGTTGATGAAACACAAAAATAGCATCGGGATTCAATATAATAGGCACCATGCAAAATTTTCTCCATGGTAGTTATGTCTCAAACTGTCTACGATTTGATCGTTCCCTGGGGGACCAGTAGTAGTTTTCGTAGTACATCTGGAGGCTTTCTGTAATCTGTGGACGTTCAGAGTGTTGATGAAACACAGATATTGCTTTGGGATTGAATGCAACAGGCACCATGAAGACTTTTCTCCATGGGAGTTATGTCTCAAACTGTCTACGCTTTGATCGATACCTGGGAGACCAGAGGTAGTTTCCGAAGCACATGTTGAGTCTTCCTGTAATCTGTGGACGTTCCGAGTGTTGATGAAACACAGAAATTGCATCGGGATTGAATACACAAGGCACCATGCGGACTTTTCTCCGTGGGAGTAATGTCTCAAACTGTCTACGTTTTGATCGATTCCTGGGAGACCAGTAGTAGTTTCCGAACGACATCTGGAGGCTTCATGTAATCTGTGGACGTTCAGCGTGTTCCTGAAACACAGAAATATCTTCGGGATTGAATACAACAGGCACCATTCGGAAATTTCTGCATGGGAGTAGTGTTCCAAACTGTCTACGCTTTGATAGATTTCTGGGAGATAAGTAGTAGTTTACGATGCACATCTGGAGGCATTCTGTAATCTATGGACGTTCAGTATGGTGATGAAACACAGAAATTGCATCGGGACTGAATACAATAGGCACCATGAAGACTTTTCTCCATGTGAGTTATGTCTCAAACTGTCTACGCTCTGATCGATACCTGGGAGACCAGAGGTAGTTTCCGAAGCACATGTTGAGTCTTCCTGTTATCTGTGGACGTTCAGAGTGTTAATGAAACACTGAAATTGCATGGGGATTGAATATAACAGGCACCATGAATACTTTTGTCATAGGGAGTAATGTCTCAAACTCTCTACGCTTTGATCGATTTCTGGGAGACCAGTAGTAGTTTCCACAGCACATCTGGAGGCATTCTGTAATCTGTGAGCGTTCAGAGTGTTGATGAAACACAGAAATTGCATCGGAATTGAATACAACAGGCACCATGCAAACTTTTCACTATGGGAGCAATGTCTCAAACTGTCTACGATTTGATCGTTCCCTGTCGGACCAGTAGTAGTTTCCGAAGTACATCTGAAGGCTTTCTGTAATCTGTTGACGTTCAGTGTGTTGATGAAACACAGGAAATGCATCGGGATTTAATACAACAGGCACCATGCGGACTTTTCTCCATGGGGGTAATGTCTCTAACTGTCTACGCTTTGATCGTTCTCTGGGAGACCAGTAGTAGATTGTGAAGCACATCTGAAGGTTCCTGTAATCAGTGGACGTTCAGAGTGTAGATCAAACACAGAAATTGCATCGGGATTGAATACAACAAGGACCATGCGGACTTTTCTCCATGGTAGTAATGTATCAAACTGTCTACGCTTTGATCGATACCTGGGAGACAAGAAGTAGTTTCCGAAGTACATCTGGAGTCTTCCTGTAATCTGTGGACGTTCAGAGAGTTGATGGAACAAAGAAATTACATCGGGAATGAATACAACAGCCACCATGAAAACTTTTGTCATAGGGAGTAGTGTCTCAAACGCTCTACGCTTTGATCGATTCCTGGGAGACCAGTAGTATACTCCGAAGCACATCTGGAAGCTTCGTGTAATGTCTGGGCGTTTAGAGTGTTGATGAAACACAGAAATTGGATCGGGGTTGAATACAAGCACTATGAGGACATTACTATATGGGAGTAATGTCTCAAACTGTCTACGGTTTCATCGATTCCTGGGAGACCAGTAGTAGATTTCGCAGCACATCTGGCAGCTTCCTGTAATCTGTGGACCTTCAGAGTGTTGATGAAACACAGAAATTGCATCGGGATTGAATACAACAGGATTCTTGCGGACTTTTCTCAATTCGAGTAATGTCTCAAACAGTCTACGATTTGATCGATTCCTGGGAGACCAGTAGCAGTTTCCCAAGCACATCTGGAGGCATTCTGTAATCAGTGGACGTTCACAGTGTTAATGAAACACATATATTGCATCGGGATTGAATAGAAGCACAATGCGGACATCTCTAAATGGGAGCAATGTCTCATACTGTCTACGCCTTGATCGTACCCTGGTAGAACAGTAGTATTTTAAGAAACACATCTGGAGGCTTGCTGTAATCTGTAGATGTACAGAGTGTTGATGAAACACAGAGATTGTATCGGGATTGAATACAACAGGGCAAATGCGGACATTTCTCCATGGGAGTAATATCTCAAACTGTCTACGATTTGATCGATTCCTGGGAGACCAGTATTATACTCCGAAGCACATCTGGAAGCTTCCTGTAATCTGTGGGCGTTTAGAGTGTTGATGAAACACAGAAATTGGATCGGGGTTGAATACAAGCACTATGAGGACATTACTAAATGGGAGTAATGTCTCAAACTGTCTACGCTTTCATCGATTCCTGGGAGACCAGTAGTAGATTTCGCAGCACATCTGGCAGCTTCCTGTAATCTGTGGACCTTCAGAGTGTTGATGAAACACAGAAATTGCATCGGGATTGAATACAACAGGATTCATGCGGACTTTTCTCAATTCGAGTAATGTCTCAAACAGTCTTCGATTTGATCGATTCCTGGGAGACCAGTAGCAGTTTCCCAAGCACATCTGGAGGCATTCTGTAATCAGTGGACGTTCACAGTGTTGATGAAACACATAAATTGCATCGGGATTGAATAGAAGCACAATGCGGACATTTCTAAATGGGAGTAATGTCTCAAACTGTCTACGATTTGATCGTACCCTGGTAGAACAGTAGTATTTTAAGAAACACATCTGGAGGCTTGCTGTAATCTGTAGGTGTTCAGAGTGTTGATGAAACACAGAGATTGCATTGGGATTGAATACAACATGGCAAATGCGGACATTTCTCCATGGGAGTAATGTCTCAAACTGTCTGCGATTTGATTGATTCCTGGGAGACCAGTAATAGTTTCCGAAGCACATCTGGGGAGCATTCTGTAATCGGTGACTTTTCAGAGTGTTGGTGAAATACAGAAATACCATAGGGATGGAATACAACAGTCATCATGATTACTTTTCTCCATGGGAGTAATGTCTCAAACTGTCTACGCTTTGAACGTTCCCTGGAAGATCAGTAGTAGTTTAAGAAGCACATCTGGAGGCTTTATGTAATTTGTGGACGTTCAGAGTATGGTTGAAACACAGAAAATTCATCGTAATTCAATAGAGCAGGCCAAATGCGGACTTTTAACCATGGGAGTAATTTCTCAAACTGTCTACCATTTGATCGATTCCTGGGAGACCAGTAGTAGTTTCCGAAGCACATCTGGAGGATTAATGTAATCTGTGGACATTCAGAGTGTTGATAAAACACAGAAATTTCTTCGGGATTGAATACAACAGGCACCATGCAGACTTTTCTCCATGGGAGTAATGTCTCAAACTGTCTACGTTTTGATCGACTCCTGGGATACCAGTAGTTGTTTCCGAGGCACAACTGGAGGCTTCATGTAATCTGTGGACGATCAGAGCGTTCATGAAGCACAGAAATTGTATCGGGATTGATTACAACAGGCACCATGCGGACTTTTCTCCATGGGAGTAATGTCTCAAACTGTCTACGCGTTGATCGATTAATGGGAGACCAGTAGCAGCTTCCCATGCACATCTGGAGCATCCTGTAATCTGTGGTCCTTCTCAGTGTTGATAAAAAACAGAAATTGCATCGGGATTGAATACAAGCACTATACGGACATTTATAAATGGGAGTAATGTCTCAAACGGTCTACGCTTTGATCGATTCCTGGGAGATCATTAGTAGTTTCCGAAGCACATCTGGAAGCTTCCTGTAATCTGTGGGCGTTTAGAGTGTTGATGAAACACAGAAATTGCATCGGGTTTGAATACAAGCACTATGCGGATATTACTAAATGGGAGTAATGTCTCAAACTGTCTACACTTTGATCGATTCCTGGGAGACCAGTAGTAGATTTCGCACCACATCTGGCAGCTTCCTGTAATCTGTGGCTCTGCAGAGTGTTGATGAAACACACAAATTGCATCGGGATTGAATACAACAGGCACCATGCGGACTTTTCTCCATGGGAGTAATGTCTCAAACTGTCTACGCTTTGATCGTACAATGGTAGACCAGTAGTATTCTAAGAAACACATCTGCAGGCTCGCTGTAATCTGTAGATGTTTAGAGTGTTGATGAAACACAGAAATTACACCGGCATTGAATACAACAGCCACTATGCGGACATTTCTCCATGGGAGTAATGGCTCAAACTGTCTACGCTTTGATCGATTCCTGGGAGACCAGTAGTAGTTTCCGAAGGACATCTGGGAGCTTCATGTAATCTGTGGACGTTCAGCGTGTTGATGAAACACAGAAATTGGTTCGGGATTGAATACAACAGGCACCATGCGGAAATTTCTGCATGGGAGTAGTGTCCCAAACTGTCAACGCTTTGATAGATTTCTGGGAGCAAACTAGTAGTTTCCGAAGCACATCTGGAGGCATTCTGTAATCTATGGACATTCAGTATGTTGATGAATCACAGAAATTGCATCGGGATTGAATACAATAAGCACCATGCGGACTTTTCTCAATGGGAGTTATGTCTCAAACTGTCTACACTTTGGTCTATTCCTGCGAGACCATTAGTAGTTTCCGAAGCACATCTGGAGGCATTCAGTAATCTGTGGACATTCAGAGTGTTGATGAAACTCAGAAATTGAATCGGCATTGATTACAACAGGCACCTTGCGGACTGTGCTCCATGGGAGTAATGTCTCAAACTGTCTACGCTCTGATCTTTCCCTGGGAGACCGGTAGTGGAATCCGAAGCACATCTGGAGGCTTCCTGTAACCTGTGGACGTTCAGAGTGTTGATGAAACACAGATATTGCATCGGGATTGAATACAACAGTCACCATGTGGACTTTTCATCATGGGTGTAATGTCTCAAACTGTCTACGATTTGATTGTTTCCTGGGAGACCGTTAGTGGAATCCGAAGCACATCTGGAGGCCTCCTGTAATCTGTGGACGTTCAGAGTGTTAATGAAACACTGAAATTACATCGGGATTGAATATAACAGACACCATGAAAACTTTTGTCATAGTGAGTAATGTCTCAAACTCTCAACGCTTTTATCGATTCCTGGGAGACAGTAGTAGTTTCCACAGCACATCTGGAGGCATTCTGTAATCAGTGGACGTTCAGAGTGTTGATGAAACACAGAAATTGCATCGGGATTGAATACAAAGTGCACCATGCGAACTTTTCACTTTGGGAGTAATGTCTCAAACTGTGTACGCTTTGATCGTACCCTGGTAGAACAGTAGTACTTTAGGAAACACATCTGGAGGCTTGCTGCAATCTGTAGATGTTCAGAGTGTTGATGAAACACAGAGATTGCATCGGGATTGAATACAACAGGGCAAATGCGCACTTTTCTCATTGGGAGTTATGTCTCAAACTGTCTACACTTTGGTCGATTCCTGGGAGACCATTAGTAGGTTCCGAAGCACATCTGGAGGCATTCTGTAATCTGTGGACATTCAGAGTGTTGATGAAACACAGAGATTGCATCGGGATTGAATACAACAGGGCAAATGCGCACTTTCCTCCACGGGAGTAATGTCTCAAACTGTCTACGATTTGATCGATTCCTGGGAGACCAGTAATAGATTCCGAAGCACATCTGGGGGGCATTCTGTAATCGGGGGACTTTCAGAGTGTTGATGAAATACAGAAATTCCATAGGGATTGATTACAACAGGCATCATGATTACTTTTCTCCATGGGAGTCATGTCTCAAACTGTCGACGCTTTGAACGTTTCCTGGAAGATCAGTAGTAGTTTAAGAAGCACATGTGGAGGCTTCATGTAATCTGTGGACGTTCAGAGTATGGTTGAAACACAGAAAATTCATCGTAATTGAATAGAGCAGTCCAAATGCGGACTTTTAACCATGGGAGTAATTTCTCAAACTGTCTACCAATTGTTCGATTCCTGGGAGACCAGTAGTAGTTTCCGAATCACATCTGGAGGCCTAATGTAATCTGTGGACATTCGGAGTGTTGATAAAACACAGAATTTGCTTCGGGATTGAATACAACAGGCACCATGCAGACTTTTCTCCATGGGAGTAATGTCTCAAATTGTCTACGCTTTGATCGTTCCCTGGGAGACCGGTAGTGGGATCCGAAGAACAACTGGAGGCTTCATGTAATCTGTGGACGATCAGAGCGTTCATGAAGCACAGAAATTGAATCGGGATTGAATACAACAGGCACCATGCGGACTTTCCTCCATGGGAGTAATGTCTCAAACTGTCTACGCGTTGATCGATTAATGGGAGACCAGTAGCAGCTTCCCAAGCACATCTGGAGGCATCCTGTAATCTGTGGTCCTTCTCAGTGCTGATAAAAAACAGAAATTTCATCGGGATTGAATACAAGCACTATACAGTCATTTATAAATGGGAGTAATGTCTCAAACGGTCTACGCTTTGATCGATTCCTGGGAGACCAGTAGTAGTTTCCGAAGCACATCTGGAAGCTTCCTGTAATCTTTGGGCGTTTAGAGTGTTCATGAAACACAGAAATTGCATCGGGGCTGAATACAAGCACTATGCGGACATTACTAAATGGGAGTAATGTCTCAAACTCACTACGCTTTCATCGATTCCTGGGAGACCAGTAGTAGATTTCGCAGCATATCTGGCAGCTTCCTGTAATCTGTGGACCTTCAGAGTGTTGCTGAAACACAGTAATTGCATCGGGATTGAATACAACAGGATTGATGCGGTCTTTTCTCAATTCTAGTAATGTCTCAAACAGTCTACGCTTTTATCGATTCCGAGGAGACCAGTAGCAGTTTCCCAAGCACATCTGGAGGCATTCTGTAATCAGTGGACGTTCACAGTGTTGATGAAACACATAAATTGCATCGGGATTGAATAGAAACACTATGCGTACATTTCTAAATGGGAGTAATGTCTCAAACTGTCTACGCTTTGATCGTACCCTGGTAGAAAAGTAGTACTTTAGGAAACACATCTGGAGGCTTGCTGTAATCTGTAGATGTTCAGAGTGTTGTTGAAACACAGAGATTGCATCGGGATTGAATACAACAGGGCAAATGCGGACTTTTCTCCATAGGAGTAATGTCTCAAACTGTCTACGATTTGATCGATTCCTAGGAGACCAGTAATAGTATCCGAGGCACATCTGGGGGGCATTCTGCAATCGGTGGACTTTCAGAGTGTTGATGAAATACAGAAATTCCATAGGGATTGAATACAACAGGCACATAATTACTTTTCTCCATGGGAGTAATGTCTCAAACTGTCTACGCTTTGAACGTTCCCTGGAAGATCATTACTAGTTTAAGAAGCACATCTGGAGGCTTCAGGTAATCTGTGGACGTTCAGAGCGTTCATGAAGCACAGAAATTGTATCGGGATTGAATACAACAGGCACCATGCGGACTTTTCTCCGTGAGAGTAATGTCTCAAACTGTCTACGAGTTGATCGATTAATGGGAGACCAGTAGCAGCTTCCCAAGCACATCTGGAGGCATCCTGTAATCTGTGATCTCTCTCAGTGTTGAAAAAGAAAAAAATTGCATCGGGATTGAATACAACAGGCACCTAGGGGACTTTTCTCCATGGGAGTAATGTCTCAAACTGTCTACGATTTGATCGACTCCTGGGATACCAGTAGTTGTTTCCGAAGCACAACTGGAGGCTTCATGTAATCTGTGGACGATCAGAGCGTTCATGAAGCACAGAAATTGTATCGGGATTGAATACAACAGGCACCATGCGGACTTTTCTCCATGGGAGTAATATCTCAAACTGTCTACGCGTTGATCGATTAATGGGAGACCAGTAGTAGTTTCCGAAGCACATCTGGAGGCTTAATTTAATCTGTGGACATTCAGAGTGTTGATAAAACACAGAAATTGCTTCGGGATTGAATACAACAGGCACCATGCAGACTTTTCTCCATGGGAGTAATGTCTCAAACTGTCTACGATTTGATCGACTCCTGAGATACCAGTAGTTGTTTCAGAAGCACAACTGGAGGATTCATGTAATCTGTGGACGATCAGAGTGTTGATGAAACACAGAAATTGACCCGCCATTGAATACAAGAGCCACTATGCGGACATTTCTCCATGGGAGTAATGTCTCAAACCGTCTAAGCTTTGTTCGATTTCTGGGAGACCAGTAGTAATTTCCAAAGCACATATGGAGGCATTCTGTAAACTGTGAACGTTCAGAGTGTAGATGAAACACAGAAATTGCATCTTGATTGAATACAACAGGCACCTAGGGGACTTTTCTCCACGGAATAAGGTCTTAAACTGTCTACGCTTTTAAGCTTCTTGGCTGATTAAAACTGTGTGCTCGTTCGAAACTTGAACTCGGAACCTTTGCCTTTCGCGGGCGAGTGCTCTACCATCTGAGCCACCGAACCACCACTCCCGCCCAGTACTCAGATTTTAACTTGTGCCAGTATCTCATCTCCTATCTTCCAAACTTTACAGAAGCTCTAATGCGAAACTTGCAGATCTATCACCCCTGAAAGAAAGGATATAGCGGAGACATGGCTTGCCCACAGCCTGGGGGAAGTTTCCAGAATTAGAGCATCTGTAAAGTTTGGAAGGTAGGAGACTAGATACTGGCTGGAGTAAAGCTTTGGGTACCGGGCGTGAGTCGGGCTTCGGTAGCTCAGATGGTAGAGCACTTGCCCGCCAAAGGCAAATGTCCCTATTTTGAGTCTCGGTCGGGCACACAGTTGTAATCCGCCAGGATGATTCATATCAGCGCACACTCCGCTGAAGAGTGAAAATCTCATTGTGTCTACGCTTTGATCGTACCCTAGGAGACCAGTAGTAGTTTCCAAAGCACATCTGAAGGCTTCCTGTAATCTATGGACGTTCAGAGTGCTGATGAAGCACAGAACTTGCATCGAGATTGAATACAACAGGCACCATGGGGAAATTTCTGCATAGCAGTAATGTCCCAAACTGTCTACGCTTTGATAGATTCCTTTGAGACCAGTAGTAGTTTCCGAAGCACATCTGGAGGCATTCTGAATCTATGGACGTTCAGAGTGTTGATGAAACACGGAAATTGCAACGGGATTGAATACAACAGGCACCATGTGGACTGTTCTCAATGGGAGTTACGTCTCAAACTGTCTACGCTTTGGTAGATCCCTGGGAGACCAGTAGTAGTTTCCGAAGCACAACTGGAATCATTCTGTAATCTGTGGACATTCAGAGTGTTGATGAACCACTGAGATTGCATCGGGATTTAATACAACACGCTAAATGCGGACTTTTGTCCATGGGAGTAATGTCTCAAACTGTCTACGCTTTGTTTGTTTACTGGGAGACCAGTACTAGTTTCCGAAGCACATCTGGAGGCAATCTGTAATCTGTGGACCTTCAGAGTGTTGATGAAACACAGAAATTGCATTGGGATTGAATACAACAGCACCATGTTGACTTTGCTCAATGGGAGTAACGTCTCAAACTGTCTACGTTTTGATCGATTCCTGGGAGCCCAGTAGTAGTTTACGAAGCACATCTTGGGGCATTCTGTAATCTGTGGACGTTTAGAGTGTTGGTGAAACACACATATTGCAACGGGATTGAATACAGCAGTCACCATGCGGACTATACTCCATGGGAGTAATGTCTCAAACTGTCTATGCTTTGATTGTTCCCTGGGAGACCAGTAGTAGTTACCGAAGTGCATCTGGAGGCATTCTGTATTCTATGAACGTTCAGTGTGTTGATAAACACAGAAATTGCATCGGGATTGAATACAACAGTGACTATGCGGACTTTTCTCAATGGGAGTTATGTCTCACACTTTCTACACTTTGTTCGATTCCTGGGAGACCATTAGTAGGGTAGTAGGTTACGAAGCACACCTGGAGGTTTCCTGTAATCTGTAGACGTTCAGAGTGTCAATGAAACACTGAAATTGCATCGGGATTGAATACAACAGGCATCATGCGGACTTTTCTCCATGTCTATTCTTTGATCGTTCCCTGGAATACCAGTAGTAGTTTCCGAAGCACAACTGGAGGCTTCATGTAATCTGTGGACGATCTGAGCGTTGATGAAGCACAGAAATTGAATCGGGATTGAATACAACAGGCACCATGCGGACTTTTCTCCATAGAAGTAATGTCTCTAACTGTTTAAATTGATCGTTCCCTGGGAGACCAGTAGTAGTTTCCGAAGCACATCTGAAGGCTTAATGTAATCTGTGTACGTTCTGAGAGTTGATGAAACACAGAAATTGAATCGGAATTGCTTACAACAGGCACCATGAGGACATTTATCCGTGGGAGTACTGTCTCAAATTGTCTGTGCTTAGTTCGATTCCTGGGAGACCAGTAGTACGCTCCCAAGCACATCTGGAGGCATCCTGTAATCTGTGGTCCTTCAGAGTGTTGATGAAACACAGAAATTGCATCGGGATTGATTACAAGCACTATGCGGATATTTCTAAATGGGAGTAATGTCTCAAACTGTCTACGCTTTGATCAAAACCTGGGAGACCAGTAGTAGTTTCCGCAGCACATTACGAAGCTTCCTGTAATCTGTGGACGTTCAGAGTGTTGATGAAACACAGAAATTGCATCGGGATTGAATACAACAGACACCATGTAGACTCTTGTCAGGTCGAGTAATGTCTCAAACTCTCTACTGTTTAATCGATTCCTGGGAGACCAGTAGTAGTTTCCGAAGCATATCTGGATTTATTCTGTAATATATGGACGTTCAGTGTGTTGATGAAACGTAGATATTGCATCGGGATTGAATACAACGGGCACTATGCGGACTTTTCTCAATGGGAGTAATGACTCAAACTGTCTACACTTTGGTCGATTCCTAGGAGACCAGCACTAGGTTCCGAAGCACATCGGGAGGCATTCTGTAATCTGTGGACATGCAGAGTGTTTATGAAACACACAGATTGCATCGGGACTCAATACAACACGCCAAATGCGGAATTTTCGAAATTTGACTAATGTCTCAAACTGTCTATGCTTTGATCGTTCCCTGGGATACCAGTAGTAGTTTCCGAAGCACATCTGTAGGCTTCCTGTGATCTTTGGACGTTCAGTGTGTTGATGAAACACAGAAATTGCATCGGGATTGAATACAACAGGCACCATGCGGACTTTTCTCAATGGGAGTTATGTCTCAAACTTTCTACACTTTGGTCGATTCCTGGGAGACCAGTAGTAGTTTCCGAAGCACAACTGGAGGCTTCATGTAATCTGTGGAGGATCAGAGTGTTGATGAAGCACAGAAATTGAATCGGGATCGAATACAACAGGCACCATGCGGTTTTTTCACAATGGGAGTAATGTCTCAAACTGTCTACGCTTTGATCGTACCCTGGGCGACCAGTAGTATTTTAGGTAACACATCTGAGGGCTTGCTGTAATCTGTGGACGTTCAGAGAGTTGATGAAACACAGAAATTGCATCGGGATTGAATACAACAGTCACTATGCGGACATATCTCCATGGGAGTAATGTCTCTAACTTTCTAAGGTTTGATTGATTCCTGGGAGACCAGTAGTAGTTTCCGAAGCACATCTGGAGGCAATCTGTAATCTGTGGACCTTCAGAGTGTTGATGAAACACAGAAATTGCATTGGGATTGAATACAAGAGCACCATGCGGACTTTGCTCAATGGGAGTAATGTCTCAAACTTTCTACGCTTTGATAGATTCCTGGGAGACCAGCAGTAGTTTCCGAGGCACATCTGAAGGCTTCATATAAACTATGCACGTTCAGAGAGTTAATTAATCACAGAAATTGCATCGGGATTGAATACAACAGGCACCATGCGGACCTTTCTCCATGGGAGTAATGTCTCAACCTGTCTACAATTTTATCGTTTCCTGGGAAACCTGTTACAGTTTCCGGAGCACATCTGAAGGCTTCCTGTAATCTGTGGACGTTCAGAGTGTTAATAAATCACAGAAATTGCATCGGGATTGAATACAACAGACACCATGCGACTTTTCTCCATGGGAGTAATGTCTCAAACTGTCTACACTTTTATCGTTCCCTGGGAAACCAGTTTTCGAAGCACATGGGGAGGCTTCCTGTAATCTGTTGAAGTTCAGAGTGTGGATGAAACACAGAAATTTCATCGGCATTGTTTACAAAACTAACCATGCGGACTTTTCGCCATGGGAGTAATGTCTCAAACTGTCAACGCTTTGATCGTTCCCTGGGAGACCAGTAGTAGTTTCCGAGGCATATCTGGAGGCTTTCTGTAATCTGTGGACGTTTAGAATATTGATGAAACACAGAAATTGAATCGGGATTGAAACCAAAGGGCCAAATGCGGACTTTTCTCAATGGGAGTAATGTCTCAAACAGTCTACGCTTTGATCGATTCCTGGGAGACCAGTAGTAGTTTTCGAAGCACATCTGGAGGCATTATGTAATCTGTGGACCTAAATAGTGTTGATGAAAGACAGAAATTGCATCGGGATTAAATACTACGGGCTCCATGCGGATATTGCTCAATGGGACTAATGTCTCAAACTGTCTACACTTTGATCGATTCTTGGGAGACTAGTAGTAGCTTCCCAAGCACATCTGGAGGGATCCTGCAATCTGTGGTCCTTCACAGTGTTGATGAAACACAGAAATTGCATCGGGATTAAATACAAGCACTATGCGGACATTTCTAAATGGGAGTAATGTCGCAAACTGTCTACGCTTTGACCGTACCCTGGGAGACCAGTAGTATTTTAAGTAACAAATCTGGGAGCTTGCTGTAATCTGTGGACGTTCAGAGTGATGATGAAACACAGAATTTGCATCGGGATTGAATACAACAGGCCTAATGCGTACTTTTCTCCATGGGAGTAATGTCTCAAACTGTCTAAGCTTTGATCGATTCCTGGGAGACATGTAGTGGTTTCCGAAGCACATATGGAGGCATTCGGTAATCTGTGGATGTTCAGGGTGTAGATGAAACACAGAAATTGCGGCGGGATTGAATACAACAGTCACCATGCGGACTATCCTGCACGGGAATAAAGTCTCAAACTGTCTACACTTTGAAACTTCCTGGCAGATTAAAACTTTATGCCCGACCGTAACTCGAACTCGGGACCTTTGCCTTTCGCGGGCAAGTGCTCTACCATCTGAGCTACCGAAGCACAACTCATGCCCGGTACTCATTGCTTTACTTCTGCCAGTATCTCGTCTCCTACCTTCCAAACTTTACAGAAACTCTAATGCGAAAGTTGCAGTTCTAGCACCCCTGAAAGAAAGGATGTAGCCGAGACATGGCTTAGCCACAGCCTGGGGGATGTTTCCAGAATTAGAGCTTCTGTAAGGTTTGGAAGGTAGGAGACGAGATACTGGCAGAAGTAAAGCTGTGAGTACCGGGCGAGAGTCGTGCTTCGGTAGCTCAGATGGTAGAGCACTTGCCCGCAAAAGGCAAATGTCCCTAGTTCGAGTCTCGGTCGGGCACACAGTTGTAATCCGCCAGGAAAATTCATATCAGCGCACAATCCGCAGCAGAGTGAAAATCTCATTCTGTCTACGCTTTGATCGTTCCCTGGAAGACCAGTAGTAGTTTCCAAAGCACATATGAAGGCTTCCTGTAATCTGTGGACGTTCAGAATATTGACGAAACAGAGAAATTTCATCGGGATTGAATACAATAGGCACCATGCGGAAATTTCTGCATGGGAGTAATATCCCAAACTGTCTACGCTTTGATAGATTCCTGGGAGACCAGCAGTAGTTTCCGAAGCACATCTGGATGCTTCATATAAACTATGGACGTTCAGAGTGATAATTAATCACAGAAATTGCATCGGGATTGAATACAACAGGCACTATGCGGACTTTTCTCCATTGGAGTAATGTCTCAAAATGTCTACACTTTTATCGTTCCCTGGGAAACCAGTTACAGTTTCCGAAGCACATCTGAAGGCTTCCTTTAATCTGTCTACGAGCAGAGTGTTGATGAATCACAGAAATTGAATCGGGATTGAATACAACAGGCACTATGCGGTCTTTTCTCAATGGGAGTTACGTTTCAAACTGTCTCCAATTTGGTCGATTCCTGGGAGACCAGTACTAGATTCCGAAGCACATCTGGAAGCATTCTGTAATCTGTGGACATTCAGAGTGTTTATGAAAAACAGAGATTGCATCGGGATTGAATACAACACGCCAATTGCGGACTTTTCTCCTTGGCAGTAATGTCTCAAACTTTCTACGATTTGATCGTTCCCTGGGAGACCAGCAGTAGTTTCCGAAGCACATCTGGAGGCTTCCTGTGATCTGTGGACGTTCAGAGTGTTGATGAAGCACAGAAATTGCATCGGGATTGAATGCAACAAGCACCATGCAGTCTTTTCTCCATGGGAGTAATGTCTCAAACTGTCTACGCTTTGATCGTTCCATGGGGGACCAGTATTACTTTCCGAATGACATCTGGTGGCTTCATGTAATCTGTGGACGTTCCGAATGTTGATAAAACACAGAAATTGCATCGGGATTGAATACAACAGGCATCATGCGGACTTTTCTCCATGTCTATTCTTCGATCGTTCCCTGGAATACCAGTAGTAGTTTCCGAAGCACATTTGAAGCTTCCTGTAATCTGTGGACGTTCAGAGTGTTGATCAAACACAGAAATTGCATCGGGATTGAATACAACCGGCACCATGCTGACTTTTCTCCATGGGAGTAATGTCTCTAACTGTATACGATTTGATCGACGCCTGAGATACCAGTAGTAGTTTCCGAAGCACAACTGGAGGCTTCATGTAATCTGTGGACGATCAGAGCGTTGATGAAGCACAGAAATTGAATTGGGATTGAATACAACAGGCACCATGCGGACTTTTCTCCATAGAAGTAATGTCTCTAACTGTTTAAATTGATCGTTCCCTGGGAGACCAGTAGTAGTTTCCAAAGCACATCTGAAGGCTTCCTGTAATCTGTGTACGTTCTGAGTGTTGATGAAACACAGAAATTGAATCGGAATTGCATACAACAGGCACCATGAGGACTTTTATCCGTGGGAGTACTGTCTCAAATTGTCTGTGCTTTGTTCGATTCCTGGGAGACCAGTAGTACGCTCCCAAGCACATCTGGAGGCATCCTGTAATCTGTGGTCCTTCAGAGTGTTGATGAAACACAGAAATTGCATCGGGATTGAATACCAGCACTATGCGGATATTTCTAAATGGGAGTAATGTCTCAAACTGTCTACGCTTTGATCAAAACCTGGGAGACCAGTAGTAGTTTCCGCAGCACATTTCGAAGCTTCCTGTAATCTGTGGACGTTCAGAGTGTTGATGAAACACAGAAATTGCATCGGGATTGAATACAACAGACACCATGTAGACTCTTGTCAGGTCGAGTAATGTCTCAAACTCTCTACTGTTTAATCGATTCCTGGGAGACCAGTAGTAGTTTCCGAAGCATATCTGGAATTATTCTGTAATATATGGACGTTCAGTGTGTTGATGAAACGTAGATATTGCATCGGGATTGAATACAACGGGCACTATGCGGACTTTTCTCAATGGGAGTAATGTCTCAAACTGTCTACACTTTGGTCGATTCCTAGGAGACCAGCACTAGGTTCCGAAGCACATCGGGAGGCATTCTGTAATCTGTGGACATGCAGAGTGTTTATGAAACACAGAGATTGCATCGGGATTAAATACAACACGCCAAATGCGGACTTTTCTCCATGGCAGTAATGTGTCAGACTGTCTACGATTTGATCGTTCCCTGGGAGACCAGTAGTAGTTTCCGAAGCACATCTGGAGGCTTCCTGTGATCTGTTGACGTTCAAAGTGTTGATGAAACACAGAAATTGCATCGGGATTGAGTGCAACAGCCACCATGCAGTCTTTTCTCCATGGGAGTAATGTCTCAAACTGTCTACGCTTTGATCGTTCCCTGGGAGACCAGTAGTAGTTTCCGAAGCACTTCTGGTGGCTTCATGTAATCTGTGGACGTTCAGAATGTTGATGAAACACAGAAATTGCATCGGGATTGAATACAAGAGGCACCATGCGGAAATTTCTGCATGGGAGTAATGTCCCAAACTGTCTACGCTTTGAGACCAGTAGTAGTTTCTGAAGCAAATCTGGAGGCATCCTGTAATCTGTCGACTTTTAGAGTGTTGATGAAACACAAAAATTGCATCGGGATTGAATACAACAGTCACCATGCGGACCATCCTCCACGGGAATAAAGTCTCAAACTGTCTACACTTTGAAACTTCCTGGCAGATTAAAAGTGTGTGCCCGACCGAAAGTTGAACTCGGGACCTTTGCGTTTCGCGGGCAAGTGCTCTACCATCTGAGCTACCGAAGCACAACTCACGATCGGTACTCATTGCTTTACTTCTGCCAGTATCTCGTCTCCTACCTTCCAAACTTTACAGAAGCTCTAAAGAGAAACTTGCAGATCTTGCACCCCTGAAAGAAAGGATATAGGCGCTACATGGCTTAGCCACAGCTTAGGGGATGTTTAAAGAATTAGAGCTTCTGTAAAGTTTGGAAGGTAGGACACAAGATTCTGGCAGAAGTAACGCTGTGAGTAACGGGCGAGAGTCGTGCTTCGGTAGCTCAGATGGTAGAGCACTTGCCCGCAAAAGCCAAATGTCCCTAGTACGAGTCTCTGTCAGGCACACGGTTGTAATCTGCCAGGAAAATTCGTATCAGCGCACAATCCTGCAGAGTGAAAATCTCATTCTGTCTACGCTTTGATCGTTCCCTGAGAGACCAGCAGTAGTTTCCAAAGCACATCTGAATGCTTCCTGTAATCTGTGGACGTCCTGAATGTTGATGCAACACAGAAATTGCATCGGGATTGAATACAACAGGCACCATGCGGAAATTTCTGAATTTGAGTAATGTCCGAAACTGTCTACGCTTTGATACATTCCTGGGAGACCAGCAGTAGTTTCCAAAGCACTTCTGGAGGCTTCATATAATCTATGGACGTTCAGAGTGTTAATAAATCACAGAAATTGCATCGGGATTGAATACAACAGACACCATGCGGACTTTTCTCCATGGGAGTAATGTCTCAAACCGTCTACACTTTTATCGTTCCCTGGGAAACCAGTAGTAGCTTCCGAAGCACATCTGAAGGCTTCCTGTAATCTGTGGACGTTCAGAGTGTTGATGAAACACAGAAATTGAATCGGGATTGAAAACAAAGGGCCAAATGCGGACTTTTCTCCAGGGGAGTAATGTCTCAATCAGTCTACGCTTTGATCGATTCCTGGGAGACCAGTAATAGTTTTCGAAGCACATCTGGAGTCATTATGTAATCTGTGGACCTAAAGAGTGTTGATGAAAGACAGAAATTGCATCGGTATTATATACAACAGCCACCATGCGGACATTGCTCAATTGGACTAATGTCTCAAACTATCTACGATTTGATCGATTCCTGGGAGACTAGTAGTAGCTTCCCAAGCATATTTCATCGGGATTGAATACAACAGGCACCATGCGGTCTTTTTCCAATGGGAGTTACGTTTCAAACTGTCTACACTTTGGTCGATACCTGGGAGACCAGTAGTAGCTTCCGAAGCACATCTGGGATCATCTTGTAATCTGTGGATGTTTGGAATATCGAGGTAACACAGAAATTGAATCGGGATTGAAAACAAAAGGACAAATGATGATTTTTCTCCATATGGTTTCATCGATTCCTGGGAGACCAGTAGTAGTTTTCGAAGCACATCTGTAGGAATGCTGTAATCTGTGGACCTAAAGAGTGTTGATGAAAGACAGAAATTGCATCGGGATTGAATACAACAGGCACAATGGGGACTTTTCTCCATGGCAGTAGTGTCTCAAACTGTCTACGCTTTGATTGTTCCCTTTGAGACCACAAGTTGTTTCTGAAGCAAATCTGGATTCATCCTATAATCTGTCGACGTTCAGAGTGTTGATTAAACACAAAAATTGCATCGGGATTGAATAGAATAGGCACCATGCGAACGTTCCCCTATGGGAGTAATGTCACAAGCTGTCTACGCTTAGATCGTCGTTTGGGAGACCAGTTGAAGTTTCCAAAGCACATCTGGAGGCTTCCTGTAATCTGTGGACGTGCAGAGTGTTGATGAAACACCGAAATTGCATCGGGATTGAATACAAGCACTATGCGGATATTTCTAAATGGGAGTAATGTCTCAAACTGTCTACGCTTTGATCGACTCCTCGAAGACCAGTAGTAGTTTCCGCAGCACATCTCGAAGCTTTCTGTAATCTGTGCACGTTCAGAGTGTTGGTGAAACACAGAGATTGCATCGAGATTGAATACAACAGACACAATGAAGACTTTTGTCATAGGGAGTAAGGTCACAAACTCTCCACGCTTTAATCCAATCCTCGGAGAACAGTAGTACTTTCCGAAGCATATCTGGTGGCATTGTGTAATATATGGACGTTCAGTGTGTTGATGAAACACAGATATTTCATCGGGATTGAATACAACCGGCACCATGCGGTCTTTTCCCAATGGGAGTTACGTTTCAAACTGTCTACACTTTAGTCGATACCTGGGAGACCAGTAGTAGCTTCCGAAGCACATCTGGGATCTTCTTGTAATCTGTGGACGTTTGGAATATAGATGAAACACAGAAATTGAATCGGGATTGAAAACAAAAGGTCAAATGATGACTTTTCTCCATGGGAGTAATGTCCCAAAGAGTCTATGGATTCATAGATTCCTGGGAAACCAGTAGTAGTTTTCGAAGCACATGGGGAGGCTTCCTGTAATCTGTTGAATTTCAGAGTGTTGATGAAACACAGAAATTTCATCGGCACTGTTTACAAAACTAACCATGCGGACTTTTCGCCAAGGGAGTAATGTCTCAAACTGTCAACGCTTTGATCGTTCCCTGGGAGACCAGTAGTAGTTTCCGAGGCATATCTGGAGGCTTTCTGTAATCTGTGGACGTTTAGAATATTGATGAAACACAGAAATTGAATCGGGATTGAAACCAAAGGGCCAAATGCGCACTTTTCTCCATGGGAGTAATGTCTCAAACAGTCTACGCTTTGATCGATTCCTGGGAGACCAGTAGTAGTTTTCGAAGCACATCTGGAGGCATTATGTAATCTGTGGACCTAAATAGTGTTGATGAAAGACAGAAATTGCATCGGGATTAAATACTACAGGCTCCATGCGGATATTCCTCAATGGGACTAATGTCTCAAACTGTCTACACTTTGATCGATTCTTGGGAGACTAGTAGTAGCTTCCCAAGCACATCTGGAGGGATCCTGCAATCTGTGGTCCTTCACAGTGTTGATGAAACACAGAAATTGCATCGGGATTAAATACAAGCACTATGCGGACATTTCTAAATGGGAGTAATGTCTCAAACTGTCTACGCTTTGACCGTACCCTGGAGACCAGTAGTATTTTAAGTAACAAATCTGGGAGCTTGCTGTAATCTGTGGACGTTCAGAGTGATGATGAAACACAGAATTTGCATCGGGATTGAATACAACAGGCCTAATGCGTACTTTTCTCCATGGGAGTAATGTCTCAAACTGTCTAAGCTTTGATCGATTCCTGGGAGACATGTAGTGGTTTCCGAAGCACATATGGAGGCATTCGGTAATCTGTGGATGTTCAGGGTGTAGATGAAACACAGAAATTGCGGCGGGTTTGGAAGGTAGGAGACGAGATACTGGCAGAAGTAAAGCTGTGAGTACCGGGCGAGAGTCGTGCTTCGGTAGCTCAGATGGTAGAGCACTTGCCCGCAAAAGGCAAATGTCCCTAGTTCGAGTCTCGGTCGGGCAGACAGTTGTAATCCGCCAGGAAAATTCATATCAGCGCACAATCCGCAGCAGAGTGAAAATCTCATTCTGTCTACGCTTTGATCGTTCCCTGGAAGACCAGTAGTAGTTTCCAAAGCACATATGAAGGCTTCCTGTAATCTGTGGACGTTCAGAATATTGACGAAACAGAGAAATTTCATCGGGATTGAATACAATAGGCACCATGCGGAAATTTCTGCATGGGAGTAATATCCCAAACTGTCTACGCTTTGATAGATTCCTGGGAGACCAGCAGTAGTTTCCGAACCACATCTGGATGCTTCATATAAACTATGGACGTTCAGAGTGATAATTAATCAAAGAAATTGCATCGGGATTGAATACAACAGGCACTATGCGGACTTTTCTCCATTGGAGTAATATCTCAAAATGTCTACACTTTTATCGTTCCCTGGGAAACCAGTTACAGTTTCCGAAGCACATCTGAAGGCTTCCTTTAATCTGTCTACGTGCAGAGTGTTGATGAATCACAGAAATTGAATCGGGATTGAATACAACAGGCACTATGCGGTCTTTTCTCAATGGGAGTTACGTTTCAAACTGTCACCAATTTGGTCGATTCCTGGGAGACCAGTACTAGATTCCGAAGCACATCTGGAGGCATTCTGTAATCTGTGGACATTCAGAGTGTTTATGAAAAACAGAGATTGCATCGGGATTGAATACAACACGCCAATTGCGGACTTTTCTCCTTGGCAGTAATCTCTCAAACTTTCTACGATTTGATCGTTCCATGGGAGACCAGCGGTAGTTTCCGAAGCACATCTGGAGGCTTCCTGTGATCTGTGGACGTTCAGAGTGTTGATGAAGCACAGAAATTGCATCGGGATTGAATGCAACATGCACCATGCAGTCTTTTCTCCATGGGAGTAATGTCTCAAACAGTCTACGCTTTGATCGTTCCATGGGGGACCAGTATCACTTTCCGAATGACATCTGGTGGCTTCATGTAATCTGTGGACGTTCCGAATGTTGATAAAACACAGAAATTGCATCGGGATTGAATACAACAGGCACCATGCGGAAATTTCTGCATTTAGTAATGTCCCAAACTGTCTACGCTTTGATAGATTCCTGGGAGACCAGCAGTTGTTTCCGAAGCACACTCGGAGGCTTCATGTAATCTATGGACGATCAGAGTGATAATTAATCACAGAAATTGCATCTAGATTCAATACAGCAGGCATCATGCGGACTTTTCTCCATGGGAGTAATGTCTCAAACTGTCTACTCATTGATCGTTCCCTGGGAGATCTATAGTAGTTTCCGAAGCACATCTGAAGGCTTCCTGTAATCTGTAGACGTTCAGAGTGTTGATGAAACACAGACATTACATCGGGATTGAATACAACTGGAACCATGCAGTCTTTTCTCCATGGCAGTAATATCTCAAACTGTCTACGCTTTGATTGTTCCCTGGGAGACCAGTAGTAGTTTCCGAAGCCCATCTGGAGGCTATATGTAATCTATGGATGTTCAGAGTGTTAATGAAACACTGAAGTTGCATGGGGATTGAATACAAGCACTATGCGGATATTTCTAAATGGGAGTAATGTCTCAAACTGTCTACGCTTTGATCGATTCCTCGAAGAGCAGTAGTAGTTTCCGCACTAACTCTTGAAGCTTCCTGTAATCTGTGCACGTTCAGAGTGTTGATGAAACACAGAGATTGCATCGGGATTTAATACAACAAACACAATGAAGACTTTTGTCATAGGGAGTAAAGTCACAAACTCTCCACTCTTTAATCGATTCCTGGGAGTCCAGTAGTAGTGAGACGTCCCCTTAGAAAAATTATACAAGACTGTTCTATGTGAAACGTCCTCTTTGAACAATTATACACGACTGGGCTTAAGCTGACACACAATATTTTAGCACAACGCAATCTGACTTCCAAAAATCCCTACGAAAGAATGGCCCTGACTAGCATTAACCTATACGTTTCACAAATCACTTACCTCACAAAAATCTTCGTTACTCAAGCTACTGCAATTCAGCGAGCGCCACTACTGCCAGCTAAATAAAAGATTCAAACTACTGAAGGCACTAACTACTGATAGGCATAGTTAGCAAATGAAAGATTTTAATAGAGAACAAACAATGTATTTACCTCACTAGTCATAATATATATAGCAGTTCATGACACCAATTCTTACAAATTTCAAAACTCTGCCATCTCTCCCCCCACGTCCACCACTGCTGGCGGCTCACCTCCAACTGCGCAACGCTACGCGCTGTTAGCATCCAGCTGCCGCTGCCCAACACTACAATGGCAGACAACAATGCAAACTACCCACAGACTGCGCACAGCAGCCAGTGATTTTTCATACAGAGCGCTACGTGGCGTTACCAATAAGAAAACGTAAACAGCCTACTTACATAGCCCCCATGCTACCCACAAAAAAATTTACAAATTGTTTTGGGCAGTGGCCAATACAGATTTGAAAAATTTTTTCATAATTACGATGACAAAGAAATGAAATGCACACACTTATCGATAAAATGTTGGTCAAAAGCTAAAATTTTCTCACAGTTCATAAAGACAGTCCTGATCATTCATCAAAGTAAAATTGCTGTGTTTTTCTCAAAGTCTGAGTAGTAAAAGAAAATGCACATGGAAGTAGTGGATTTCCATGCAGTCTTGAAGAAGTAGTGTTGTCCTTCCAACGGAAAGACAGTGCTGACTCTTGACATGCAGACAGGTAATGGGCCACAACAGAGCAAACCCATAGCAGAGTCACTCGATGTTGAAGACTATTGGTACTTAGGTCATCACAGAGCAGACCCATAGTAGTCCTGGTAGAGATTAGGGTATTGGTGGGCCACCAGAGATGCAGACCCACTGCAGTCCTTGTAGAAATAATGGTATTGATGGGCCATCAAAGATGCAGATCCACTGTAGTCCTTGTAGAGATGGCCAGCAGCCATCTGTTGCGACTGCCAGGTGCACAATCACCATCGAAGAGTCTTGCAGAGAATGCAGCAAGTCCATAACAACCACTTGTGCACTCAGAAAAATTGTTTTTGAAATGTCCTTAGAACCAGCAATGCTGTTATCCAGTCCCTTACTGAGTTATTAACACACGTGCAAACGCTATCAGTCCCTACTTCTCACATATTGTCCATATACTATGACCAACAGAAATGTGTGCAGTGAAATGTAATTTACAAGTTACTTAGTTTGATGAACTGGTGTCAATTACAATTTTATAACATCAGAATACAATAATGAAGGTACAAAATACATCTTTAAAGAACATAACAATACAGATAACATTTGTAGTATTACAGGCTTTACAAAAGAATCGAAATAGCAAATACATCAGTGTTACAAAAATTACGTCATAAGTACATACATAAAAGGTCAGAATAACTTTTGAAACATCAACTTCACACATGAGCATTAGAACAAAACAGAATAAATAATGTGTAAACATCTTTACAAAGTAAATAACATGTTATTAATGCAAATTATATTTGAGGATAACAGTATTCCTCATCATAGTTCATGTAGCTGAGTATTAGAAAAATTCTGCAACATAAGTCTTATCAGATAAACATATAAAGACAGGACGAACATAAATACACAAGGGTACACAAACACATAGTGGGATAACACAAGGAAAGGATAGGGTTTGTTTTACTGCAGTATTTTGTAAACAAAACTTTCTTTACTTCTCGGAGATCTCCCTTCATTCTTCATTATTTCCAAAAAGTCGTATCGAAGCCTGCTTTCTGTATTATGCTCACATCCTCTTTCAAAAATAGTTTTTCTCCACTATACACTACTTTTTTGGCCAAACCATTTTCTTATAGCTTCTCAATGCATTTCTTCCAATTCATCATAGTTATTTTCTTATATAGTCTACCCCCTCCTAAGCTAACTTAAAATCTACTGAGCTCTAATGCTAAACTAAGGGACGAGGCAATGCAGCAGCACAAAACAATTAACACAAACAGAAATGAAAAAAATGCAAGTAAGCATAGCGAGCAGCAATAAATGTAATAATAAAAAATAATAACATGACAAAGCTGAAACAGAAAAAATATTACAGTCAAAATGTGTAATACCTATGTCACATCTTAACACTAGAGTGATGCATCACTAGAACATACGCTAGCAGATAAGTTACCAAATCGTAAAAAAAAAAAAATTATTTTTGTAAGTCCTGTGAAGGGAAATGTCTATTTGTGCTCTCTTTTCTAAGGAAGTACATCATAAAATGATTCTTTACTGGGTCTGTAAACAGAAAGTAGTTATATTAGTACATGTATTAAATTTTAATTTAAACGATGCTGCATTGCAACAAGAAACTAGATATTAAACAAAATAGGCAAAGCAAGGCGTGAAACGTCATTCGCTAGCCATAAGGCATTTCATAATGCAGTAAACAATCTTCCAGCTAGCAAGACAATAGACATGAAACGTTTCTCATCATTTCATTTCAGTAAATATCATAAATTAAGAACTCTACAGTGTAATCATGTTTTCAAGTTTGAGGGTCTCGTATTTACGATGCTTTCTACAAAGGAATGTCAATAGCGAGTATAATGACCTCTTTTTTTCCAACTGTGCCTCTGACAGGCACACACTAAAGGCTTTTTTTCCAGGCGCCTGTCGCGCAGCTGGGTGCCCACGACGCATTACGTGCAGGTGGTCACTTACCTTTCTTACTGAAAAATTTGCGACATCAGTTTCCGCTACAGTGACAGTCTCTTATAAAAATATTTTCACAGGTTGAGAATTTGCGTTATAAATGTGTAGAAAATAAAATCCTATAAATATAAGAGTGTCCAAAAAATTTTCGTCGGCATTGTAATACATTCACACATTTACATACATTTCATAACTCTTAAAGTACGTTTCTTGGTTTCCAACAACCTTTTTCACAAACCAGAGTCCCTAACCACTACTCATTATTTCTTGCTTTATTACACATATACATATTTGTCGACACTTCTTCAATATTTAATCATAAGAAATACATAGCATAATCAAATTCCTCACATAGCATCAGCCTGTTGAACATAAACATACCACAACAGCGTAACACACATCTTCATCATAACATCATAAAACCTCAGCCAAATCTCAAAATCGTCGTGGCTTCCTATGTCAAAACCTAAAAAAAATCTGTGCTCATGTCAAAAGTGTCATCTACTTCAAACGTACTTTAAAAATCATGACCCCATACCAAATACATCATTCAAAGCTCTCATAGTATCACAACGCTTCTGAAAAAATATGAACAGTTCACAAAGTACAGACAAAATACAATTTCATAAGTGTGAAGTTATCCAGCTGTGTAATTGCGTAAACATCTGTCACTGACGTAGTAAAAAAAAAATGTATGTCTCTCTCAGTTAAGTGATCACATAGCTGTGTAATTCTGTGTTAGAGAAATATGGTACCAATGTGTAGAGTTGTATAAGCAAATACCATATTAGCTAGGGCTCCTTGTGCTTGCCAAACATATGGTACACAAAGTAGGCGTGTACCCCCCTGAGGATTAATGTAATTATATCCTCAGGTGTTACAGATTACAGCAATGGAATGAAATGTATCACGGAAAACTTTCTTTGTAATTCAAATATGTTGAAAAATAAATAGTTTAATGCGTGTCCTGTAGCGCTAAATGTGCGTCTTGCTGTAAGACAATCTCTGTGGAAGTGTCGTAGTTATTGTCCTCCGAAAGCTACGTTCTGCAGAAGTCAATGTACTAACCTCATGATAAACGAAATGGAAATGCTTTGCGTATAGATATCTTAGTTATTACGCTTATTGCCGTGATGAAATAAGTACTGTACTGTACGTACTTTTGTGCTACAGAAAAGGCTGTCTCATTGTAGCTATACCACAAAAGTTACTTGTAAAACATGTTTTACTTTCAAGAATTATTCAGAGAAACTGCAGATATAAAACAGATACACCGCAAAAGCAACATTGTAAATTGTCACTCATTAGTAGCGTCGTGATATAATCGTGTAGTCGCCATATGAAACGTCCCCTTAGAAAAATTATACAAGACTGGTCTATGTGAAACGTCCTCTCTGAACAATTATACACGACTGTGCTTAAGCTGACACACAATATTTTTAGCGCAACGCAATCTGACTTCCAAAAATCCCTACGAAACAGTGGCCCTGACTAGCATTAACCTATACGTTTCACAAATCACTTACCTCACAAAAATCTTCGTTACTCAAGCTACTGCAATACAGCGAGCGCCACTACTGCCTGCTAAATAAAAGATTCAAACTACTGAAGGCACTAACTACTGATAGGCATAGTTAGCAAATGAAAGATTTTAATTGAGAACAAACAATGTATTTACCTCACTAGTCACAATATATGTAGCAGTTCATGACACCAATTCCTACAAATTTCAAACTCTGCCATCTCTCTCCCCACATCCACCACTGCTAGCGGCTCACTTCCAACTGCGCAACGCTACGCGCTGTTACCATCCAGCTGCCGCTGCCCAACACTACAATGGCAGACAACAATGCAAACTACCCACAGACTGCGCACAGCAGCCAGTGATTTTTCATACAGAGCGCTACGTGGCGTTACCAATAAGAAAACGTAAACAGCCTACTTACAGTAGTTTCCGAAGCATATCTGGAGGCATTCTGTAGTATATGGACGTTCAGAGTGTTGATGAAACACAGATATTGCATCGGGATTGAATACAACAGGCACCATGCAGTCTTCTCTCAATGGGAGTTATGTCTCAAACTGTCTACACTTTGGTCGATTCCTGGGAGACCAGTACTATTTTCCGAAGCACATCTGGAGGCATTCTGTAATCTGTGGTCATTCAGAGTGTTTATGAAACACAGAGATTGCATCGGGATTGAATACAACACGCCAACTGAGGACTTTTCTCCATGGGAGTAATGTCTAAAACTGTCTACGCTTTGATCGTTACCTGGGAGACCTGTAGTAGTTTCCGAAGCACATCTGGAGGCTTCCTGTGATCTGTGGACGTTCAAAGTGTTGATAAAACAGAGAAATTGCATCGGGATTGAATACAACAGGAACCATGCAGTCTTTTCTCCATGGCAGTAATGTCTCAAACTGTCTACGCTTTGATCGTTCCCTGGGAGACCAGTAGTAGTTTCCGAAGCACATCTGGAGGCTTTATGTAATCTATGGACGTTCAGAGTGTTAATGAAACACTGAAGTTGCATCGTGATTGAATACAACAGGCACCATGCGGACTTGTCTCCATTGGAGTAATGTCTCAAACTGTCTACGCTTTGATCGTTCCCTGGGAGACCAGTAGTAGTTTCTGAACCACATCTGAAGGCTTCCTGTAATCTGTAGACGTTCAGAGTGTTGATGAAACGCAGAAATTGCATCGAGATTGAATACAACAGGCTCCATGCGGAGTTCTATCAATGGGAGTAATGTCTCAAACTGTCTACGCTTTGATCGTACCGTGGGAGACCAGTAGTAGTTTAAGAAGCACATCTGGAGGCTTCATGCAATCTGAGGACGTTCCGAGTGTTGATGAAACACCGAAATTGCATCGGGATTGAATACAACAGGCCTAATGCGGACTTTTCTCCATGGGAGTAATGTCTCAAACTGTCTACGCTTTGATCGTTCACTGGGAGACCAGTAGTAGTTTCCGAAGCACATCTGGAGGCTTTCTGTGATCTGTGGACTTTCACAGTATTGATGAAAGAGAGAAATTGCTTCGTGATTGAATACAATAGGCACCATGCAGTCTTTTCTCCATGGGAGTAATGTCTCAAACTGTCTACGCTTTGGTCGATACCTGGAAGACCATTAGTAGTTTCCAAAGCACATCTGGAGGCTTCCTGTAATCTGTGGACGTTTAGAATATTGATGAAACACAGAAATTGAATCGGGATTGAAAACAAAGGGCCAAAAGCGGACTTTTCTCCATGGGAGTTATGTCTCAAACTGTCTACGCTTTAATCGACTCCTGGGAGACCAGTAGTAGTTTTCGAAGCACATCTGGAGTAATTATGTAGTCTGTGGACCTAAAGAGTGTAGATGAAAGACAGAAATTGCATCGGTATTAAATACAACAGGCACCATGCGGACATTGCTCAATGGGACTAATGTCTCAAACTATCTACGCTTTGATCGAATCCTGGGAGACTATTAGTAGCTTCCCAAGCACAACTGGAGGCATCCTGCAATCTGTGGTCCTTCACGGTGTTGATGAAACACAGAAATTGCATCGGGGTTAAATACAAGCACTATGCGGACATTTCTATATGGGTGTAATGTCTCAAACTGTCTACGCTTTGATCGTACCCTGGGAGACCAGTAGTAGTTTCCGAAGCTCATATGGAGGCATTCTGTAATCTGTGGACGTTCAGGGTGTAGATGAAACACAGAAATTGCATCGGGATTGAGTACAACAGTCACCATGCGGCCTTTCTCCATGGGATTTATGTCTCAAACTGTCTACGCTTTGATTGTTCCCTTTGGGACCAGTAGTAGTTTCTGAAGCAAATCTGGAGGCATCCTGTAATCTGTCGACTTTTAGAGTGTTGATGAAACACTAAAATTGCATCGGGATTGAATACAACAGTCACCATGCGGACTATCCTCCACGGGAATAAAGTCTCAAACTGTCTACACTTTGAAACTTCCTGGCAGATTAAAACTGTGTGCCCGACCGAAACTTGAACTCGGGACCTTTGCCTTTCGCTGGCAAGCGCTCTACCATCTGAGCTACCGAAGCACAACTCACGATCGGTACTCATTGCTTTACTTCTGCCAGTATCTCGTCTCCTACCTTCCAAACTTTACAGAAGCTCTAAAGAGAAACTTGCAGATCTTGCACCCCTTAAAGAAAGGATATAGCCGATACATGGCTTTGCCACAGCCTAGGGGATGTTTAAAGAATTAGAGCTTCTGTAAAGTTTGGAAGGTAGGACACGAATTTATGGCAGAAGTAAAGCTGTGAGTAACGGGCGAGAGTCGTGCTTCGGTAGCTCAGATGGTAGAGCACTTGCCAGCAAAAGCCAAATGTCCCTAGTACGAGTCTCTGTCAGGCACACAGTTGTAATCTGCCAGGAAAATTCGTATCAGCGCACAATCCGCTGCAGAGTGATAATCTCATTCTGTCTACGCCTTAATCGTTCCCTGGGAGACCAGTAGTAGTTTCCAAAGCACATCTGAAGGTTTCCTGTAATCTGTGGACGTCCAGAATGTTGATGAAACACAGAAATTGCATCGGGATTGAATACAACAGGCACCATGTGGAAATTTCTGCATTTGAGTAATGTCCGAAACTGTCTACGCGTTGATAGATTCCTGGGAAACCAGCAGTAGTTTCCGAAGCACTTCTGGAGGCTTCATATAATCTATGGCCGATCAGAGTGTTAATAAATCACAGAAATTGCATCGGGATTGAATACAACAATCACCATGCGGACTTTTCTCCATGGTAGTAATGTCTCAAACTGTCTACACTTTTATCGTTCCCTGGGAAACCAGTAGTAGCTTCCGAAGCACATCTGAAGGCTTCCTGAAATTTGTGGACGTTCAGAGTGTTGATGAAACACAGAAATTGAATCGGGATTGAAAACAAAGGGCCAAATGCGGACTTTTCTCCATGGGAGTAATGTCTCAATCAGTCTACGCTTTGATCGATTCCTGGGAGACCAGTAGTAGTTTTCGAAACACATATGGAGTCATTATGTAATCTGTGGACCTAAAGAGTGTTGATGAAAGACAGAAATTGCATCGGTATTAAATACAACAGGCACCATGCGGACATTGCTCAATTGGACTAAAGTCTCAAACTATCTACGATTTGATCGATTCCTAGGAGACTAGTAGTAGCATCCCAAGCATATTTCATCGGGATTGAATACAACAGGCACCATGCGGCCTTTTTCCAACGGGAGTTACGTTTCAAACTGTCTACACTTTGGTCGATACCTGGGAGACCAGTAGTAGCTTCCGAAGCACATCTGGGATCATCTTGTAATCTGTGGACGTTTGGAATATCGATGATACACAGAAATTGAATCGGGATTGAAAACAAAAGGACAAATGATGACTTTTCTCCATATGGTTTCATCGATTCCTGGGAGACCAGTAGTAGTTTTCGAAGCAAATCTGGAGGAATGATGTAATCTGTGGACCTAAAGAGTGTTGATGAAAGACAGAAATTGCAACAGGATTGAATACAACTGGCACAATGGGGACTTTTCTCCATGGCAGTAATGTCTCAAACTGTCTACGCTTTGATTGTTCCCTTTGAGACCACAAGAGGTTTCTGAAGCAAATCTGGATTCATCCTATAATCTGTCGACGTTCAGAGTGTTGATTAAACACAAAAATTGCATCGGGATTGAATAGAATAGGCACCATGCGAACGTTCCCCTATGGGAGTAATGTCACAAGCTGTCTACGCTTAGATCGTCGTTTGGGAGACCAGTTGAAGTTTCCAAAGGACATCGGGAGGCTTCCTGTAATCTGTGGTCGGGCAGAGTGTTGATGAAACACCGAAATTGCATCGGGATTGAATACAAGCACTATGCGGATATTTCTAAATGGGAGTAATGTCTCAAACTGTCTACGCTTCGATCGACATCTCGAAGACCGGTAGTAGTTTCCGCAGCACATCTCGAAGCATCCTGTAATCTGTGCACGTTCAGAGTGTTGGTGAAACACAGAGATTGCATCGGGATTGAATACAACAGACACCATGAAGACTTTTGTCATAGGGAGTAAAGTCACAAACTCTCCACGCTTTAATCCAATCCTGGGAGAACAGTAGTACTTTCCGAAGCATATCTGGTGGCATTGTGTAATATATGGACGTTCAGTGTGTTGATGAAACACAGATATTTCATCGGGATTGAATACAACCGGCACCATGCGGTCTTTTCCCAATGGGAGTTACGTTTCAAACTGTCTACACTTTGGTCGATACCTGGGAGACCAGTAGTAGCTTCCGAAGCACATCTGGGATCTTCTTGTAATCTGTGGACGTTTGGAATATAGATGAAACACAGAAATTGAATCGGGATTGAAAACAAAAGGACAAATGATGACTTTTCTCCATGGGAGTAATGTCCTAAACAGTCTACGCTTTGATCAATTCCTGGGAGGCCAGTAGTAGTTTTTGAAGCACATCTGGAGGCATTATGTAATCTGTGGACGTTTTCAGTGTTGATGAAACACAGATATTGCATCGCGATTGAATACACCAGTCACCATGCGGGCTTTTCTCCATGGGAGTAATGTCTCAAACTGTCTACGCTTTGATTGTTCCCTTTGAGACCAGTAGTAGTTTCCGAAGCATATCTGGAGGCTTCCTGTAATCTGTGGACGTTTAGAATATTGATGAAACACAGAAATTGAATCGGGATTGAAAATAAGGGCCAAAAGCGGACTTTTCTCCATGGGAGTAATGTCTCAAACAGTCTACGGTTTGATCAATTCCTGGGAGACCAGTAGTTGTTTTTGAAGCACATCTTGAGGCATTATGTAATCTGTGGACCTAAAGAGTGTTGATGAAAGACAGAAATTGCATCGGGATCAAATACAACAGGCACCATGCGGACATTGCTCAATGGGACTAATGTCTCAAACTGTCTACGCTTTGATCGATTCTTGGGAGACTAGTAGTGGCTTCCCAAGCACATCTGGAGTCATCCTGCAATCTATGGTCCTTCACAGTGTTAATGAAACACAGAAATTGCATCGGGATTAAATACAAGCACTATGCGGACATTTCTAAATGGGAGTAATGTCTCAAACTGTCTACGCTTTGATCGTACCCTGGGAGACCAGTAGTATTTTAAGTAACACATCTGGGAGCTTGCTGTAATCTGTGGACGATCAAAGTGATGATGAAACACAGAATTTGCATCGGGATTGAATACAACAGGCCTAATGCGGACATTTGTTCATGGGAATAATGTCTCAAACTGTCTGCGATTTGATCGATTCCTTGGAGATCTTTAGTAGGTTCCGAAGCATATCTGGAGGCATCCTGTAATCTGTGGACCTAGGGAATGTTGATGAAACACAGAAGTTGCATCGGGATTGAATACAACAGGCACCATGCGGACTTTTCTCCATGGGAGTAATGTCTCAAACTGTCTACGGTTTGATCGATTCCTGGGAGACCAGTAGTAGTTTCCGAAGCACATTTGGAGGCATTCTATAATCTGTGGACCTTCTGAGTCTTAAAACACAGAATTTGCATCGTGATTGAATACAACAGGCACCGTACGGACTTTGCTCAATGGCAGTATTGTCTAAAACTGACTACGGTTTGATCGTCTCCTGGGAGACCAGTAGTAGTTTTCGAAACACATCTGGAGGCATTCTGTAATCTTTGGACGTTCAGAGTGTTGATGAAAAGCAGAAATTGCATCGGGATTGAATACAAGAGTGACCATGCGGATTTTTCTCCATGGGAGTAATATCTCAATCTGTCTACGCTTTGATTGTACCCAGAGAGACGAGTAGAAGTTTCCGAAGCGCATCTGAAGGTATCCTGTAATCTGTGGACCTTCAGAGTGTTGATGAAACACAGAAATTGCATCGGGATTGAATACAACAGACACCATGAGGACTTTTCTCCTTTGGAGTAATGTCTCAAACTGTCTACGATTTGATCGTTCCCTGGGAGACCAGTAGTAGTTTCCGAAGCACATCTGGAGGCATTCTATAATCTGTGACCTTCAGAGTGTTGATGAAACACAAAAATTGCATCGGTATTGAATACAACAAGCACCATGTGGACTTTTATCCATGGGAGTAATGTCTCAAACTGTCTACGCCTGGATCGTTTGCTGGGAAACCAGTAGTAGTTTCTGAAGCACATCTGGAATCTTCCTGTAATCTGTGGACGTCCAGAGCGTTGTTGAACACAGATATTGAATCGGGATTGGATACAACAAGCACCATGCGGTCATTTCTACATGGGAGTAATGTCTCAAACTATCAACGATTTGATCAATACCTGGTAGACCAGTAGTAGTTTCCGAAGCACATCTGGAGGCATTTTAGTAATCTGTGGACCTTCAGAGTGTTGATGAAACACAGAAATTTTATATGGATTGAATACAACAGGCAGTATGCCGACATTTGTCCATGGGAGTAATGTCTCAAACTGTCTACGCTTTGATCGATTCCTGGTAGACCAGTAGTAGTTTCCGAAGCACATCTGGAGGCTTCCTGTAATCTGTGGACGATCAGAGTGTAGATAAAACACATAAATTGCATCGGGATTGAACACAACAGGCACCATGCGGACTTTTCTCCATGGGAGTAGTCTCTCAAACCGTCTACGCTTTGATCATTCCCTGGGAGACCAGTAGTAGTTTCGGAAGCACATCTTGAGGCTTTCTGTAATCTGTGGACCTTCAGAGTGTTGATGAAACAAAGAAATTGCATCGGGATTGAACACAATATGAACCATGAGGATTTTTCCCCATGGGAGTAATGTCTCATACTGTCTACGCTTTGATCGTTCTCTTGGAGTCCAGTAGTGGTTTCCCAAGCACATCTCAACTTTTCCTGTAATCTGTGGACGTTCAGAGTCTGATGAAACACAGTAATTACAGCGCGATTGAATTTGACAGCCACCATGCAGGCTTTTCTCCATGGGAGTAATGTATGAAACAGTCTACGACTTGATTAATCCCTGGGAAACCAGCAGTAGTTTCCGAAGCGCATCTGGAGGCTTCATGTAATCTGTAAACATTCACATTGTTGATGAAACTCAGAAATTGCATCCGGATTGAATACAACAGGCACCATGCGAACTTTTCTCCATGGGACTGATGTCTCAAACCGTCTACGCTTTTATCGTTCCCTGGGAGACCAGTAGTAGTGCCGAAGCACTTTTGGAAGCTTCCTGTAATCTGTGGACGTTCCGAGTGTTGATGAAACACAGAATTTGCTTCGGGATTGAATACAACAGGTACCATGCAGACGTTTCTCCATGGGAGTAATGTCTCAAACTGTCTACGCTTTGATCGATTCCTGGGAAGCCATTAGTAGTATACGAAGCTCATCTAGACAAATTCTGTAATCTGTGAACCTTCAGAGTGTTGATGATACACAGACATTGAATAGGGATTGAATACAACAAGGCACCATTCGTACTTTTCTACATGGGAGTAATGTCTCAAACTATCTACGCTTTGATCGATTCCTGGGAGACCAGTAATAGTATACGAAGCACATCTAGACAAATTCTGTAATCTGTGGACCTTCAGACTGTTGATGAAACACATAATTGCATCGGGATTGAATACAACAGGCACCATGCGAACCTTTCTCCATGTGAGTATTGTCTCAATCTGTCTACGCTTTGATTGATTTTTGGAAGACCATTAGTAGTTTCCGAAGCACATATGGAGGCACTCTGTAATCTGTGGACCTTCATAGTGTTGATGAAACACAGAAATTGCATCGGGATTGAATACAAAAGGCACCATGCGTACCTTTCTCGATTTGAGTAATGTCTCAAACTGTCTACGCTTTGAATGATTTCTGGGAAACCAGTAGCAGCTTCTGAAGCACATCTGGAGGCATTCTCTAATCTGTGGACCTTCAGAGTGTTGAAGAAACGCTGAAATTGCATCGGGACTGAATACAACAGCCACCACCCGGACCTTTCTCCATGGGAGTAATGTCTCAATCTGTCTACGCTTTGATTGATTTAAAGAAGACCACTAGAAGTTTCCGAAGCACATCTTGATGCATTCTATAATCTGTGGACCCTCAGAGTGTTGATGACACAAAGAAATTCCATCAGGATTCAATACAACAGACACCGTGCGGACTTTTCTCCATGGGGGCTACGTCTTAAACTGTCTACGCTTTGATCGTTCCCTTGAATATCAGTAGTAGTTTCCGAAGCACATCTGGATTCATTCTGTAATCTGTGGACCTTCAGAGTGTTGAAAAAACACAGAAATTGCATTGGGAGTGATTACAAAATTCACCATGCGCACTTTTCACCATGGCAGTAATGTCTCAAAGTGTCAACGTTTTGATCGATTGCTGACAGACCGGTATTAGTTTCCCAAGCACATCTGGAGTCATTCTGTAATCTGTGGACCCTCAGAGTGTTGATGAAACACATAAATTGCATCGGGATTGAATACAGCATGCACCATGCGGACCTTTCTCCGTGTGAGTAATGTCTTAATCTGTTTACAATTTGATCGATTTCTGGAAATCCACTAATAGTTTCCGAAGCACATGTGGAGGCATTCTGCAATCTGTAGACCTACAGAGTGTTCATGAAACACAGAAATTACATCGGGATTGAATACAACAGGCACCATGTGGACCTATCTCCATGAGAGTAATATCTCAAACTGTCTACGCTTTGATCGTTCATTGAAAGACCAGTAGTAGTTTCCGAAGCACATGTGGAGGCATTCTCTAATCTGTGGACTATCAGAGTGTTGATGATACACAGAAATTGCATCGGGATTGATTACAACAGCCACCACTCGGACCTTTCTCCATGGGAGTAATGTTTCAATCTGTCTACGCTTTGATTGATTTAAGGAAGACCAGTAGAAGTCTAAGAAGCACATCTGGAGGCTCTCTGTAATTTTTGGTCCCTCTGAGTGTTGATGAAACACAGAAATTGCATCGGGATTGAATACAACAGGCACCATGTGGTCTCTTCTCCATGGGAGTAATGTCTCAAATGGTCTACGATTTGATCGTTCTCTGGAAGACCAGTAGAAGTTTCCGAAGCACATCTGAAGGCATTCTGTAATCTGTGGACATTCAGAGTGTTGATGAAACACAGAAATGGCATCGGGATTGTATACAAGAGGGACAATGCCGACCATTCTCCATGTACGTAATATCTCAATCTGTCTACGCTTTGAATGATTTCTGGAAAACCAGTAGTAGTTACTGAAGCACATCTGGAGGCATTCTGTAATCTGTGGACTTTCAGCGTGTTGATGAAACTCAGAAATTGCATCGGGATTGAATTCAACAGGCACCATGCGGAATTTTTTCCATGTGAGTAATGTCTCACTCTGTCTACGATTTGGTTGATTTCTGGAAGACCAGTAGTAGTTTCCGAAGCACATCTGGATTCATTCTATAATCTCTGGACCTTCAGAGTGTTGATGAAACACATAAATTGCATCAGGATTGAATACAACAGGCACCATGCGGACTTTTATCCATGGGGGCAACGTCTTAAACTGTCTACGCTTTGATCGTTCCCTTAAATATCAGTAGTAGTTTCCGAAGCACATCTGGATCCATTCTGTAATCTGTGGACCTTCAGAGTGTTGAAAAAACACAGAAATTGCATTGGGATTAATTACAAAATTCACCATGCTCAATTTTCACCATGCCAGTAATGTCTCAAAGTGTCAACGTTTTGATCGATTACTGACAGACCAGTATTAGTTTCCCAAGCACATCTGGACTCATTCTGTAATCTGTGGACCTTCAGAGTGTTGATGAAACACAGAAATTGCATCGGGATTGAATACAACAGGCAACATGCGGACTGTTCTCCATGTGAGTAATGTCTCAAACTATCTACGCTTTGATCGTTCCTTGGAAGACCAGTAGTAGTTTCCGAAGCACATCTGGGGGCATTCTTTAATCTGTGGACCTTCAGAGTGTTGAAGAAACACCGAAACTGCATCGGGATTGATTACAAAGTTCACCATGCGGACCTTTCACCATCGGAGTAATGTCTCAAAGTGTCTACGATTTGATCGATTCCTGGCAGACCAGTAGTAGTTTCCCAAGCACATCTGGAGTCATTCTGTAATCTGTGGACCTTCAGAGTGTTGATGAAATACAGAAATTGTATCGGGATTGAATACAGCATGCACCATGCGGACCTTTCCCCGTGTGAGTAATGTCTTAAACTGTTTACGGTTTGATCGATTTTTGGAAATCCACTAATAGTTTCCGAAGCACATCTGGAGGCATTCTGTAAACTGTGGACCTACAGAGTGTTGATGAAACACAGAAATTGCATCGGGATTGAATACAACAGGCACCATGCAGACTTTTCCCCATGGGAGTAATGTTGCAAACTGTCTACGCCATGCTCGTTCCCTGGAAGACCAGTAATAGTTTGCGAAGCACATCTGGAGGCGTTCTGTAATCTGTGGACCTTCAGAATGTTTATGAAACACAGAAATTGCATCGGGATTGAATACAACAGCCACCATGTGGACTTTTCTCCATGTGAGTAATGTCTCAAACTGTCTACGCTTTGATCGTTCAATGAGAGACCAGTAGTAGTTTCCGAAGCACATCTGGAGTCATTCTGTAATCTGTGGACCTTCAGAGTATTGATGAAACACAGAAATTGCATCAAGATTGAATACAACAGGCGCCATGTGGACCTTTCTGCAAGTGAGTAATGTCTCAAACTGACTACACTTTGTTAATTTCTGGAAGCCCAGTAGTAGTTTCTGAAGCACATCTGGAGGCATTCTGTAATCTGTGGACTTTCAGGGTGTTGATGAAACACAGAAATTGCATCGGGATTGAATACAACAGGCACCATGTGGAATT
Organism: Schistocerca gregaria; assembly: GCF_023897955.1. NCBI lineage: Eukaryota > Metazoa > Arthropoda > Insecta > Orthoptera > Acrididae > Schistocerca > Schistocerca gregaria. Next base: position 2,829,564 of record NW_026061890.1, on the reverse strand, counting down.
TTCTCCATTGGAGCAATGTCTCACACTGTCTACGGTTTGATTGATTATTGGAAGACCAGTAGTAGTTTCCGAAGCACATCTGGAGGCATTATGTAATCTGTGGACCTTCAAAGTGTTGATGAAACACAGAAATTGCATAGGGATTAAATGCAACAGGCACCATGCGGACCTTTCTCAATGTGAGTAAAGTCTCAATCTGTCTACGCTTTGAATGGTTTCTGGAAGACCAGTAGTAGTTTCCGAAGCACATCTGGGGGCATTCTTTAATCTGTGGACCTTCAGTGTGTTGAAGAAACACCGAAACTGCATCGGGATTGATTACAAAGTTCACCATGCGGACCTTTCACCATCGGAGTAATGTCTCAAAGTGTCTACGCTTTGATCGTTCAGTGGGAGACCAGTAGTAGTTTCCGAAGCACATCTGAAGGCATTTTGTAATCTGTGGACTTTGAGAGTGGCAATGCGGACCTATCCCCATGGGAGAAATGTCTAAACTGTCTACGCTTTGTTCTTTCCCTGGAAGACCAGTAGTAGCTTCCGAAACACATCTGGAGACGTTCTGTAACCTGTGGACCTTCAGAGTGTTGATGAAACACAGAAATTGCATCGGGATTGAATACAACAGGCACCAGGTGGACTCTTCTCCATGGGAGTAATGTCTCAAACTGTCAACGCGTTGATCGTTCAATGGGAGATCAGTAGTAGTTTCCGAAGCTCATCTGGAGGCATTCTCTAATTTGTTGACCTTCAGAGTGTTGATGAAACACAGAAACCGCACCGGGATTGAGCACAACAGGTACAATGTGGATCTTTCTCCATGTGAGTAATGTCTCAATCTGTCTACACTTTGATCGATTTCTGGAAGACCAATAGTAGTTTCTGAAGCACATCAGGAGGCATTCTGTAATCTGTGAACCTTCAGAGTGTTGATGAAACACAGAAATTGCACCGGGATTGAGCACAACAGGCACCATGCGGACATTTCTCCATGTGAGTAATGTCTCAATCTGTCTACGATTTGATTGATTTCTGGAAGACCAGTAGTAGTTTCTCATGCACATCCTGAGGCAATCTGTAATCTCTGGACCTTCACAGTGTTCATGAAACACAGAAAATGCATCGGGATTGAATAGAGAAGGCAACATGTGGACTCTTCTCCATGGGAGTAATGTCTCAAACTGTATACGCTTTGATCTATTTCAGGAAGACCAGTAGTAGTTTCTGAAGAACATCTATTGGCGTTCTGTAATCTGTGGACCTTCAGAGTGTTGATGAGACACAGAAATTGCATCGGGATTGAAACCAACAGGCACCGTGTGGACTTTTCTCCATGGGAGTAATGTCTCAAACTGTCTACGATTTGATATTTCAATGGGAGCCCACTAGTAGTAGTACCGAGGCACATCTGGAGGCATTCTGCAATCTGTGGACCTTCAGAGTGTTGATGAAAAACAGAAATTGCATCGGGATTGAATACAACAGGCACCATGCGGACCTTTCTCAATGTGAGTAATGTCTCAAACTGTCTACGCTTTGATTGATTTCTGGGAGACCAGTAGTAGTTTCTGATGCACATCCGGAGGCATTCTGTAATCTGTGGACCATCAGAATGTTGATGAAACACAGAAATTGCATCGGGATTGAATTCAACAGGCATCATGTAAACTCTTCTCCATGAGAGTAATGTCTCAAACTGTCTACGCTTTGATCGTTCAATGGGAGATCAGTAGTAGTTTCCGAAGCACATCTGGAGGCATTCTATAATCTGTTCACCCTCAGAGGTTTGATGAAACACAGAAATTGCACCGGGATTGAACACAACAGGCACCATGCGGACCTTTCTCCATGTGAGTAATGTCTCAATCTGTCTACGATTTGATTGATTTCTGGAAGACCAGTAGTAGTTTATGATGCACATTTGGAGGCATTGTGTAATGTGTGTACCTTCAGAATGTTGATTAAACACAGACAATGCATCGGGTTTGAATAGAACAGGCACGATGTGGCTTTACTCCATGGGAGTAATGTCTCAAACAGTCTACGCTTTGATCTTTCCCTGGAAGACCAGTAGTAGCTTCCGAAGCACATCCTGAGGCGTTCTGTAATCCATGGACCTTCAGAGTGTTGATGAGACACAGAATTTGCATCGGGATTGAATACAACAGGCACCATGCGGACCTTACTCCCTGTGAGTAATGTCTCAATCTTTCTACGCTTTTATTGATTTCTGGAAGACCAGTGGTAGTTTCTGAAGCACAACTGGAGGCATTATGTAATCTGTGGACTTTCACAGTGTTCATGAAACACAGAAAATTCATCGGGATTGAATAAAAGAGGCACCAGGCTGACTTTTCCCCCTGGGAGGATGTCTCACACTGTATACGATTTTATCGTCATCTGGAAGACCAGTAGTAGTTTCCGAAGCACATCCGTAGGCGTTCTGTAATCTTTGGACCTTCAGAGTGTTGATGAAACACAGAAATTGCACCGGGATTGAACACAACAGGCACCATGCGGACCTTTCTCCATGTGAGTAATGTCGCAATCTGTCTACGATTTGATTGATTTCTGGAAGAACAATAGTAGTTTCTGATGCACATCCGGATGCATTCTGTAATCTTTGGACCATCAGGATGTTGATGAAACACAGAAATTGCATCGGGAATGAATACAACAGGCAACATGTGGACTTTTCTCCACGGGAGTAATGTCTCAAACTGTCTACGCTTTGATCGTTCAATGGTAGATTAGTAGTAGATTCCGAAGGACATCTGGAGGCATTCTATAATCTGTTGACCATCAGATGTCTGATGAAACACAGAAATTGCACCGGGATTGAACACAACAGGCACCATGGGAACCTTTCTCCATGTGAGTAATGTCTCAATTTGTCTTCGATTTGATTGATTTCTGGAAGACCAGTAGTAGTTTCTGATGCACATCCCGAGGCATTTTGTAATCTGTGGACCATCAGAATGTTGATGAAACACAGAAATTGCATCGAGATTGAATACAACAGGCAACACGTGGACTTCACTCCACGGGAGTAACGTCTCAAACTGTCTACGCTTTGATCGTTCAATGGTAGATTTGTAGTAGATTCCGAAGGACATCCGGAGGCATTCTATAACCTGTTGACCATCATAGGTTTGATGAAACACAGAAATTGCACCGGGATTGAACACAAAAGGCACCATGCGGACCTTTCTCCATGTGAGTAATGTGTCAATTTGTCTACGATTTGATTGATTTCTGGAAGACCAGTAGTAGTTTATGGTGCACATCTGGAAGCATTCTGTAATCTGTGTACCTTCAGAATGTTGATGAAATACAGAAAATGCATCGTGTTTGAATACAACAGGCACCATGCTAACTTTTCTCCCTGTGAGTAACGTCTCTAACTGTTTACGCTTTGATCGATATCTCTAAAGCCCGTAGTAGGTTCCGAAACACATTTGGAGGCATACTGTAATCTGTGGAACTTCAGAGTGTTGATGGAACACAGAAATTGCATCGGGATTGAATGCAACAGGCACCATGCGGGCCTATCTCCATGGGAGTAATGTCTCAAACTGTCTAAGCTTTGATTGATTTCTGGACGACCAGTAGTTGTTTCCGATGCACATCTGGAGGCATTCTATAACCTGTACACCTTCAGAGTCTTGACGAATCACAGAAATTGCATCGGGAATGAATACAACAGGCACCATGCGGACTTTACTCCATGGGAGTAATGTCTCAAACAGTGTACGCTTTGATCTTTCCCTGGAAGACCAGTAGTAGCTTCCGAAGCACATCTGGTGGCGTTCTTTAATCTGTGGACTTTAAGAGTGTTGATGAAACAGAAAATTTGCATCGGGATTGAATACAACATGCACCATGCGGACCTTACTCCCTGTGTGTAGTGTCTCAATCTGTCTACGCTTTGATAGATTTCTGGAAGACCAGTGGTAGTTTCTGAAGCACAACTGGAGGCATCCTGTAATCTGTGGACTTTCACAGTGTTCATGAAACACAGAAAATGCATCGGGATTGAATAAGACAGGCACCAGGCTGACTTTTCCCCCTGAGAGAAATGTCTCAAACTGTATACGATTAGATCGTCATCTGGAAGACCAGTAGTAGTTTCCGAAGCACATCTGGAGGCATTCTGTAACCTTTGGACATTCTGAGTGTTGATGAAACACAGAAATTGCACCACGATTGAATACAACAGGCACCATGTGGACTTTTCTCCATGGGAGTAATTTTTCATACTTTCTACGCTTTGATCATTCAATGGGAGACCAGTAGTAGTTTCCGAAGCACATCTGGAGGCGTTCTGTAATCTGCGGACCTACAGAGTGTTGATGGAACACAGAAATTGCATCGGGATTGAAGACAACAGGCACCATGCGGACCTTTCTCCATGTGAGTAACGTCTCAATCTGTCTACGCTTTGATTGATTTCTGGAAGACCAGTAGAAGTTTCTGAAGCACATCTGGAGGCATTCTGTAATCTGTCGACCTTCATAGTATTGATGGAACACAGAAGTTCCATCGGAATTGAATACAACAGGCACCATGTGGACATTTCTCCAAGGGAGTAATGTCTCAAACTGTCTACGCTTTGATCGTTCAATGGGAGATCAGTAGTAGTTTCCGAAGCACATCTAGAGTCATTCTCTAATCTGTGGACCTTCAGAGTGTTGATGAAACACAAAAAATGCATCGGGATTAAATACAGCAGGCACCACACGGAACTTCCTCCATAGGAGTAATGTCTCAATCTGTGTACGCTTTTATTGTATTGTGGAAGACCAGTAGTAGCTTCCGAAGCACATCTGGAGGCATTCTGTAATCTGTGGTCCTTCAGAGTGTTGATGAAACACAGAAATTGCATCGGGATTGAATACAACAGGAACCATGATGACTTTTCTCCGTGGGAGTAATGTCTCAAACTGTCTACGCTTTGATCGTTATCTGGAAGACCAGTAGTAGTTTCCGAAGCACATCTGGAGTCATTCTGTTATCTGTGGACCTTCAGAGTGTTGGTGAAACGCAGAAATTGCATCGGGATTGAATACAACAGGCACCATGCGGACCTTTCTCCATTTGAGTAATGTCTCAATCTGTCTACGCTTTGAATGATTTCTGGTAGACCAGTAGCTGTTTCTGAAGCACATCTGGAGGCATTCTGGAATCTGTGGACCTTCAGAGTATTGATGAAACACTGAAATTGGATCGGGATTGAATACAACAGGCACCATGCGGACTTTTCTCCATGGGGGCAAAGTCTTAAACTGTCTACGCTTTGACCGTTCCCTGGAAAATCAGTAGTAGTTTCCGAAGCACATCTGAATTCATTCTGTAATCTGTGGACCTTCAGAGTGTTGGCGAAACACCGAAATTGCATCCAGATTGATTACAAAATTCACCATGCAGACTTTTCACCATCGGAGTAATGTCTCAAAGTGTCTACGATATGATCGATTAATGGCAGACCAGTACTAGTTTCCCAAGCACATCTGGAGTCATTCTGTAATCTGTGGACCTTCAGAGTGTTGATAAAACACAGAAATTGCATCGGGATTGAATGCAGCAGGCACGATGCGGACTTTTCTGCGTGTGAGTAATGTCTTAAACTGTTTACGGTTTGATCGATTTCTGGAAAACCACAAATAGTTTCCGAAGCACATCTGGAGGCATTCTGAAATTTGTGGACCTACAGAGTGTTGATGAAACACAGAAATTGCATCAGGATTGAATACAACAGGCACCATGCGAAATTTTCCCCATGGGAGTAATGTCGCAAACTGTCTACGACATGCTCGTTCCCTGGAAGCCCAGTAATAGTTTGCGAAGCACATCCGGAGGCGTTCTTTATTCTGTGTACCTTCAGAACGTTTATGAAACACAGAAATTGCATCGGTATTGAATACAACAGCCACCATGTGGACTTTACTCCATGTGAGTAATGTCTCAAACTGTCTACGCTTTGATCGTTCAGTGGGAGACCAGTAGTAGTTTCCGAAGCACATCTGAAGGCATTCTGTAATCTGTGGACTTTGAGAGTGTCAATGCGGACCTATCCCCATGGGAGAAATGTCTCAAACTGTCTACGCTTTGTTCTTTCCCTGGAAGACCAGTAGTAGCTTCCGAAACACATCTGGAGACGTTCTGTAACCTGTGGACCTTCAGAGTGTTGATGAAACACAGAAATTGCATCGGGATTGAATACAACAGGCACCATGTGGACTCTTCTCCATGGGAGTAATGTCTCAAACTGTCAACGCGTTGATCGTTCAATGGGAGCTCAGTAGTAGTTTCCGAAGCTCATCTGGAGGCATTCTCTAATTTGTTGACCTTCAGAGTGTTGATGAAACACAGAAACTGCACCGGGATTGAACACAACAGGTACAATGTGGATCTTTCTCCATGTGAGTAATGTCTCAATCTGTCTACACTTTGATCGATTTCTGGAAGACCAGTAGTAGTTTCTGAAGCACATCAGGAGGCATTCTGTAATCTGTGAACCTTCAGAGTGTTGATGAAACACAGAAATTGCACCGGGATTGAGCACAACAGGCACCATGCGGACATTTCTCCATGTGAGTAATGTCTCAATCTGTCTACGATTTGATTGATTTCTGGAAGACCAGTAGTAGTTTCTCATGCACATCCTGAGGCAATCTGTAATCTCTGGACCTTCACAGTGTTCATGAAACACAGAAAATGCATCGGGATTGAATAGAGAAGGCAACATGTGGACTCTTCTCCATGGGAGTAATGTCTCAAACTGTATACGCTTTGATCTATTTCAGGAAGACCAGTAGTAGTTTCTGAAGAACATCTATTGGCGTTCTGTAATCTGTGGACCTTCAGAGTGTTGATGAGGCACAGAAATTGCATCGGGATTGAAACCAACAGGCACCGTGTGGACTTTTCTCCATGGGAGTAATGTCTCAAACTGTCTACGATTTGATATTTCAATGGGAGCCCACTAGTAGTAGTACCGAGGCACATCTGGAGGCATTCTGCAATCTGTGGACCTTCAGAGTGTTGATGAAAAACAGAAATTGCATCGGGATTGAATACAACAGGCACCATGCGGACCTTTCTCAATGTGAGTAATGTCTCAAACTGTCTACGCTTTGATTGATTTCTGGGAGACCAGTAGCAGTTACTGATGCACATCCGGAGGCATTCTGTAATCTGTGGACCATCAGAATGTTGATGAAACACAGAAATTGCATCGGGATTGAATTCAACAGGCATCATGTAAACTCTTCTCCATGAGAGTAATGTCTCAAACTGTCTACGCTTTGATCGTTCAATGGGAGATCAGTAGTAGTTTCCGAAGCACATCTGGAGGCATTCTATAATCTGTTCACCCTCAGAGGTTTGATGAAACACAGAAATTGCACCGGGATTGAACACAACAGGCACCATGCGGACCTTTCTCCATGTGAGTAATGTCTCAATCTGTCTACGATTTGATTGATTTCTGGAAGACCAGTAGTAGTTTATGATGCACATTTGGAGGCATTGTGTAATGTGTGTACCTTCAGAATGTTGATTAAACACAGACAATGCATCGGGTTTGAATAGAACAGGCACGATGTGGCTTTACTCCAAGGGAGTAATGTCTCAAACAGTCTACGCTTTGATCTTTCCCTGGAAGACCAGTAGTAGCTTCCGAAGCACATCCTGCGGCGTTCTGTAATCCATGGACCTTCAGAGTGTTGATGAGACACAGAATTTGCATCGGGATTGAATACAACAGGCACCATGCGGACCTTACTCCCTGTGAGTAATGTCTCAATCTTTCTACGCTTTTATTGATTTCTGGAAGACCAGTGGTAGTTTCTGAAGCACAACTGGAGGCATTATGTAATCTGTGGACTTTCACAGTGTTCATGAAACACAGAAAATTCATCGGGATTGAATAAAAGAGGCACCAGGCTGACTTTTCCCCCTGGGAGGATGTCTCACACTGTATACGATTTTATCGTCATCTGGAAGACCAGTAGTAGTTTCCGAAGCACATCCGTAGGCGTTCTGTAATCTTTGGACCTTCAGAGTGTTGATGAAACACAGAAATTGCACCGGGATTGAACACAACAGGCACCATGCGGACCTTTCTCCATGTGAGTAATGTCGCAATCTGTCTACGATTTGATTGATTTCTGGAAGAACAATAGTAGTTTCTGATGCACATCCGGATGCATTCTGTAATCTTTGGACCATCAGGATGTTGATGAAACACAGAAATTGCATCGGGAATGAATACAACAGGCAACATGTGGACTTTTCTCCACGGGAGTAATGTCTCAAACTGTCTACGCTTTGATCGTTCAATGGTAGATTAGTAGTAGATTCCGAAGGACATCTGGAGGCATTCTATAATCTGTTGACCATCAGATGTCTGATGAAACACAGAAATTGCACCGGGATTGAACACAACAGGCACCATGGGAACTCTTCTCCATGTGAGTAATGTCTCAATCTGTCTTCGATTTGATTGATTTCTGGAAGACCAGTAGTAGTTTCTGATGCACATCCCGAGGCATTTTGTAATCTGTGGACCATCAGAATGTTGATGAAACACAGAAATTGCATCGAGATTGAATACAACAGGCAACACGTGGACTTCACTCCACGGGAGTAACGTCTCAAACTGTCTACGCTTTGATCGTTCAATGGTAGATTTGTAGTAGATTCCGAAGGACATCCGGAGGCATTCTATAACCTGTTGACCATCATAGGTTTGATGAAACACAGAAATTGCACCGGGATTGAACACAAAAGGCACCATGCGGACCTTTCTCCATGTGAGTAATGTGTCAATTTGTCTACGATTTGATTGATTTCTGGAAGACCAGTAGTAGTTTATGGTGCACATCTGGAAGCATTCTGTAATCTGTGTACCTTCAGAATGTTGATGAAATACAGAAAATGCATCGTGTTTGAATACAACAGGCACCATGCTAACTTTTCTCCCTGTGAGTAACGTCTCTAACTGTTTACGCTTTGATCGATATCTCTAAAGCCCGTAGTAGGTTCCGAAACACATTTGGAGGCATACTGTAATCTGTGGAACTTCAGAGTGTTGATGGAACACAGAAATTGCATCGGGATTGAATACAACAGGCACCATGCGGGCCTATCTCCATGGGAGTAATGTCTCAAACTGTCTAAGCTTTGATTGATTTCTGGACGACCAGAAGTTGTTTCCGATGCACATCTGGAGGCATTCTATAACCTGTACACCTTCAGAGTCTTGACGAATCACAGAAATTGCATCGGGAATGAATACAACAGGCACCATGCGGACTTTACTCCATGGGAGTAATGTCTCAAACAGTGTACGCTTTGATCTTTCCCTGGAAGACCAGTAGTAGCTTCCGAAGCACATCTGGTGGCGTTCTTTAATCTGTGGACTTTAAGAGTGTTGATGAAACAGAAAATTTGCATCGGGATTGAATACAACATGCACCATGCGGACCTTACTCCCTGTGTGTAGTGTCTCAATCTGTCTACGCTTTGATAGATTTCTGGAAGACCAGTGGTAGTTTCTGAAGCACAACTGGAGGCATCCTGTAATCTGTGGACTTTCACAGTGTTCATGAAACACAGAAAATGCATCGGGATTGAATAAGACAGGCACCAGGCTGACTTTTCCCCCTGAGAGAAATGTCTCAAACTGTATACGATTAGATCGTCATCTGGAAGACCAGTAGTAGTTTCCGAAGCACATCTGGAGGCATTCTGTAACCTTTGGACATTCTGAGTGTTGATGAAACACAGAAATTGCACCACGATTGAATACAACAGGCACCATGTGGACTTTTCTCCATGGGAGTAATTTTTCATACTTTCTACGCTTTGATCATTCAATGGGAGACCAGTAGTAGTTTCCGAAGCACATCTGGAGGCGTTCTGTAATCTGCGGACCTACAGAGTGTTGATGGAACACAGAAATTGCATCGGGATTGAAGACAACAGGCACCATGCGGACCTTTCTCCATGTGAGTAACGTCTCAATCTGTCTACGCTTTGATTGATTTCTGGAAGACCAGTAGAAGTTTCTGAAGCACATCTGGAGGCATTCTGTAATCTGTCGACCTTCATAGTATTGATGGAACACAGAAGTTCCATCGGAATTGAATACAACAGGCACCATGTGGACATTTCTCCAAGGGAGTAATGTCTCAAACTGTCTACGCTTTGATCGTTCAATGGGAGATCAGTAGTAGTTTCCGAAGCACATCTAGAGTCATTCTCTAATCTGTGGACCTTCAGAGTGTTGATGAAACACAAAAAATGCATCGGGATTAAATACAGCAGGCACCACACGGAACTTCCTCCATAGGAGTAATGTCTCAATCTGTGTACGCTTTTATTGTATTGTGGAAGACCAGTAGTAGCTTCCGAAGCACATCTGGAGGCATTCTGTAATCTGTGGTCCTTCAGAGTGTTGATGAAACACAGAAATTGCATCGGGATTGAATACAACAGGAACCATGATGACTTTTCTCCGTGGGAGTAATGTCTCAAACTGTCTACGCTTTGATCGTTATCTGGAAGACCAGTAGTAGTTTCCGAAGCACATCTGGAGTCATTCTGTTATCTGTGGACCTTCAGAGTGTTGGTGAAACACAGAAATTGCATCGGGATTGAATACAACAGGCACCATGCGGACCTTTCTCCATTTGAGTAATGTCTCAATCTGTCTACGCTTTGAATGATTTCTGGTAGACCAGTAGCTGTTTCTGAAGCACATCTGGAGGCATTCTGGAATCTGTGGACCTTCAGAGTATTGATGAAACACTGAAATTGGATCGGGATTGAATACAACAGGCACCATGCGGACTTTTCTCCATGGGGGCAAAGTCTTAAACTGTCTACGCTTTGACCGTTCCCTGGAAAATCAGTAGTAGTTTCCGAAGCACATCTGAATTCATTCTGTAATCTGTGGACCTTCAGAGTGTTGGCGAAACACCGAAATTGCATCCAGATTGATTACAAAATTCACCATGCAGACTTTTCACCATCGGAGTAATGTCTCAAAGTGTCTACGATATGATCGATTAATGGCAGACCAGTACTAGTTTCCCAAGCACATCTGGAGTCATTCTGTAATCTGTGGACCTTCAGAGTGTTGATAAAACACAGAAATTGCATCGGGATTGAATGCAGCAGGCACGATGCGGACTTTTCTGCGTGTGAGTAATGTCTTAAACTGTTTACGGTTTGATCGATTTCTGGAAAACCACAAATAGTTTCCGAAGCACATCTGGAGGCATTCTGAAATTTGTGGACCTACAGAGTGTTGATGAAACACAGAAATTGCATCAGGATTGAATACAACAGGCACCATGCGAAATTTTCCCCATGGGAGTAATGTCGCAAACTGTCTACGACATGCTCGTTCCCTGGAAGCCCAGTAATAGTTTGCGAAGCACATCCGGAGGCGTTCTTTATTCTGTGTACCTTCAGAACGTTTATGAAACACAGAAATTGCATCGGTATTGAATACAACAGCCACCATGTGGACTTTACTCCATGTGAGTAATGTCTCAAACTGTCTACGCTTTGATCGTTCAGTGGGAGACCAGTAGTAGTTTCCGAAGCACATCTGAAGGCATTCTGTAATCTGTGGACTTTGAGAGTGTCAATGCGGACCTATCCCCATGGGAGAAATGTCTCAAACTGTCTACGCTTTGTTCTTTCCCTGGAAGACCAGTAGTAGCTTCCGAAACACATCTGGAGACGTTCTGTAACCTGTGGACCTTCAGAGTGTTGATGAAACACAGAAATTGCATCGGGATTGAATACAACAGGCACCATGTGGACTCTTCTCCATGGGAGTAATGTCTCAAACTGTCAACGCGTTGATCGTTCAATGGGAGATCAGTAGTAGTTTCCGAAGCTCATCTGGAGGCATTCTCTAATTTGTTGACCTTCAGAGTGTTGATGAAACACAGAAACTGCACCAGGATTGAACACAACAGGTACAATGTGGATCTTTCTCCATGTGAGTAATGTCTCAATCTGTCTACACTTTGATCGATTTCTGGAAGACCAGTAGTAGTTTCTGAAGCACATCAGGAGGCATTCTGTAATCTGTGAACCTTCAGAGTGTTGATGAAACACAGAAATTGCACCGGGATTGAGCACAACAGGCACCATGCGGACATTTCTCCATGTGAGTAATGTCTCAATCTGTCTACGATTTGATTGATTTCTGGAAGACCAGTAGTAGTTTCTCATGCACATCCTGAGGCAATCTGTAATCTCTGGACCTTCACAGTGTTCATGAAACACAGAAAATGCATCGGGATTGAATAGAGAAGGCAACATGTGGACTCTTCTCCATGGGAGTAATGTCTCAAACTGTATACGCTTTGATCTATTTCAGGAAGACCAGTAGTAGTTTCTGAAGAACATCTATTGGCGTTCTGTAATCTGTGGACCTTCAGAGTGTTGATGAGGCACAGAAATTGCATCGGGATTGAAACCAACAGGCACCGTGTGGACTTTTCTCCATGGGAGTAATGTCTCAAACTGTCTACGATTTGATATTTCAATGGGAGCCCACTAGTAGTAGTACCGAGGCACATCTGGAGGCATTCTGCAATCTGTGGACCTTCAGAGTGTTGATGAAAAACAGAAATTGCATCGGGATTGAATACAACAGGCACCATGCGGACCTTTCTCAATGTGAGTAATGTCTCAAACTGTCTACGCTTTGATTGATTTCTGGGAGACCAGTAGTAGTTTCTGATGCACATCCGGAGGCATTCTGTGATCTGTGGACCATCAGAATGTTGATGAAACACAGAAATTGCATCGGGATTGAATTCAACAGGCATCATGTTAACTCTTCTCCATGAGAGTAATGTCTCAAACTGTCTACGCTTTGATCGTTCAATGGGAGATCAGTAGTAGTTTCCGAAGCACATCTGGAGGCATTCTATAATCTGTTCACCCTCAGAGGTTTGATGAAACACAGAAATTGCACCGGGATTGAACACAACAGGCACCATGCGGACCTTTCTCCATGTGAGTAATGTCTCAATCTGTCTACGATTTGATTGATTTCTGGAAGACCAGTAGTAGTTTATGATGCACATTTGGAGGCATTGTGTAATGTGTGTACCTTCAGAATGTTGATTAAACACAGACAATGCATCGGGTTTGAATAGAACAGGCACGATGTGGCTTTACTCCAAGGGAGTAATGTCTCAAACAGTCTACGCTTTGATCTTTCCCTGGAAGACCAGTAGTAGCTTCCGAAGCACATCCTGAGGCGTTCTGTAATCCATGGACCTTCAGAGTGTTGATGAGACACAGAATTTGCATCGGGATTGAATACAACAGGCACCATGCGGACCATACTCCCTGTGAGTAATGTCTCAATCTTTCTACGCTTTTATTGATTTCTGGAAGACCAGTGGTAGTTTCTGAAGCACAACTGGAGGAATTCTGTAATCTGTGGACTTTCACTGTGTTCATGAAACACAGAAAATTCATCGGGATTGAATAAAAGAGGCACCAGACTGACTTTTCCCCCTGGGAGGATGTCTCACATTGTATACGATTTGATCGTCATCTGGAAGACCAGTAGTAGTTTCCGAAGCACATCCGTAGGCGTTCTGTAATCTTTGGACCTTCAGAGTGTTGATGAAACACAGAAATTGCACCGGGATTGAACACAACAGGCACCATGCGGACCTTTCTCCATGTGAGTAATGTCGCAATCTGTCTACGATTTGATTGATTTCTGGAAGAACAATAGTAGTTTCTGATGCACATCCGGATGCATTCTGTAATCTTTGGACCATCAGGATGTTGATGAAACACAGAAATTGCATCGGGATTGAATACAACAGGCAACATGTGGACTTTTCTCCACGGGAGTAACGTCTCAAACTGTCTACGCTTTGATCGTTCATTGGTAGATCAGTAGTAGATTCCGAAGGACATCTGGAGGCATTCTATAATCTGTTGACCATCAGAGGTCTGATGAAACACAGAAATTGCACCGGGATTGAACACAACAGGCACCATGGGAACCTTTCTCCATGTGAGTAATGTCTCAATCTGTCTTCGATTTGATTGATTTCTGGAAGACCAGTAGTAGTTTCTGATGCACATCCCGAGGCATTTTGTAATCTGTGGACCATCAGAATGTTGATGAAACACAGAAATTGCATCGAGATTGAATACAACAGGCAACACGTGGACTTCACTCCACGGGAGTAACGTCTCAAACTGTCTACGCTTTGATCGTTCAATGGTAGATTTGTAGTAGATTCCGAAGGACATCCGACGGCATTCTATAACCTGTTGACCATCATAGGTTTGATTAAACAGAAATTGCACCGGCATTGAACACAAAAGGCACCATGCGGACCTTTCTCCATGTGAGTAATGTGTCAATTTGTCTACGATTTGATTGATTTCTGGAAGACCAGTAGTAGTTTATGGTGCACATCTGGAAGCATTCTGTAATCTGTGTACCTTCAGAATGTTGATGAAACACAGAAAATTCATCGTGTTTGAATACAACAGGCACCATGCTAACTTTTCTCCCTGTGAGTAACGTCTCTAACTGTTTACGCTTTGATCGATATCTCTAAAGCCCGTAGTAGTTTCCGAAACACATTTGGAGGCATTCTGTAATCTGTGGACTTTCACAGTGTTCATGAAACACAGAAAATGCATCGGGATTGAATAAGACAGGCACCAGGCTGACTTTTCCCCCTGAGAGAAATGTCTCAAACTGTATACGATTAGATCGTCATCTGGAAGACCAGTAGTAGTTTCCGAAGCACATCTGGAGGCATTCTGTAACCTTTGGACATTCTGAGTATTGATGAAACACAGAAATTGCACCACGATTGAATACAACAGGCACCATGTGGACTTTTCTCCATGGGAGTAATTTTTCATACTGTCTACGCTTTGATCATTCAATGGGAGACCAGTAGTAGTTTCCGAAGCACATCTGGAGGCGTTCTGTAATCTGCGGACCTACAGAGTGTTGATGGAACACAGAAATTGCATCGGGATTGAAGACAACAGGCACCATGCGGACCTTTCTCCATGTGAGTAACGTCTCAATCTGTCTACGTTTTGATTGATTTCTGGAAGACCAGTAGAAGTTTCTGAAGCACATCTGGAGGCATTCTGTAATCTGTCGACCTTCATAGTATTGATGGAACACAGAAGTTCCATCGGAATTGAATACAACAGGCACCATGTGGACATTTCTCCAAGGGAGTAATGTCTCAAACTGTCTACGCTTTGATCGTTCAATGGGAGATCAGTAGTAGTTTCCGAAGCACATCTAGAGTCATTCTCTAATCTGTGGACCTTCAGAGTGTTGAAGAAACACAGAAATTGCACCGGGATTGAACACAACAGGCACCATGGATAACTTTCTCCATGTGATTAATGTCTCAATCTGCCTACGCTTTAATTGATTTCTGGAAGACCAGTAGTAGTTTCTGAAGCACATCTGGAGGCATTCTGAAATCTGTGGACCTTCAGAGTGTTGATGAAACAAAGAATTTACATCGGGATTGAATACAACAGGCACCACGCGGACCTTTCCGCATGGGAGTAATGTCTCAATCTGTCTACGCTTTGATTGATTTCTGGAAGACCAGTATTAGTTTCTGATGCACATCTGGAGGCATTCTGTAATCTGTGGAAGTTCAGAGTGATGATGAAACACAGAAATGCATGGGGATTGAATACAACAGGCACCATGCTTACTTTTCTCCCTGGGGGTAATGTCTCAAACTGTATACGCTTTAATCGATTTCTGGAAAACCCGTAGAAGTTTCCAAAGCACATCTGGAGGCATTCTGTAATCTGTGGACTTTCACTGTGTTCATGAAACACAAAAATTGCATCGGGATTGAATACAACAGGCACCATGCGGATATTCCCCCATGGGAGTAACGTCTCAAACTGTCTCCGCTTTGATCGTACCCTGGAAGTCAAGTAGTAGTTTCCGAAGCACATCCGAAGGCATTCTGTAATCTGTGGACTTTCACAGTGTTCATGAAACACAGAAAATGCATCGGGATTTAATACAACAGCCACTATGCTGACTTTTTTCTCTGGGAGTAATGTCTCAAACTGTATACGGTTTGATCTATTTCTGGAGAACCCGTAGTAGTTTTCGAAGCACATCTGGAGGCTTTCTGTAAACTGTGGAAATTCAGAGTGTTGATGGAACACAGAAACTGCATCGGGATTGAAGACAACATGCACCATGCGGACCTTTCTCCATGAGAGTAACGTCTCAATCTGTCTACGCATTGATTGATATCTGGAAGACCAGTAGAAGTTTCTGAAGCACATCTGGAGGCATTCTGTAATCTGTCGACCTTCATAGTATTGATGGAACACAGAAGTTCCATCGGAATTGAATACAACAGGCACCATGTGGACATTTCTCCAAGGGAGTAATGTCTCAAACTGTCTACGCTTTGATCGTTCAATGGGAGATCAGTAGTAGTTTCCGAAGCACATCTAGAGTCATTCTCTAATCTGTGGACCTTCAGAGTGTTGAAGAAACACAGAAATTGCACCGGGATTGATCACAACAGGCACCATGGGTAACTTTCTCCATGTGATTAATGTCTCAATCTGCCTACGCTTTAATTGATTTCTGGAAGACCAGTAGTAGTTTCTGAAGCACATCTGGAGGCATTCTGAAATCTGTGGACCTTCAGAGTGTTGATGAAACACAGAATTTACATCGGGATTGAATACAACAGGCACGACGCGGACCTTTCCGCATGAGAGTCATGTCTCAATCTGTCTACGCTTTGATTGATTTCTGGTGGACGAATAGTAGTTTCCCAAGCACATCTGTAGGTGTTCTGTAATCTGTGGACCTTCAGAATGTTGATGAGACACAGAAATTGCATCGGGATTGAATACAACAGGCACCATGTGGACTTTTCTCCATGGGAGTAATGTCTCAATCTGTCAACGCTTTGATTGATTTCTGGAAGACCAGTTGTAGTGTCCAAAGCACATCTGGAGGCGCTCTGTAATCTGTATACCTTCAGAGTCTTGATGAATCACATAAATTGCATCGGGTATGAATACAACAGGCACCATGCGGACTTTACTCCATGGGAGTAATGTCTGAAACAGTCTACGCTTTGATCTTTCCCTGGAAGACCAGTAGTAGCTTCCGAAGCACATCTGAAGGCGTTCTGTAATCTGTGGACCTTCAGAGTGTTGATGAAACACAGAAATCGCATCAGAATTGAATACAACAGGCACCCTGTGGGCTTTTCTGCATCGGAATAATGTCTCAAAGTGTATACGCTTTGATCGACTTCTGGAAAACCCGTAGTAGTTTCCGAAGCAAATCTGGAGTCATTCTGTAATCTGTGGACCTTCAGAGTGTAGATGGAACACAGAAATTGCATCGCGATTGAATACAACAGGCACCATGCGGACCTATCTCCATGGGAGTAATGTTCCAATATGTCTACGCTTTGAAGGATTTCTGGAAGACGTGTAGTGGTTTCCGAAGCACATCTGAAGGTGTTCAGTAATCTGTGGACCTTCAGAGTGTTGATGAGACACAGAAATTGCATCGAGATTGAATACAACAGGCACCATGCGGAAATTCCCCCATAGGAACAACGTCTCAAACTGTCTCCGCTTTGATCGTTCCCTGGAAGTCAAGTAGTAGTTTCCGAAGCACATCCGAAGGCATCCTGTAATCAGTGGACTTGAACAGTGTTCATGAAACACAGAAAATGCATCTGGATTTAATACAAAATCCACTATGCTGACTTTTCTCCCTGGGAGTAATGTCTGAAACTGTATACGTTTTGATCGATTTCTGGAAAACCCGTAGTAGTTTTCGAAGCACATCTGGAGGCTTCCTGTAATCTGTGGACCTTCAGAGTGTTGATGGAACATATAGATTGCATCGGGATTGAAAACAACAGGCACCATGCGGACCTATCTCCATGGGAGTAATGTCTCAATCTGTCTACCTTTTTATTGATTTCTGGAAGACCGGTAGTAGTTTCCTAAGGCCATCTGGAGGCATTCTGTAATCTGTATACATTCAGAGTCTTGACGAATCACAGAAATTGCATCGGGAAAGAATACAACATGCACTATGTGGACTTTTCTCCATGGGAGAAATGTCTCAATCTGTCTACGCTTTGATTGATTTCTGGAAGACCAGTTGTAGTTTCCAAAGCACATCTGGAGGCGCTCTGTAATCTGTATACCTTCAGAGTCTTGACGAATCACAGAAATTGCATCGGGAAAGAATACAACATGCACTATGTGGACTTTTCTCCATGGGAGAAATGTCTCAATCTGTCTACGCTTTGATTGATTTCTGGAAGACCAGTTGTAGTTTCCAAAGCACATCTGGAGGCGCTCTGTAATCTGTATACCTTCAGAGTCTTGACGAATCACAGAAATTGCATCGGGAATGAATACAACAGGTACCATGCGGACCTTTCTCCATGTGAGTAATGTCTCAATCTGTCTACGCTTTGATTGATTACTGGAAGACCAGTAGTAGTTTCTGAAGCACATCTGGAGGCATTCTGAAATCTGTGGACCTCCAGAGTGTTGATGAAACACAGAATTTGCATCGGGATTGAATACAACATTCACCACGTGGACCTTTCCGCATGGGAGTAATGTCTCAATCTGTCTACGCTTTGATTGATTTCTGGAAGACCAGTTGTAGTTTCCAAAGCACATCTGGAGGCGCTCTGTAATCTGTATACCTTCAGAGTCTTGACGAATCACAGAAATTGCATCGGGAATGAATACAACAGGTACCATGCGGTCCTTTCTCCATGTGAGTAATGTCTCAACCTGTCTACGCTTTGATTGATTACCGGAAGACCAGTAGTAGTTTCTGAAGCACATCTGGAGGCATTCTGAAATCTGTGGACCTTCAGAGTGTTGATGGAACACAGAAATTGCATCGGGATTGAAGACAACAGGCACCATGCGGACCTATCTCCATGTGAGTAAAGTCTCAATCTGTCTACGCTTTGATTTATTTCTGGAAGACTAGTAGAAGTTTCTGAAGCACATCTGGAGGCAGTCTTAAATCTGTGGACCTTCAGAGTGTTGATGAAACACAAAATTTACATCGGGATTGAATACAACAGGCACCACGCGGACCTTTCCGCATGGGAGTAATGTCTCAATCTGTCTACGCTTTGATTGATTTCTGGAAGACCAGTATTAGTTTCTGATGCACATCTGGAGGCATTCTGTAATCTGTGGAAGTTCAGAGTGTTGATGAAACACAGAAAATGCATCGGGATTGAATACAACAGGCACCATGCTTACTTTTCTCCCTGGGGGTAATGTCTCAAACTGTATACGCTTTAATCGATTTCTGGAAAACCCGTAGTAGTTTCCAAAGCACATCTGGAGCCATTCTGTAAACTGTGGACTTTCACAGTGTTCATGAAACACAAAAATTGCATCGGGATTGAATACAACAGGCACCATGCGGAAATTCCCCCATGGGAGTAACGTCTCAAACTGTCTCCGCTTTGATCGTTCCCTGGAAGTCAAGTAGTAGTTTCCGAAGCACATCCGAAGGCATTCTGTAATCTGTGGACTTTCACAGTGTTCATGAAACACAGAAAATGCATCGGGATTTAATACAACAGCCACTATGCTGACTTTTTTCTCTGGGAGTATGTCTCAAACTGTATACGTTTTGATCTATTTCTGGAGAACCCGTAGTAGTTTCCGAAGCACATCTGTAGGCTTTCTGTAAACTGTGGACCTTCAGGGTGTTGATGGAACACAGAAATTGCATCGGGATTGAAGACAACAGGCACCATGCGGACCTTTCTCCATGTGAGTAACGTCTCAATCAGTCTACGGTTTGATTGATTTCTGGAAGACCAGTAGAAGTTTCTGAAGCACATCTGGAGGCATTCTGTAATCTGATGACCTTCATAGTATTGATGGATCACAGAAGTTGCATCGGAATTGAATACATCAGGCACCATGTGGACATTTCACCAAGGGAGTAATGTCTCAAACTGTCTACGCTTTGAACGTTCAATGGGAGATCAGTAGTAGTTTCCGAAGCACATCTGGAGACATTCTCTAATATGTGGACCTTCAGAGTGTTGAAGAAACACAGAAATTGCCCCGGGATTGAACACAACAGGCACCATGGATAACTTTCTCCATGTGATTAATGTCTCAATCTACCTACGCTTTAATTGATTTCTGGATGACCAGTAGTAATGTCTCAAGCAGTCCACGCTTTGATCTTTCCCTGGAAGACCAGTAGTAGCTTCCGAAGCATATCTGAAGGCGTTCCGTCATCTGTGGACCTTCAGAGTGTTGATGAAACACAGAAATTGCATCGGGATTGAATACAACAGGCACCATGTATAATTTTCTCACATGGGATTAATGTCTCAAACTGTCTACACTTTGATCGTTCAATGGGAGATCAGTAGTAAATTCCGAAACACATCTGGAGGCATTCTCTATTATGCGGACCTTCAGAGTGTTGATGAAACACAGAAATTGCATAGGTATTGAATACAACAGGCACCATGCGGACCTTTCTCCATGGGAGTAATGTCTCAATCTTTCTACGCTCTGATTGATTTATGGAATACCAGTAGTAGTTTCCGACGCACATCTGGATTCACTCTGTAGTCTGTGGTGCTACAGAGTGTTGATGGAACACAGAAATTGCATCGGGATTGAATAAATCAGTCACCATGCGGAAATTCCTCCATGGGAGTAACGTCTTAAACTGTCTGCGCTTTGATCGTTCCCTGGAAGTCCAGTAGTAGTTTCCGAAACACATCTGAAGGCATTCTGTAATCTGTGGCCTTTCACAGTGTTCATGAAACACAGAAACTGCATCGGGATTGAATACAACATTCACCATGCTAACTTTTCTCCCTGGGAGTAATGTCTCAAACTGTATACGCTTTGATCGATTTCTGGAAAACCCATAGTAGTTTCCGAAGCACATCTGGAGGCATTCTGTAATCTGTGGACCTTCAGAGTATAGATGGAACACAGAAATTGCATCGGGATTGAATACAACAGGCGCCATGCGGACCTATCTCCATGGGAGTAATGTCTCAATCTATCTACGCTTTGACTGATTTCTGGAAGGCCAGTGGTAGTTTCCGCAGCACATCTGGAGGCATTCTGTAATCTGTATACCTTCAGAGTCTTGACGAATCACAGAAATTGCATCGGGAATGAATACAACAGGCACCATGTGGACTTTTCTCCATGGGAGTAATGTCACAAACTGTTACGCTTTGATCGCTCAATGAGAGGTCAGTAGTAGTTTCCGAAGCACATCTGGATGCATTCTGTAATCTGTGAACCTTCAGAGTGTCGATGAAACACAGAAATTGCATCAGAATTGAATACAACAGGCACCATGTGGACTCTTCTCCATGGGAGTAATGTCTCAAACTGCCTACGCTTTGATCGTTCAATGGGAGATCAGTAGTTGTTTCGGAAGCACATCTGGAGGCATTCTCTAATCTGTTGACCTTCAGAGTGTTGATGAAACACTGAAATTGCACCTTGATTGAATACAACAGGCACCATGCTTACCTTTCTCCATGTGAGTAATATCTCAATCTGTCTACGCTTTGATTGATTTCTGGAAGACCAGTAGTAGTTTCTGAAGCACATCTGGAGGAATTCTGTAGTCTGTGGACCTTCAGAGTGTTGATGAAACACACAAAATGTATCGGGATTGAATACAACAGGCACCATGCTTACTTTTCTCCCTGGGGGTAATGTCTCAAACTGTATACGCTTTGATCGATTTCTGGATAACCCGTAGTAGTTTCCAAAGCACACCTGGAGGCATTCTGTAATCTGTGGACTTTCACAGTGTTCATGAAACACATAAATTGCATCGGGATTGAATACAACATTCACCATGCGGAAATTCCCCCATGTGAGTAACGTCTCAAACTGTCTCCGCTTTGATCGTTCCCTGAAAGTCAAGTAGTAGTTTCCGAAGAACATCCGAAGGCATTCTGTAATCTGTGGACTTTCACAGTGTTCATGAAACACAGAAAATTCATCGGGATTTAATACAACAGCCACTATGATGACTTTTCACCCTGGGAGTAATGTCTGAAACAGTATACACTTTGAACGGTTTCTGGAGAACCCGTAGTAGTTTCCGAAGCACATCTGTAGGCTTTCTGTTATCTGTGCAACTTCATAGTGTTGATGGAACACAGATATTGCATCGTTATTGAAGACAACAGGCACCATGCGGACCTATCTCCATCGGAGTAATGTCTCAATCTGTCTACGCTTTGATTGATTTCTGGAAGACCAGTTGTAGTTTCCAAAGCACATCTGGAGGCGCTCTGAAATCTGTATACCTTCAGAGTCTTGCCGAATCTCAGAAATTGCATCGGGTATGAATACAACAGGCACCATGCGGACTTCACTCCATGGGAGTAATGTCTGAAACAGTCTACTCTTTGATCTTTCCCTGGAAGACCAGTAGTAGCTTCCGAAGCACATCTGAAGGCGTTCTGTAATCTGTGGACCTTCAGAGTTTTGATGAAACACAGAAATTGCATCGTAATTGATTACAAAATACACCATGCGGACTTTTCACCATGGGAGTAATGTCTTAAACTGTCTACGGTTTGATCGATTTCTGGAAAATTATTAATATATTCCGAAGCACACCTGGAGGCATTCTACAATCTTTGCACCTTCAGAGTGTTGACGAAAAACAGAAATTGCATCGGGATTGAATTCAACAGGCACCATGCGGACCTATCTCCATGGGAGTAATGTCTCAATCTGTCTACGCTTTGATTGAATTATGGAAGGCCTGTACTAGTTTCCGAAGCACATCTTTAGCATTCTCTAATCTGTGGTCCTTCAGAGTCTTGATGAAACACAGATATTGCATCGGGATTGAACACAACGGGCACCATGAAAACCTTTCTCCATGTGAGTAATGTCCCAATCTGTCTAGGATTTGATTGATTTCTTGAAGACCAGTAGTAGTTTCTGATGCACATCTGGAGGCATTCTGTAATCTGTGGAAGTTCAGAGTGTTGATGAAACACAGAAAATGCATCGGGATTGAATCCAACAGGCACCATGCTTACTTTTCTCCCTGGGGGTAATGTCTCAAACTGTATACGCTTTGATCGATTTCTGGATAACCCGTAGTAGTTTCCAAAGCACATCTGGAGGCATTCTGTAATCTGTGGACTTTCACAGTGTTCATGAAACACATAAATTGCATCGGGATTGAATACAACAGGCACCATGCGCAAAATTCCCCCATGTGAGTAACGTCTCAAACTGTCTCCCCTTTGATCGTTCCCTGAAAGTCAAGTAGTAGTTTCCGAAGAACATCCGAAGGCATTCTGTAATCTGTGGACTTTCACAGTGTTCATGAAACACAGAAAATGCATCGGGATTTAATACAACAGCCACTATGATGACTTTTCACCCTGGGAGTAATGTCTGAAACACTATACACTTTGATCGATTTCTGGAGAACCCGTAGTAGTTTCCGAAGCACATCTGGAGGCTTTCTGTTATCTGTGGAACTTCATAGTGATGATGGAACACACATATTGCATCGTTATTGAAGACAACAGGCACCATGCGGACCTATCTCCATGGGAGTAATGTCTCAATCTGTCTACGCTTTGATTGATTTCTGGAAGAAGAGTAGTAGTTTCCGAAACCCATCTGGAGGCATTCTGTAATCTGTATACCTTCAGAGTCTTGACGAATCATAGAAATTGCATCGGGAATGAATACAACATGCACCATGTGGACTTTTCTCCATGGGAGAAATGTCTCAATCTGTCTACGCTTTGATTGATTTCTGGAAGACCAGTTGCAGTTTCCAAAGCACATCTGGAGGCGCTCTGTAATCTGTTTACCTTCAGAGTATTGTTGGAACAAAGAAATTGCATCGGGATTGAATACAACAGGCACCATGCGGACCTATTTTTATGGGAGTAATGTCTCAAACTGTCTACGCTTTGCTCTTTCCCCGGAAGTCAAGTATTAGCTTCCGAAACACATCTGGAGGCGTTCTATAATCTGGGAACCTACAGAGTGTTGATGAAAAACAGACATTGCATAGGTATTGAATACAACAGGCACCATGTGGACATTTCTCCATGGGAGTAATGTCTCAAACAGTCTACGCTTTGATCGTTCAATGGGAGATCAGTAGTAGTTTGCGAAGCACATCTGCAGGCATTCTCTAATCTGTGGACCTTCAATGTGTTGAAGAAACACAGAAATTGCATCGAGATTGAATACAACAGACACCTTGCGCACTTTCAGCCATGGGAGTAATGTCTCAAAGAGTCTACGCTTTGATCGTTCCCTGGAAGACCAGTAGTAGTTTCCGATGCACATCTGGAGGCATTCTGTAACCTGTGGACAATCAGATGTTGATGAAACACAGAAATTGCATCGGGATTGAAAACAACAGTCACCATGCGCAGTTTCCTCCAAGGGAGTAATGTCTCAAACAGTCTACGCTTTGATTGTTCCCAGGACGACCAGTAGTAGTTTCCGATACACATCTGGAGGCATTCTGTAATCTGTGGACTATCAGAGTGTTTAGGAACACAGAAATTGCTTCGGGATTGAATACAACAGTCACCATGCTCACTTTCCCCCATGGGGGTATTGTCTCAAACAGTTTACGCTTTGATCGTTCCCTGGAAGATCAGTAGTAGTTTCCGATGCACATCTGGAGGCCTTCTGTAATCTGTGGACTCTCAGAGTGTTGATGAAACACAGAAATTGCATCGGGGTTTAATACAACAGTCACCATGCGCACTTACCTCCATGGGAGTGATGTCTCAATCAGTCTACGCTTTAGTCGTTCCTTCGAAGACCAGTAGTAGTTTCCGATGCACATCTGGAGTCATTCTGTAATCTGTGGACTATCAGAGTCTTGATGAAACACAGAAATTGCATCGGGATTGAATACAACAGTCACCTTGCGCATATTCCTCCATGGTAGTAATGTCTCAAACTGTGTACGCTTTGATCGTTCCCTGGAAGACCAGTAGTAGTTTCCGATGCTCATCTGGAAGCATTTTTTAATCTGTGGACTATCAGAGTGTTGATGAAACACAGATATCTCCACGGGATTGAATACAACATTCACCATGCGCACTTTCCTCTATAGGAGTAATGTCTCAAACAGCCTACGCTCTGATCGTTCCCTGGAAGACCAGTAGTAGTTTGCGATGCACATCTGGAAGCATTTTTTAATCTGTGGACTATCAGAGTGTCGATAAAACACAGTTATCACATCGGGATGAATACAACAGTCACCATGCGCACTTTCCTCCATAGGAGTGATGTCTCAAACAGTCTACGCTTTGATCGTTCCCTGGAAGACCAGTAGTAGTTTCCGATGCACATCTGGAGGCATTCTGTAATCTGTGGACTATCAGAGTGTTCATGAAACACAGAAATTGCATCGGGATTGAATACAACAGTCACCATGCGCACTTTCCTCCATGGGAGTAATGTCTCAAACAGTTTACGCTTTGATCGTTCCTGGAAGACCAGTAGTAATTTCCGATGCACATCTGGAGGCATTCTGAAAACTGTGGACTATCAGAGTGATGATGAAACATAGAAATTGCATCGAGATTGAATACAACAGTCACCATGCGCACTTTCCTCCATGGGAGTAATGTCTCAAACAGTTTACGCTTTGATCGTTCCCTGGAAGACCAGTAGTAGTTTCCGATGCACATCTGGAGGCATTCTGTAATCTGTGGACTATCAGAGTGTTGATGAAACACAGAAATTGCATCGGGATTGAATACAACAGCCACCATGCGCACTTTCCTCCATGAGAGTAATGTTTCAAACGGTCTACGCTTTGATCGTTCCCTGGAAGACCAGTAGTAGTTTCTGATGCACATCTGGAAGCATTCTATAATCTGTGGACTATCAGAGTGTTGATGAAACACAGTTATCGCATCGGGAATGAATACAACAGTCACAATGCGCACTTTCCTCCATGGGAGTAATATCTCAAACAGCCTACGCTGTGATCGCTTTCTGAAAGACCAGTAGTAATTTCCGATGCACATCTGAAGCCATTCTGTAATCTGTGGACTATCAGAGTGGTGATGAAACACAGAAATTGCATCTGGATTGAATTCAACAGTCACCATGCGCCCTTTCCTCCATGGGAGTAATTTCTCAAAGAGACTACGCTTTGATCGTTCCCTGGAAGACCAGTAGTAGCTTCCGATGCACATCTGGAGGCATTCTGTAATCTGTGGACCATCAGAGTGTTGATGAAACACAGTTATCTTATCGGGATTGAATACAACATTCACCATGCGCACTTTCCTCCATAGGAGTAATGTCTCAAACAGTCTACGCTTTGATCGTTCCCTGGAAGACCAGTAGTGGTTTCCGATGCACATCTGGAAACATTCTGTAATCTGTGGACTATCAGAGTGTTCATGAAACACAGAAATTGCATCGGGATTAAATACAACAGTCACCATGCGCACTTTCCTCCATGGGAGTAATGTCTCAAACAGTTTACGCTTTGATCGTTCCCTGGAAGACCAGTAGTAATTTCCGATGCACATCTGGAGGCATTCTGAAAACTGTGGACTATCAGAGTGTTGATGAAACATAGAAATTGCATCGAGATTGAATATAACAGTCACCATGCGCACTTTCCTCCATGGGAGTAATGTCTCAAACAGTCTACGCTTTCATCGTTCCCTGGAAGACCAGTAGTAGTTTCCGATGCACATCTGGAGGCATTCTGTAATCTGTGGACGATCAGAGAGTTGATGAAACATAGAAATTGCATCGGGATTGAATGCAACAGTCACCATGCGCACTTTCCTCCATGGGGTAATGTCTCAAACAGTTTACGCTTTGATCGTTCCTTGGAAGACCAGTAGTAATTTCCGTTGCACATCTTGAGTCATTTGGTAATCTGTGGACTATCAGAGTGTTGATGAAACACAGAAATTGCATCGAGATTGAATACAACAGTCACCTTGCGCACTTTCCTCCATGGGAGTAATGTCTCAAACGGTCTACGCTTTGATCGTTCCCTGGAAGACCAGTAGTATTTTCTGATGCACATCTGGAAGCATTCTGTAATCTGTGGACTATCAGAGTGTTCATGAAACACAGTTATCGCATCGGGAATGAATACAACAGTCACAATGCGCACTTTCCTCCATGGGAGTAATATCTCAAACATCCTACGCTTTGATCGCTCCCTGAAAGACCAGTTGTACTTTCCGATGCACATCTGGAGGCATTCTGTAATCTGTGGACCATCAGAGTGTTGATGAAACACAAAAATTGCATCGGGATTGAATACAACAGTCACCATGCGCACTTTCCTCCATGGGAGTAATGTCTCAAAGAGTCTACGCTTTTTATCGTTCCCTGGAAGACCAGTAGTAGCTTCCGATGCACATCTGGAGGCATCCTGTAATCTGTGGCCCATCAGAGTGTTGATGAAACACAGAAATTGCATCGGGATTGAATACAACAGTCACCATGCGCACCTACCTCCATGGGAGTGATGTCTCAATCAGTCTACGCTTTAATCGTTCCCTCGAAGACCAGTAGTAGTGTCCGATGCACATCTGGAGGCATTCTGTAATCTGTGGACTATCAGAGTGTTGATGAAACACAGAAATTGCATCGGGATTGAATATAACAGTCACCATGCGCATATTCCTCCATGGTAGTAATGTCTCAATTTGTGTACGCTTTGATCGTTCCCTGGAAGACCAGTAGTAGTTTCCGATGCACATCTGGAAGCATTTTTTAATCTGTGGACTATCAGAGTGTTGATGAAACACAGTTATCGCATCGGGATTGAATACAACATTCACCATGCGCACTTTCCTCCATAGGAGTAATGTCTCAAACAGCCTACGCTCTGATCGTTCCCTGGAAGACCAATAGTAGTTTCCGATGCACATCTGGAAGCATTTTTTAATCTGTGGACTATCAGAGTGTCGATGAAACACAGTTATCACATCGGGATTGAATACAACAGTCACCATGCGCACTTTCCTCCATAGGAGTGATGTCTCAAACAGTCTACGATTTGATCGTTCCCTGGAAGACCAGTAGTAGTTTCCGATGCACATCTGGAGGCATTCTGTAATCTGTGGACTATCAGAGTGTTCATGAAACACAGAAATTGCATCGGGATTGAATACAACAGCCACCTTGCGCACTTTCCTCCATGGGAGTAATGTCTCAAACAGTTTACGCTTTGATCGTTCCCTGGAAGACCAGTAGTAATTTCCGATGCCCATCTGGAGGCATTCTGAAAACTGTGGACTATCAGAGTGTTGATGAAACATAGAAATTGCATCTGGATTGAATTCAACAGTCACCATGCGCCCTTTCCTCCATGGGAGTAATTTCTCAATGAGACTACGCTTTGATCGTTCCCTGGACGACCAGTAGTAGTTTCCGATGCACATCTGGAGGCATTCTGTAATCTGTGGACCATCAGAGTGTTGATGAAACACAAAAATTGCATCTGGATTGAATACAACAGTCACCATGCGCACTTTCCTCATGGGAGTAATGTCTCAAAGAGTCTACGCTTTGATCGTTCCCTGGAAGACCAGTACTAGTTTCCGATGCACATCTGGAGGCATTCTGTAATCTGTGGCCCATCAGAGTGTTGATGAAACACAGAAATTGCATCGGGATTGAATACAACAGTCACCATGCGCACTTACCCCCATGGGAGTGATGTCTCAATCAGTCTACGCTTTAATCGTTCCCTCGAAGACCAGTAGTAGTGTCCGATGCACATCTGGAGGCATTCTGTAATCTGTGGACTATCAGAGTGTTGATGAAACACAGAAATTGCATCGGGATTGAATACAACAGTCACCATGCGCATATTCCTCCATGGTAGTAATGTCTCAAACTGTGTACGCTTTGATCGTTCCCTGGACGACCAGTAGTAGTTTCCGATGCACATCTGCAAGCATTTTTTAATCTGTGGACTATCAGAGTGTTGATGAAACACAGTTATCTCCACGGGATTGAATACAACATTCACCATGCGCACTTTCCTCTATAGGAGTAATGTCTCAAACAGCCTACGCTCTGATCGTTCCCTGGAAGAGCAGTAGTAGTTTCCGATGCACATCTGGAAGCATTTTTTAATCTGTGGACTATCAGAGTGTCGATGAAACACAGTTATCACATCGGGATTGAATACAACAGTCACCATGCGCACTTTCCTCCATAGGAGTGATGTCTCAAACAGTCTACGATTTGATTGTTCCCTGGAAGACCAGTAGTAGTTTCCGATGCACATCTGGAGGCATTCTGTAATCTGTGGACTATCAGAGTGTTCATGAAACACAGAAATTGCATCGGGATTGAATACAACAGTCACCATGCGCACTTTCCTCCATGGGAGTAATGTCTCAAACAGTTTACGCTTTGATCGTTCCCTGGAAGACCAGTAGTAATTTCCGATGCACATCTGGAGGCATTCTGAAAACTGTGGACTATCAGAGTGTTGATGAAACACAGAAATTGCATCGAGATTGAATACAACAGTCACCTTGCGCACTTTCCTCCATGGGAGTAATGTCTCAAACGGTCTACGCTTTGATCGTTCCCTGGAAGACCAGTAGTAGTTTCTGATGCACATCTGGAAGCATTCTGTAATCTGTGGACTATCAGAGTGTTGATGAAATACAGTTATCGCATCGGGAATGAATACAACAGTCACAATGCGCACTTTCCTCCATGGGAGTAATATCTCAAACAGCCTACGCTTTGATCGCTCCCTGAAAGACCAGTAGTAATTTCCGATGCACATCTGAAGCCACTCTGTAATCTGTGGACTATCAGAGTGGTGATGAAACACAGAAATTGCATCTGGATTGAATTCAACAGTCACCATGCGCCCTTTCCTCCATGGGAGTAATTTCTCAAAGAGACTACGCTTTGATCGTTCCCTGGAAGACCAGTAGTAGTTTCCGATGCACATCTGGAGGCATTCTGTAATCTGTGGACCATCAGAGTGTTGATGAAACACAAAAATTGCATCGGGATTGAATACAACAGTCACCATGCGCACTTTCCTCCATGGGAGTAATGTCTCAAAGAGTCTACGCTTTTTATCGTTCCCTGGAAGACCAGTAGTAGTTTCCGATGCACATCTGGAAGCATTTTTTAATCTGTGGACTATCAGAGTGTCGATGAAACACAGTTATCACATCGGGATTGAATACAACAGTCACCATGCGCACTTTCCTCCATAGGAGTGATGTCTCAAACAGTCTACGCTTTGATCGTTCCCTGGAAAACCAGTAGTAGTTTCCGATGCACATCTGGAGGTATTCTGTAATCTGTGGGCTATCAGAGTGTTCATGAAACACAGAAATTGCATCGGGATTGAATACAACAGTCACCATGCGCACTTTCCTCCATGGGAGTAATGTCTAAAACAGTTTACGCTTTGATCGTTCCCTGGAAGACCAGTAGTAATTTCCGATGCACATCTGGAGGCATTCTGAAAACTGTGGACTATCAGAGTGTTGATGAAACATAGAAATTGCATCGAGATTGAATACAACAGTCACCATGCGCACTTTCCTCCATGGGAGTAATGTCTCAAACAGTCTACGCTTTCATCGTTCCCTGGAAGATCAGTAGTAGTTTCCGATGCACATCTGGAGGCATTCTGTAATCTGTGGACGATCAGAGAGTTGATGAAACATAGTAATTGCATCGGGATTGAATGCAACAGTCACCATGCGCACTTTCCTCCATGGGGTAATGTCTCAAACAGTTTACGCTTTGAACGTTCCTTGGAAGACCAGTAGTAAATTCCGTTGCACATTTTGAGTCATTTGGTAATCTGTGGACTATCAGAGTGTTGATGAAACACAGAAATTGCATCGGGATTGAATACAACAGTCACCATGCGCACTTTCCTCCATGGGAGTAATGTCTCAAACAGTCTACGCTTTCATCGTTCCCTGGAAGACCAGTAGTAGTTTCCGATGCACATCTGGAGGCATTTTGTAATCTGAGGACTCTCAGAGTGTTGATGAAACACAGATATTGCATCGGGATTGAATACAACAGTCACCATGCGCACTTTCCTGCATGGTAGTGAGGTCTCAAACAGTCTACGCTGTGATCGTTCCCTCGAAGACCAGTACTAGTTTCCGCTGCACATCTGGAGGCATTCTGTAATCTGTGGACTATCAGAGTGTCGATGAAACACAGAAATTGCATCGGGATTGAATACAACAGTCACCTTGCGCATATTCCTCCATGGTAGTAATGTCTCAAACAGTGTACGTTTTGATCGTTCCCTGGAAGACCAGAAGTAGTTTCCGATGCACATCTGGAAGCATTTTTTAATCTGTGGACTATCAGAGTGTTGATGAAACACAGTTATCGCATCGGGATTGAATACAACTGTCACCATGCGCACTTCCCTCCATAGGAGTAATGTCTCAAACAGTCTACGCTTTGATCGTTCCCTGGAAGACCAGTAGTAGTTTCCGATGCACATCTGGAAGCGTTTTTTAATCTGTGGACTATCAGAGTGACGATGAAACACAGTTATCACATCGGGATTGAATACAACAGTCACCTTGCGCACTTTCCTCCATGGGAGTAATGTCTCAAACAGTCTACGCTTTGATCGTTCCCTGGAAGACCAGTAGTAGTTTCCGATGCACATCTGGAGGCATTCTGTAATCTGTGGACTATCAGAGTGTTGATGAAACACAGAAATTGCATCGGGATTGAATACAACAGTCACCATGCGCACTTTCCTCCATGGGAGTAATGTCTCAAACAGTCTACGCTTTGATCGTTCCCTGGAAGAACAGTAGTTGTTTCCGATGCACATCTGGAAGCATTCTGTAAACTGTGGACTATCAGAGTGTTGATGAAACACAGTTATCGCATCTGGACTGAATTCAACAGTCACCATGCGCCCTTTCCTCCATGGGAGTAATTTCTCAAAGAGACTACGCTTTGATCGTTCCCTGGAAGACCAGTAGTAGTTTCCGATGCACATCTGGAGGCATTCTGTAATCTGTGGACCATCAGAGTGTTGATGAAACACAGAAATTGCATCGGGATTGTATACAACAGTCACCATGCGCAGTTTCCTCCATGGGAGGAATGTCTCAAAGAGTCTACGCTTTGATCGTTCCCTGGAAGACCAGTAGTAGTTTCCGATGCACATCTGGAGGCATTCTGTAATCTGTGGACCATCAAACTGTTGATGAAACACAGAAATTGCATCGGGATTGAATACAACAGTCACCATGCGCAGTTTCCTCCATGGGAGTAACGTCTCAAACAGTCTACGCTTTGATCGTTCCCAGGACGACCAGTAGTAGTTTCCGATACACGTCTGGAGTCATTCTGTAATCTGTGGACTATCAGAGTATTGATGAAACACAGATATTGCATCGGGATTGAATACAACAGTCACCATGCACACTTTCCTCCATGGGAGTAATGTCTCAAACAGTCTACGCTTTGATCGTTCTCAGGCAGACCAGTAGTAGTTTCCGATACACATCTGGAGGCATTCTGTAATCTGTGGACGATCAGAGAGTTGATGAATCACAGAAATTGCATCGGGATTGAATACAACAGTCACCATGTACACTTTCCTCCATGGGTAGAAATGTCTCAAACAGTCTACGCTTTGATCGTTCCCAGAAAGACCAGTAGTAGTTTCCGATGCACATCTGGAGGCATTCTGCAATCTGTGGACTATCAGAGTGTTGATGAAACACAGAAATTGCATCGGGATTGAATACAACAGTCACCATGCGCACTTTCCTCCATGGGAGTAATGTCTCAAGCAGTCTACGCTTTGATCGTTCCCTGGAAGACCAGTAGTAGTTTCCGATGCACATCTGGAAGCATTCTGTAATCTGTGGACCATCAAACTGTTGATGAAACACAGAAATTGCATCGGGATTGAATACAACAGTCACCATGCGCAGTTTCCTCCATGGGAGTAACGTCTCAAACAGTCTACGCTTTGATCGTTTCCACGACGACCAGTAGTACATTCCGATACACATCTGGAGTCATTCTGTAATCTGTGGACTATCAGAGTATTGATGAAACACAGATATTGCATCGGGATTGAATACAATAGTCACCATGCACACTTTCCTCCATGGGAGTAATGTCTCAAACAGTCCACGCTTTCATCGTTCCCTGGAAGACCAGTAGTAATTTCCGATGCACATCTGGAGGCATTCTGTAATCTGTGGACTATCAGATTGTTGATGAAACACAGAAATTGCATCGAGATTGAATACAACAGTCACCATGCGCACTTTCCTCCATGGGAGTAATGTCTCAAACAGTCTACGCTTTCATCGTTCCCTGGAAGACCAGTAGTAGTTTCCGATGCACATCTCGAGGCATTCTGTAATCTGTGGACGATCAGAGAGTTGATGAAACACAGAAATTGCATCGGGATTGAATACAACAGTCACCATGCGCAGTGTCCTCCATGGGAGTAATGTCTCAAACAGTCTACGCTTTGATCGTTCTCAGGCAGACCAGTAGTAGTTTCCGATACACATCTGGAGGCATTCTGTAATCTGTGGACGATCAGAGAGTTGATGAATCACAGAAATTGCATCGGGATTGAATACAACATTCACCATGCGCATTTTCCTCCATGGGAGTAATATCTCAAACAGCCTACGTTTTGATCGCACCCTGAAAGACCAGTAGTAATTCCCGATGCACATCTGAAGCCATTCTGTAATCTGTGGACTATCAGAGTGGTGATGAAACACAGAAATTGCATCTGGATTGAATTCAACAGTCACCATGCGCCCTTTCCTCCATGGGAGTAATTTCTCAAAGAGACTACGCTTTGATCGTTCCCTGGAAGACCAGTAGTAGTTTCCGATGCACATCTGGAGGCATTCTGTAATCTGTGGACCATCAGAGTGTTGATGAAACACAAAAATTGCATCGGGATTAAATACAACAGTCACCATGCGCACTTTCCTCCATGGGAGTAATGTCTCAAAGAGTCTACGCTTTGATCGTTCCCTGGAAGACCAGTAGTAGTTTCCGATGCACATCTGGAGGCATTCTGTAATCTGTGGACTATCAGAATGTCGATGAAACACAGAAATTGCATCGGGATTGAATACAACAGTCACCTTGCGCATATTCCTCCATGGTAGTAATGTCTCAAACAGTGTACGTTTTGATCGTTCCCTGGAAGACCAGTAGTAGTTTCCGATGCACATCTGGAAGCATTTTTTAATCTGTGGACTATCAGAGTGTTGATGAAACACAGTTATCGCATCGGGATTGAATACAACTGTCACCATGCGCACTTCCCTCCATAGGAGTAATGTCTCAAACAGTCTACGCTTTGATCGTTCCCTGGAAGACCAGTAGTAGTTTCCGATGCACATCTGGAAGCGTTTTTTAATCTGTGGACTATCAGAGTGACGATGAAACACAGTTATCACATCGGGATTGAATACAACAGTCACCTTGCGCACTTTCCTCCATGGGAGTAATGTCTCAAACAGTCTACGCTTTGATCGTTCCCTGGAGGACCAGTAGTAGTTTCCGATGCACATCTGGAGGCATTCTGTAATCTGTGGACTATCAGAGTGTTGATGAAACACAGAAATTGCATCGGGATTGAATACAACAGTCACCATGCGCACTTTCCTCCATGGGAGTAATGTCTCAAACAGTCTACGCTTTGATCGTTCCCTGGAAGAACAGTAGTTGTTTCCGATGCACATCTGGAAGCATTCTGTAAACTGTGGACTATCAGAGTGTTGATGAAACACAGTTATCGCATCTGGATTGAATTCAACAGTCACCATGCGCCCTTTCCTCCATGGGAGTAATTTCTCAAAGAGACTACGCTTTGATCGTTCCCTGGAAGACCAGTAGTAGTTTCCGATGCACATCTGGAGGCATTCTGTAATCTGTGGACCATCAGAGTGTTGATGAAACACAGAAATTGCATCGGGATTGTATACAACAGTCACCATGCGCACTTTCCTCCATGGGAGGAATGTCTCAAAGAGTCAACGCTTTGATCGTTCCCTGGAAGACCAGTAGTAGTTTCCGATGCACATCTGGAGGCATTCTGTAATCTGTGGACCATCAAACTGTTGATGAAACACAGAAATTGCATCGGGATTGAATACAACAGTCACCATGCGCAGTTTCCTCCATGGGAGTAACGTCTCAAACAGTCTACGCTTTGATCGTTCCCAGGACGACCAGTAGTAGTTTCCGATACACGTCTGGAGTCATTCTGTAATCTTGGACTATCAGAGTATTGATGAAACACAGATATTGCATCGGGATTGAATACAGCAGTCACCATGCACACTTTCCTCCATGGGAGTAATGTCTCAAACAGTCTACGCTTTGATCGTTCTCAGGCAGACCAGTAGTAGTTTCCGATACACATCTGGAGGCATTCTGTAATCTGTGGACGATCAGAGAGTTGATGAATCACAGAAATTGCATCGGGATTGAATACAACAGTCACCATGCACACTTTCCTCCATGGGTAGAAATGTCTCAAACAGTCTACGCTTTGATCGTTCCCAGAAAGACCAGTAGTAGTTTCCGATGCACATCTGGAGGCATTCTGCAATCTGTGGACTATCAGAGTGTTGATGAAACACAGAAATTGCATCGGGATTGAATACAACAGTCACCATGCGCACTTTCCTCCATGGGAGTAATGTCTCAAGCAGTCTACGCTTTGATCGTTCCCTGGAAGACCAGTAGTAGTTTCCGATGCACATCTGGAAGCATTCTGTAATCTGTGGACCATCAAACTGTTGATGAAACACAGAAATTGCATCGGAATTGAATACAACAGTCACCATGCGCAGTTTCCTCCATGGGAGTAACGTCTCAAACAGTCTACGCTTTGATCGTTCCCACGACGACCAGTAGTACATTCCGATACACATCTGGCGTCATTCTGTAATCTGTGGACTATCAGAGTATTGATGAAACACAGATATTGCATCGGGATTGAAAACAATAGTCACCATGCACACTTTCCTCCATGGGAGTAATGTCTCAAACAGTCCACGCTTTCATCGTTCCCTGGAAGACCAGTAGTAATTTCCGATGCACATCTGGAGGCATTCTGTAATCTGTGGACTATCAGATTGTTGATGAAACACAGAAATTGCATCGAGATTGAATACAACAGTCACCATGCGCACTTTCCTCCATGGGAGTAATGTCTCAAACAGTCTACGCTTTCATCGTTCCCTGGAAGACCAGTAGTAGTTTCCGATGCACATCTGGAGGCATTCTGTAATCTGTGGACGATCAGAGAGTTGATGAAACACAGAAATTGCATCGGGATTGAATACAACAGTCACCATGCGCAGTGTCCTCCATGGGAGTAATGTCTCAAACAGTCTACGCTTTGATCGTTCTCAGGCAGACCAGTAGTAGTTTCCGATACACATCTGGAGGCATTCTGTAATCTGTGGACGATCAGAGAGTTGATGAATCACAGAAATTGCATCGGGATTGAATACAACAGTCACCATGCGCAGTTTCCTCCATGGGAGTAATATCTCAAACAGCCTACGTTTTGATCGCTCCCTGAAAGACCAGTAGTAATTCCCGATGCACATCTGAAGCCATTCTGTAATCTGTGGACTATCAGAGTGGTGATGAAACACAGAAATTGCATCTGGACTGAATTCAACAGTCACCATGCGCCCTTTCCTCCATGGGAGTAATTTCTCAAAGAGACTACGCTTTGATCGTTCCCTGGAAGACCAGTAGTAGTTTCCGATGCACATCTGGTGGCATTCTGTAATCTGTGGACCATCAGAGTGTTGATGAAACACAAAAATTGCATCGGGATTAAATACAACAGTCACCATGCGCACTTTCCTCCATGGGAGTAATGTCTCAAAGAGTCTACGCTTTGATCGTTCCCTGGAAGACCAGTAGTAGTTTCCGATGCACATCTGGAGGCATTCTGTAATCTGTGGCCCATCAGCGTGTTGATGAAACACAGAAATTGCATCGGGATTGAATACAACAGTCACCTTGCGCATATTCCTCCATGGTAGTAATGTCTCAAACAGTGTACGTTTTGATCGTTCCCTGGAAGACCAGTAGTAGTTTCCGATGCACATCTGGAAGCATTTTTTAATCTGTGGACTATCAGAGTGTTGATGAAACACAGTTATCGCATCGGGATTGAATACAACTGTCACCATGCGCACTTCCCTCCATAGGAGTAATGTCTCAAACAGTCTACGCTTTGATCGTTCCCTGGAAGACCAGTAGTAGTTTCCGATGCACATCTGGAAGCGTTTTTTAATCTGTGGACTATCAGAGTGACGATGAAACACAGTTATCACATCGGGATTGAATACAACAGTCACCTTGCGCACTTTCCTCCATGGGAGTAATGTCTCAAACAGTCTACGCTTTGATCGTTCCCTGGAGGACCAGTAGTAGTTTCCGATGCACATCTGGAGGCATTCTGTAATCTGTGGACTATCAGAGTGTTGATGAAACACAGAAATTGCATCGGGATTGAATACAACAGTCACCATGCGCACTTTCCTCCATGGGAGTAATGTCTCAAACAGTCTACGCTTTGATCGTTCCCTGGAAGAACAGTAGTTGTTTCCGATGCACATCTGGAAGCATTCTGTAAACTGTGGACTATCAGAGTGTTGATGAAACACAGTTATCGCATCTGGATTGAATTCAACAGTCACCATGCGCCCTTTCCTCCATGGGAGTAATTTCTCAAAGAGACTACGCTTTGATCGTTCCCTGGAAGACCAGTAGTAGTTTCCGATGCACATCTGGAGGCATTCTGTAATCTGTGGACCATCAGAGTGTTGATGAAACACAGAAATTGCATCGGGATTGTATACAACAGTCACCATGCGCACTTTCCTCCATGGGAGGAATGTCTCAAAGAGTCTACGCTTTGATCGTTCCCTGGAAGACCAGTAGTAGTTTCCGATGCACATCTGGAGGCATTCTGTAATCTGTGGACCATCAAACTGTTGATGAAACACAGAAATTGCATCGGGATTGAATACAACAGTCACCATGCGCAGTTTCCTCCATGGGAGTAACGTCTCAAACAGTCTACGCTTTGATCGTTCCCAGGACGACCAGTAGTAGTTTCCGATACACGTCTGGAGTCATTCTGTAATCTGTGGACTATCAGAGTATTGATGAAACACAGATATTGCATCGGGATTGAATACAACAGTCACCATGCACACTTTCCTCCATGGGAGTAATGTCTCAAACAGTCTACGCTTTGATCGTTCTCAGGCAGACCAGTAGTAGTTTCCGATACACATCTGGAGGCATTCTGTAATCTGTGGACGATCAGAGAGTTGATGAATCACAGAAATTGCATCGGGATTGAATACAACAGTCACCATGCACACTTTCCTCCATGGGTAGAAATGTCTCAAACAGTCTACGCTTTGATCGTTCCCAGAAAGACCAGTAGTAGTTTCCGATGCACATCTGGAGGCATTCTGCAATCTGTGGACTATCAGAGTGTTGATGAAACATAGAAATTGCATCGGGATTGAATACAACAGTCAGCATGCGCACTTTCCTCCATGGGAGTAATGTCTCAAGCAGTCTACGCTTTGATCGTTCCCTGGAAGACCAGTAGTAGTTTCCGATGCACATCTGGAAGCATTCTGTAATCTGTGGACCATCAAACTGTTGATGAAACACAGAAATTGCATCGGAATTGAATACAACAGTCACCATGCGCAGTTTCCTCCATGGGAGTAACGTCTCAAACAGTCTACGCTTTGATCGTTCCCACGACGACCAGTAGTACATTCCGATACACATCTGGAGTCATTCTGTAATCTGTGGACTATCAGAGTATTGATGAAACACAGATATTGCATCGGGATTGAAAACAATAGTCACCATGCACACTTCCCTCCATGGGAGTAATGTCTCAAACAGTCCACGCTTTCATCGTTCCCTGGAAGACCAGTAGTAATTTCCGATGCACATCTGGAGGCATTCTGTAATCTGTGGACTATCAGATTGTTGATGAAACACAGAAATTGCATCGAGATTGAATACAACAGTCACCATGCGCACTTTCCTCCATGGGAGTAATGTCTCAAACAGTCTACGCTTTCATCGTTCCCTGGAAGACCAGTAGTAGTTTCCGATGCACATCTGGAGGCATTCTGTAATCTGTGGACGATCAGAGAGTTGATGAAACACAGAAATTGCATCGGGATTGAATACAACAGTCACCATGCGCAGTGTCCTCCATGGGAGTAATGTCTCAAACAGTCTACGCTTTGATCGTTCTCAGGCAGACCAGTAGTAGTTTCCGATACACATCTGGAGGCATTCTGTAATCTGTGGACGATCAGAGAGTTGATGAATCACAGAAATTGCATCGGGATTGAATACAACAGTCACCATGCGCAGTTTCCTCCATGGGAGTAATATCTCAAACAGCCTACGTTTTGATCGCTCCCTGAAAGACCAGTAGTAATTCCCGATGCACATCTGAAGCCATTCTGTAATCTGTGGACTATCA
The DNA here is from genome assembly GCF_023897955.1 of Schistocerca gregaria. Taxonomy (NCBI): domain Eukaryota; kingdom Metazoa; phylum Arthropoda; class Insecta; order Orthoptera; family Acrididae; genus Schistocerca; species Schistocerca gregaria. The sequence continues at coordinate 2,789,870 of NW_026061890.1, read as the reverse complement.
GAGTGGTGATGAAACACAGAAATTGCATCTGGATTGAATTCAACAGTCACCATGCGCCCTTTCCTCCATGGGAGTAATTTCTCAAAGAGACTACGCTTTGATCGTTCCCTGGAAGACCAGTAGTAGTTTCCGATGCACATCTGGTGGCATTCTGTAATCTGTGGACCATCAGAGTGTTGATGAAACACAAAAATTGCATCGGGATTAAATACAACAGTCACCATGCGCACTTTCCTCCATGGGAGTAATGTCTCAAAGAGTCTACGCTTTGATCGTTCCCTGGAAGACCAGTAGTAGTTTCCGATGCACATCTGGAGGCATTCTGTAATCTGTGGCCCATCAGCGTGTTGATGAAACACAGAAATTGCATCGGGATTGAATACAACAGTCACCTTGCGCATATTCCTCCATGGTAGTAATGTCTCAAACAGTGTACGTTTTGATCGTTCCCTGGAAGACCAGTAGTAGTTTCCGATGCACATCTTTAAGCATTTTTTAATCTGTGGACTATCAGAGTGTTGATGAAACACAGTTATCGCATCGGGATTGAATACAACTGTCACCATGCGCACTTTCCTCCATAGGAGTAATGTCTCAAACAGTCTACGCTTTGATCGTTCCCTGGAAGACCAGTAGTAGTTTCCGATGCACATCTGGAAGCGTTTTTTAATCTGTGGACTATCAGAGTGTCGATGAAACACAGTTATCACATCGGGATTGAATACAACAGTCAAATTGCGCACTTTCCTCCATGGGAATAATGTCTCAAACAGTCTACGCTTTGATCGTTCCCTGGAAGACCAGTAGTAGTTTCCGATGCACATCTGGAGGCATTCTGTAAGCTGTGGACTATCAGAGTGTTGATGAAACACAGAAATTGCATCGGGATTGAATACAACAGTCACCATGCGCACTTTCCTCCATGGGAGTAATGTCTCAAACAGTCTACGCTTTGATCGTTCCCTGGAAGAACAGTAGTTGTTTCCGATGCACATCTGGAAGCATTCTGTAAACTGTGGACTATTAGAGTGTTGATGAAACTCAGTTATCGCATCTGGATTGAATTCAACAGTCACCATGCGCCCTTTCCCCTATGGGAGTAATTTCTCAAAGAGACTAAGCTTTGATCGTTCCCTGGAAGACCAGTAGTAGTTTCCGATGCACATCTGGAGGCATTCTGTAATCTGTGGACCATCAGAGTGTTGATGAAACACAGAAATTGCATCGGGATTGAATACAACAGTCACCATGCGCACTTTCCTCCATGGGAGGAATGTCTCAAAGAGTCTACGCTTTGATCGTTCCCTGGAAGACCAGTAGTAGTTTCCGATGCACATCTGGAGGCATTCTGTAATCTGTGGACCATCAAACTGTTGATGAAACACAGAAATTGCATCGGGATTGAATACAACAGTCACCATGCGCAGTTTCCTCCATGGGAGTAACGTCTCAAACAGTCTACGCTTTGATCGTTCCCAGGACGACCAGTAGTAGTCTCCGATACACATCTGGAGTCATTCTCTAATCTGTGGACCATCAAACTGTTGATGAAACACAGAAATTGCATCGGGATTGAATACAACAGTCACCATGCGCAGTTTCCTCCATGGGAGTAACGTCTCAAACAGTCTACGCTATGATCGTTCCCACGACGACCAGTAGTACTTTCCGATACACATCTGGAGTCATTCTGTAATCTGTGGACTATCAGAGTATTGATGAAACACAGATATTGCATCGGGATTGAATACAACAGTCACCATGCACACTTTCCTCCATGGGAGTAATGTCTCAAACAGTCTACGCTTTGATCGTTCTCAGGCAGACCAGTAGTAGTTTCCGATACACATCTGGAGGCATTCTGTAATCATTGGACGATCAGAGAGTTGATGAATCACAGAAATTGCACCGGGATTGAATACAACAGTCACCATGCACACTTTCCTCCATGGGTAGAAATGTCTCAAACAGTCTACGTTTGATCGTTCCCAGGAAGACCAGTAGTAGTTTCCGATGCACATCTGGAGGCATTCTGCAATCTGTGGACTATCAGAGTGTTGATTAAACACAGAAATTGCATCGGGATTGAATACAACAGTCACCATGCGCACTTTCCTCCATTTGAGTAATGTCTCAAGCAGTCTACGCTTTGATCGTTCCCTGGAAGGCCAGTAGTAGTTTCCGATGCACATCTGCAGGCATTCTGTAATCTGTGGACTATCAGAGTGTTGATGAAACACAGAAATTGCATCGAGATTGAATACAACAGTCACCTTGCGCACTTTCCTCCATGGGAGTAATGTCTCAAAGAGTCTACGATTTGATCGTTCCCTGGAAGACCAGTAGTAGTTTCCAATGCACATCTGGAGGCATTCTGTAATCTGTGGACCATCAGATGTTGATGAAACACAGAAATTGCATCGGGATTGAAAACAACAGTCACCATGCGCAGTTTCCTCCATGGGAGTAATGTCTCAAACAGTCTACGCTTTGGTCGTTCCCAGGAGGACCAGTAGTAGTTTCCGATACACATCTGGAGGCATTCTGTAATCTGTGGACTATCAGAGTGTTTAGGAACACAGAAATTGCTTCGGGATTGAATACAACAGTCACCATGCTCACTTTCCTCCATGGTAGTATTGTCTCAAACAGTTTACGCTTTGATCGTTCCCTGGAAGACCAGTAGTAGTTTCCGAAGAACATCTGGAGGCATTCTGTAATCTGTGGACTCTCAGAGTGTTGATGAAACACAGAAATTGCATCGGGATTGAATACAATAGTCACCATGCGCATTTTCCTCCATGGGGGTGATGTCTCAAACAGTCTACGCTTTAATCGTTCCCTCGAAGACCAGTAGTAGTTTCCGATGCACATCTGGAGGCATTCTGTAATCTGTGGACGATCAGAGGGTTGATGAAACATTGAAATTGCATCGGGATTGAATACAACAGTCGCCATGCGCACTTTCCTCCATGGGGTAATGTCTCAAACAGTTTACGCTTTGATGGTTCCTTGGAAGACCAGTAGTTATTTCCGTTGCACATCTTGAGTCATTCTGAAATCTGTGGACTATCAGAGTGTTGATGAAACACAGAAATTGCATCGAGATTGAATACAACAGTCACCATGCGCACTTTCCTCCATGGGAGTAATGTCTCAAACAATCTACGATTTCATCGTTCCCTGGAAGACCAGTAGTAGTTTCCGATGCACATCTGGAAGCATTCTGTAATCTGTGGACTATCAGAGTGTTGATGAAACACAGTTATCGCATCGGGATTGAATTCAACAGTCACAATGCGCACTTTCCTCCATGGGAGTAATATCTCAAACAGCCTACGCTTTGATCATTTCCTGACAGACCAGTAGTAATTTCCGATGCACATCTGAAGCCATTCTGTAATCTGTGGACTATCAGAGTGTTGATGAAACACAGAAATTGCATCTGGATTGAATTCAAGAGTCACCATGCGCACTTTCCTTCATGGGATTAATTTATCAAAGAGACTACGCTTTGATCGTTCCCAGCAAGACCAGTAGTAGATTCCGATGCTCATCTGGAGGCATTCTGTAATCTGTGGACCATCGGAGTGTTGATGAAACGCAGAAATTGCATCGGGATTAAAATACAACTGTCACCATGCGCACTTTCCTCCATAGGAGTAATGTATCAAACATTCTATGCTTTGATCGTTCCCTGGGTGACCAGTAGTAGTTTCCCATGCACATCTGGAGGCATTCTGTAATCTGTGGACTATCAGATTGTTCATGAAACACAGAAATTGCATCGGAATTGAATACAACAGTCACCATGCGCACTTTCCTCCATGCAAGTAATTCATAAACAGTCTACGCTTTAATTGTTCCCTGGAAGACCAGTAGTAGTTTCCGTTGCATATCTGGATACATTCTGTAATCTGTGGACGATCAGAGAGTTGATGAAACACAGAAATTGCATCGGGATTGAATACAACAGTCACCATGCGCACTTTCTTCCATGGGGTAATGTCTCAAAGAGTCTACGCTTTCATCGTTCCCTGGAAGACCAGTAGTAGTTTCCGATGCACATCTGGAGGCATTCTGTAATCTGTGGATTATCAGAGTGTTTAGGAACACAGAAATTGCATCGGGATTGAATACAACAGTCACCATGCGCACTTTCCTCCATGGGAGTGATGTCTCAAACAGTCTACGCTTTGATCGTTCCCTGGAAGTCCAGTAGTAGTTTCCGATGCACATCTGGAGGCCTTCTGTAATCTGTGGACTCTCAGAGTGTTGATGAAACACAGAAATTGCATCGGGATTGAATACAACAGTCACCATGCGCACTTTCCTCCATGGCAGTGATGTCTCAAACATTCTACGCTTTAATCGTTCCCTCGAAGACCAGTAGTAGTTTCCGATGCACATCTGGAGGCATTCTGTAATCTGTGGACTATCAGAGTGTTGATGAAACACAGAAATTGCATCGAGATTGAATACAACAGTCACCTTGCGCACTTTCCTCCATGGGAGTAATGTCTCAAACAGTCTACGCTTTGATCGTTCCCTGGAAGACCAGTAGTAGTTTCCGATGCACATCTGGAGGCATTCTGTAATCTGTGGACTATCAGAGTGTTGATGAAACACAGAAATTGCATCGGGATTGAATACAACAGTCACCATGCGCACTTTCCTCCATGGGAGTAATGTCTCAAACGGTCTACGCTTTGATCGTTCCCTGGAAGACCAGTAGTAGTTTCTGATACACATCTGGAAGCATTCTGTAATCTGTGGACTATCAGAGTGTTGATGAAACACAGTTATCGCATCGGGATTGAATACAACAGTCACAATGCGCACTTTCCTCCATGGGAGTAATATCTCAAACAGCCTACGCTTTGATCGCACCCTGAAAGACCAGTAGTAATTTCCGATGCACATCTGTAGCCATTCTGTAATCTGTGGACCATCAGAGTGTTGATGAAACACAGAAATTGCATCGGGACTGAATACAACAGTCACCATGCGCACTTTCCTCCATGGGAGTAATGTCTCAAAAACTCTACGCTTTGATCGTTCCCTGGAAGACCAGTAGTAGATTCCGATGCACATCTGGAGGCATTCTGTAATCTGTGGACCATCAGAGTGTTGATGAAACACAGAAATTGCATCGGGATTGAATACAACAGTCACCATGCGCACTTTCCTCCATGGGAGTGATGTCTCAAACAGTCTACGCTTTGATCGTTCCCTCGAAGACCAGTAGTAGTTTCCGATGCACATCTGGAGGCATTCTGTAATCTGTGCACCATCAGAGTGTTGATGAAACACAGAAATTGCATCGGGATTGAATACAACAGTCACCATGCGCACTTTCCTCCATGGAAGTAATGTCTCAAACAGTATACGCTTTGATCGTTCCCAGGACAACCAGTAGTAGTTTCCGATACACATCTGGAGGCATTCTGTAATCTGTGGACTATCAGAGTGATTAGGAACACAGAAATTGCTTCGGGATTGAATACAACAGTTACCATGCGCACTTTCCTCCATGGGTGTAATGTCTCAAACAGTCTACGCTTTGATCTTTCCCACGACGACCAGTAGTAGTTTCCGATACACATCTGGAGGCATTCTGTAATCTGTGGACTATCAGAGTGTTTAGGACAACAGAAATTGCTTCGGGATTGAATACAACAGTCACCACGCTCACTTTCCTCCATGGTAGTAATGTCACAAACAGTGTACGCTTTGATCGTTCCCTGGAAGACCAGTAGTAGTTTCTGATGCACATCTGGAAGCATTTTTTAATCTGTGGACTATCAGAGTGTTGATGAAACACAGTTATCGCATCGGGATTGAATACAACATTCACCATGCGCACTTTCCTCCATAGGAGTAATGTCTCAACCAGCCTACGCTCGGATCGTTCCCTGGAAGACCAGTAGTAGTTTCCGATGCACATCTGGAAGCATTTTTTAATCTGTGGACTATCAGAGTGTTGATGAAACACGGTTATCGCTTCGGGATTGAATACAACAGTCACACTGCGCACTTTCCTCCATGGGAGTAATATCTCAAACAGCCTACGCTTTGATCGCTCCCTGAAAGACGAGTAGTAATTTTCGATGCACATCTGAAGCCATTCTGTAATCTGTGGACTATCAGAGTGTTGATGAAACACAGAAATTGCATCTGGATTGAATTCAACAGTCACCATGCGCCCTTTCCTCCATGGGAGTAATTTCTCAAAGAGACTACGCATTGATCGTTCCCTGGAAGACCAGTAGTAGTTTCCGATGCACATCTGGAGGCATTCTGTAATCTGTGGAACATCAGAGTGTTGATGAAACACAGAAATTGCATCGGGATTGAATACAACAGTCACCATGCGCAGTTTCCTCCATGGAAGTAATGTCTGAAACAGTCTACGCTTTGATCGTTCCCAGGACGACCAGTAGTAGTTCCGATACACATCTGGAGGCATTCTGTAATCTGTGGACTATCAGAGTGATTAGGAACACAGAAACTGCTTCGAGATTGAATTCAACAGTCACCATGCGCCCTTTAATCCATGTGAGTAATTTCTCAAAGAGACTACGCTTTGATCGTTCCCTGGAAGACCAGTAGTAGTTTCCGATGCACATCTGGAGGCATTCTGTAATCTGTGGACCATCAGAGTGTTGATGAAACACAGAAATTGCATCGGGATTGAATACAACAGTCACCATGCGCACTTTCCTCCATGGGAGTAATGTCTCAAAAAGTCTACGCTTTGATCGTTCCCTGGAAGACCAGTAGTAGTTTCGGATGCACATCTGGAGGCATTCTGTAATCTGTGGACCATCAGAGAGTTGATTAAACACAGAAATTGCATCGGGATTGAATACAACAGTCACCATGCGCACTTTCCTCCATGGGAGTAATGTCTCAAAAAGTCTACGCTTTGATCGTTCCCAGGACGACCAGTAATAGTTTCCGATATACATCTGGAGGCATTTTGTAATCTGTGGACTATCAGAGTGTTTAGGAACAGAGAAATTGCTTCGGGATTGAATACAACAGTCACCATGCGCACTTTCCTCCATGGGAGTATTGTCTCAAACAGTTTACGCTTTGATCGTTTCCTGGAAGTCCAGTAGTAGTTTCCGATGCTCATCTGGAGGCATCCTGTAATCTGTGGACTCTCTGAGTGATGTTGAAACACAGAAATTGCATCGGGATTGAATACAACAGTCACCATCCGCACTTGCCTCCATGGGAGTGATGTCTCAAACAGTCTACGCTTTGATCGTTCCCTCGAAGACCAGTAGTAGTTTCCGATGCACATCTGGAGGCATTCTGTAATCTGTGGAATATCAGAGTGTTGATGAAACAAAGTTATCGCATCGGGATTGAATACAACAGTCACCATGCGCACTTTCCTCAATGCGAGTAATATCTCAAACAACCTACGCTTTGATCGTTCCCTGGAAGACCAGTAGTAGTTTCTGATGCACATCTGGAGCCATTCTGTAATCTGTGAACTATCAGAGTATTGATGAAACACAGAAATTGCATCGGGATTGAATACAACAGTCACCATGCACACTTTCCTACATGGGAGTAATGTCTCAAACGGTCTACGCTTTCATCGTTCCCTGGAAGACCAGTAGTAGTTTCCGATGCACATCTGGAGGCATTCTGTAATCTGTGGATGATCAGAGAGTTGATGAAACACAGAAATTGCACCGGGATTGAATACAACAGTCACCATGCACACTTTCCTCCATGGGAGTAATGTCTCAAACAGTCTACGATTTGGCCGTTCCCAGGACGACCAGTAGTAGTTTCCGATACACATCTGGAGGCATTCTGTAATCTGTGGATGATCAGAGAGTTGATGAAACACAGAAATTGCACCGGGATTGAATACAACAGTCACCATGCGCACTTTCCTCCATAGGAGTAATGTCTCAAACAGTCTACGCTTTGATCGTTCCCTGGAAGACCAGTAGTAGTTTCCGATTGCCATCTGGAAGCATTTTTTAATCTGTGGACTATCAGAGTGTTGATGAAACACAGTTATCGCATCGGGATTGAATACAACAGTCACAATGCGCACTTTCCTCCATGGGAGTAATATCTCAAACAGCCTACGCTTTGATCGCTCCCTGAAAGACCAGTAGTAATTTCCGATGCACATCTGTAGCCATTCTGTAATCTGTGGACCATCAGAGTGTTGATGAAACACAGAAATTGCATCGGGACTGAATACAACAGTCACCATGCGCACTTTCCTCCATGGGAGTAATGTCTCAAAAACTCTACGCTTTGATCGTTCCCTGGAAGACCAGTAGTAGATTCCGATGCACATCTGGAGGCATTCTGTAATCTGTGGACCATCAGAGTGTTGATGAAACACAGAAATTGCATCGGGATTGAATACAACAGTCACCATGCGCACTTTCCTCCATGGGAGTGATGTCTCAAACAGTCTACGCTTTGATCGTTCCCTCGAAGACCAGTAGTAGTTTCCGATGCACATCTGGAGGCATTCTGTAATCTGTGCACCATCAGAGTGTTGATGAAACACAGAAATTGCATCGGGATTGAATACAACAGTCACCATGCGCACTTTCCTCCATGGAAGTAATGTCTCAAACAGTATACGCTTTGATCGTTCCCAGGACAACCAGTAGTAGTTTCCGATACACATCTGGAGGCATTCTGTAATCTGTGGACTATCAGAGTGATTAGGAACACAGAAATTGCTTCGGGATTGAATACAACAGTTACCATGCGCACTTTCCTCCATGGGTGTAATGTCTCAAACAGTCTACGCTTTGATCTTTCCCACGACGACCAGTAGTAGTTTCCGATACACATCTGGAGGCATTCTGTAATCTGTGGACTATCAGAGTGTTTAGGACAACAGAAATTGCTTCGGGATTGAATACAACAGTCACCACGCTCACTTTCCTCCATGGTAGTAATGTCACAAACAGTGTACGCTTTGATCGTTCCCTGGAAGACCAGTAGTAGTTTCTGATGCACATCTGGAAGCATTTTTTAATCTGTGGACTATCAGAGTGTTGATGAAACACAGTTATCGCATCGGGATTGAATACAACATTCACCATGCGCACTTTCCTCCATAGGAGTAATGTCTCAAACAGCCTACGCTCGGATCGTTCCCTGGTAGACCAGTAGTAGTTTCCGATGCACATCTGGAAGCATTTTTTAATCTGTGGACTATCAGAGTGTTGATGAAACACGGTTATCGCTTCGGGATTGAATACAACAGTCACACTGCGCACTTTCCTCCATGGGAGTAATATCTCAAACAGCCTACGCTTTGATCGCTCCCTGAAAGACGAGTAGTAATTTTCGATGCACATCTGAAGCCATTCTGTAATCTGTGGACTATCAGAGTGTTGATGAAACACAGAAATTGCATCTGGATTGAATTCAACAGTCACCATGCGCCCTTTCCTCCATGGGAGTAATTTCTCAAAGAGACTACGCATTGATCGTTCCCTGGAAGACCAGTAGTAGTTTCCGATGCACATCTGGAGGCATTCTGTAATCTGTGGACCATCAGAGTGTTGATGAAACACAGAAATTGCATCGGGATTGAATACAACAGTCACCATGCGCACTTTCCTCCATGGGACTAATGTCTCAAAGAGTCTACGCTTTGATCGTTCCCTGGAAGACCAGTAGTAGTTTCCGATGCACATCTGGAGGCATTCTGTAATCTGTGGAACATCAGAGTGTTGATGAAACACAGAAATTGCATCGGGATTGAATACAACAGTCACCATGCGCAGTTTCCTCCATGGAAGTAATGTCTGAAACAGTCTACGCTTTGATCGTTCCCAGGACGACCAGTAGTAGTTCCGATACACATCTGGAGGCATTCTGTAATCTGTGGACTATCAGAGTGATTAGGAACACAGAAATTGCTTCGAGATTGAATTCAACAGTCACCATGCGCCCTTTAATCCATGTGAGTAATTTCTCAAAGAGACTACGATTTGATCGTTCCCTGGAAGACCAGTAGTAGTTTCCGATGCACATCTGGAGGCATTCTGTAATCTGTGGACCATCAGAGTGATGATGAAACACAGAAATTGCATCGGGATTGAATACAACAGTCACCTTGCGCACGTTCCTCCATGGGAGTAATGTCTCAAAAAGTCTACGCTTTGATCGTTCCCAGGACGACCAGTAATAGTTTCCGATATACATCTGGAGGCATTTTGTAATCTGTGGACTATCAGAGTGTTTAGGAACAGAGAAATTGCTTCGGGATTGAATACAACAGTCACCATGCGCACTTTCCTCCATGGGAGTATTGTCTCAAACAGTTTACGCTTTGATCGTTCCCTGGAAGTCCAGTAGTAGTTTCCGATGCTCATCTGGAGGCATCCTGTAATCTGTGGACTCTCTGAGTGATGTTGAAACACAGAAATTGCATCGGGATTGAATACAACAGTCACCATCCGCGCTTGCCTCCTTGGGAGTGATGTCTCAAACAGTCTACGCTTTGATCGTTCCCTCGAAGACCAATAGTAGTTTCCGATGCACATCTGGAGGCATTCTGTAATCTGTGGAATATCAGAGTGTTGATGAAACAAAGTTATCGCATCGGGATTGAATACAACAGTCACCATGCGCACTTTCCTCAATGCGAGTAATATCTCAAACAACCTACGCTTTGATCGTTCCCTGGAAGACCAGTAGTAGTTTCTGATGCACATCTGGAGCCATTCTGTAATCTGTGAACTATCAGAGTATTGATGAAACACAGAAATTGCATCGGGATTGAATACAACAGTCACCATGCACACTTTCCTACATGGGAGTAATGTCTCAAACGGTCTACGCTTTCATCGTTCCCTGGAAGACCAGTAGTAGTTTCCGATTCACATCTGGAGGCATTCTGTAATCTGTGGATGATCAGAGAGTTGATGAAACACAGAAATTGCACCGGGATTGAATACAACAGTCACCATGCACACTTTCCTCCATGGGAGTAATGTCTCAAACAGTCTACGATTTGGCCGTTCCCAGGACGACCAGTAGTAGTTTCCGATACACATCTGGAGGCATTCTGTAATCTGTGGATGATCAGAGAGTTGATGAAACACAGAAATTGCACCGGGATTGAATACAACAGTCACCATGCGCACTTTCCTCCATAGGAGTAATGTCTCAAACAGTCTACGCTTTGATCGTTCCCTGGAAGACCAGTAGTAGTTTCCGATTGCCATCTGGAAGCATTTTTTAATCTGTGGACTATCAGAGTGTTGATGAAACACAGTTATCGCATCGGGATTGAATACAACAGTCACCATGCGCACTTTCCTCCATAGGAGTAATGTCTCAAACAGTCTACGCTTTGATCGTTCCCTGGAAGACCAGTAGTAGTTTCCGATGCTCATCTGGAAGCATTTTTTAATCTGTGGACTATCAGAGTGTTTATGAAACACAGAAATTGCATCGGAATTGAATACAACAGTCACCATGCGCACTTTCCTCCATGGGTGTAAAGTCTCAAACCGGTCTACGCATTGATCGTTCCCAGGAAGACCAGTAAAAGTGTCCGATGTACATCTGGAGGCATTCTGTAATCTGTGGACTATCAGAGTATTGATGAAACACAGAAATTGCATCGGGATTGAATACAACAGTCACCATGCACACTTTCCTCCATGGGAGTAATGTCTCAAACAGTCTACGATTTGGCCGTTCCCAGGACGACCAGTAGTAGTTTCCGATACACATCTGGAGGCATTCTGTAATCTGTGGATGATCAGAGAGTTGATGAAACACAGAAATTGCACCGGGATTGAATACAACAGTACCCATTCGCACTTTCCTCCATGGGAGTAATGTCTCAAACAGTTTACGCTTTAATCGTTCCCTGGAAGACCAGTAGTAATTTCCGATGCACATCTGGAGGCATTCTGTAATCTGTGGACTATCAGAGTGTTGATGAAACACAGAAATTGCATTGAGATTGAATACAACAGTCACCATGCGCACTTTCCTCCATGGGAGTAATGTCTCAAACAGTCTACGCTTTCATCGTTCCCTGGAAGACCAGTAGTAGTTTCCGATGCACATCTGGAGTCATTCTGTAATATGTGGACTATGAGAGTGTTGATGAAACACAGAAATTGCCTCGGGATTGAATACAACAGACACCATGCGCACTTTACTCAATGGGTGTAACGACTCAAACAGTCTACGCTTTGATCGTTCCCTGGAAGACCAGTATAAGTTTCCGATGCACAACTGGAGGCATTCTGTAATCTGAGGACTATCAGAGTGTTGATGAAACACAGAAATTTCATCGGGATTGAATACAACAGTCACCACGCACACTTTCCTACATGGGAGTAATGTCTCAAACAGTTTACGCTTTAATCGTTCCCTGGAAGACCAGTAGTAATTTCCGATGCACATCTGGAGGCATTCTGTAATCTGTGGACTATCAGAGTGTTGATGAAACACAGAAATTGCATTGAGATTGAATACAACAGTCACCATGCGCACTTTCCTCCATGGGAGTAATGTCTCAAACAGTCTACGCTTTCATCGTTCCCTGGAAGACCAGTAGTAGTTTCTGATGCACATCTGGAGCCATTCTGTAATCTGTGAACTATCAGAGTATTGATGAAACACAGAAATTGCATCGGGATTGAATACAACAGTCACCATGCACACTTTCCTACATGGGAGTAATGTCTCAAACGGTCTACGCTTTCATCGTTCCCTGGAAGACCAGTAGTAGTTTCCGATGCACATCTGGAGGCATTCTGTAATCTGTGGATGATCAGAGAGTTGATGAAACACAGAAATTGCACCGGGATTGAATACAACAGTCACCATGCACACTTTCCTCCATGGGAGTAATGTCTCAAACAGTCTACGATTTGGCCGTTCCCAGGACGACCAGTAGTAGTTTCCGATACACATCTGGAGGCATTCTGTAATCTGTGGATGATCAGAGAGTTGATGAAACACAGAAATTGCACCGGGATTGAATACAACAGTCACCATGCGCACTTTCCTCCATAGGAGTAATGTCTCAAACAGTCTACGCTTTGATCGTTCCCTGGAAGACCAGTAGTAGTTTCCGATTGCCATCTGGAAGCATTTTTTAATCTGTGGACTATCAGAGTGTTGATGAAACACAGTTATCGCATCGGGATTGAATACAACAGTCACAATGCGCACTTTCCTCCATGGGAGTAATATCTCAAACAGCCTACGCTTTGATCGCTCCCTGAAAGACCAGTTGTAATTTCCGATGCACATCTGTAGCCATTCTGTAATCTGTGGACCATCAGAGTGTTGATGAAACACAGAAATTGCATCGGGACTGAATACAACAGTCACCATGCGCACTTTCCTCCATGGGAGTAATGTCTCAAAAACTCTACGCTTTGATCGTTCCCTGGAAGACCAGTAGTAGATTCCGATGCACATCTGGAGGCATTCTGTAATCTGTGGACCATCAGAGTGTTGATGAAACACAGAAATTGCATCGGGATTGAATACAACAGTCACCATGCGCACTTTCCTCCATGGGAGTGATGTCTCAAACAGTCTACGCTTTGATCGTTCCCTCGAAGACCAGTAGTAGTTTCCGATTCACATCTGGAGGCATTCTGTAATCTGTGCACCATCAGAGTGTTGATGAAACACAGAAATTGCATCGGGATTGAATACAACAGTCACCATGCGCACTTTCCTCCATGGAAGTAATGTCTCAAACAGTATACGCTTTGATCGTTCCCAGGACAACCAGTAGTAGTTTCCGATACACATCTGGAGGCATTCTGTAATCTGTGGACTATCAGAGTGATTAGGAACACAGAAATTGCTTCGGGATTGAATACAACAGTTACCATGCGCACTTTCCTCCATGGGTGTAATGTCTCAAACAGTCTACGCTTTGATCTTTCCCACGACGACCAGTAGTAGTTTCCGATACACATCTGGAGGCATTCTGTAATCTGTGGACTATCAGAGTGTTTAGGACAACAGAAATTGCTTCGGGATTGAATACAACAGTCACCACGCTCACTTTCCTCCATGGTAGTAATGTCACAAACAGTGTACGCTTTGATCGTTCCCTGGAAGACCAGTAGTAGTTTCTGATGCACATCTGGAAGCATTTTTTAATCTGTGGACTATCAGAGTGTTGATGAAACACAGTTATCGCATCGGGATTGAATACAACATTCACCATGCGCACTTTCCTCCATAGGAGTAATGTCTCAAACAGCCTACGCTCGGATCGTTCCCTGGAAGACCAGTAGTAGTTTCCGATGCACATCTGGAAGCATTTTTTAATCTGTGGACTATCAGAGTGTTGATGAAACACGGTTATCGCTTCGGGATTGAATACAACAGTCACACTGCGCACTTTCCTCCATGGGAGTAATATCTCAAACAGCCTACACTTTGATCGCTCCCTGAAAAACGAGTAGTAATTTTCGATGCACATCTGAAGCCATTCTGTAATCTGTGGACTATCAGAGTGTTGATGAAACACAGAAATTGCATCTGGATTGAATTCAACAGTCACCATGCGCCCTTTCCTCCATGGGAGTAATTTCTCAAAGAGACTACGCATTGATCGTTCCCTGGAAGACCAGTAGTAGTTTCCGATGCACATCTGGAGGCATTCTGTAATCTGTGGACCATCAGAGTGTTGATGAAACACAGAAATTGCATCGGGATTGAATACAACAGTCACCATGCGCACTTTCCTCCATGGGACTAATGTCTCAAAGAGTCTACGCTTTGATCGTTCCCTGGAAGACCAGTAGTAGTTTCCGATGCACATCTGGAGGCATTCTGTAATCTGTGGAACATCAGAGTGTTGATGAAACACAGAAATTGCATCGGGATTGAATACAACAGTCACCATGCGCAGTTTCCTCCATGGAAGTAATGTCTGAAACAGTCTACGCTTTGATCGTTCCCAGGACGACCAGTAGTAGTTCCGATACACATCTGGAGGCATTCTGTAATCCGTGGACTATCAGAGTGATTAGGAACACAGAAATTGCTTCGAGATTGAATTCAACAGTCACCATGCGCCCTTTAATCCATGTGAGTAATTTCTCAAAGAGACTACGCTTTGATCGTTCCCTGGAAGACCAGTAGTAGTTTCCGATGCACATCTGGAGGCATTGTGTAATCTGTGGACCATCAGAGTGTTGATGAAACACAGAAATTGCATCGGGATTGAATACAACAGTCACCATGCGCACTTTCCTCCATGGGAGTAATGTCTCAAAAAGTCTACGCTTTGATCGTTCCCTGGAAGACCAGTAGTAGTTTCGGATGCACATCTGGAGGCATTCTGTAATCTGTGGACCATCAGAGAGTTGATTAAACACAGAAATTGCATCGGGATTGAATACAACAGTCACCATGCGCACTTTCCTCCATGGGAGTAATGTCTCAAAAAGTCTACGCTTTGATCGTTCCCAGGACGACCAGTAATAGTTTCCGATATACATCTGGAGGCATTTTGTAATCTGTGGACTATCAGAGTGTTTAGGAACAGAGAAATTGCTTCGGGATTGAATACAACAGTCACCATGCGCACTTTCCTCCATGGGAGTATTGTCTCAAACAGTTTACGCTTTGATCGTTCCCTGGAAGTCCAGTAGTAGTTTCCGATGCTCATCTGGAGGCATCCTGTAATCTGTGGACTCTCTGAGTGATGTTGAAACACAGAAATTGCATCGGGATTGAATACAACAGTCACCATCCGCACTTGCCTCCATGGGAGTGATGTCTCAAACAGTCTACGCTTTGATCGTTCCCTCGAAGACCAATAGTAGTTTCCGATGCACATCTGGAGGCATTCTGTAATCTGTGGAATATCAGAGTGTTGATGAAACAAAGTTATCGCATCGGGATTGAATACAACAGTCACCATGCGCACTTTCCTCAATGCGAGTAATATCTCAAACAACCTACGCTTTGATCGTTCCCTGGAAGACCAGTAGTAGTTTCTGATGCACATCTGGAGCCATTCTGTAATCTGTGAACTATCAGAGTATTGATGAAACACAGAAATTGCATCGGGATTGAATACAACAGTCACCATGCACACTTTCCTACATGGGAGTAATGTCTCAAACGGTCTACGCTTTCATCGTTCCCTGGAAGACCAGTAGTAGTTTCCGATGCACATCTGGAGGCATTCTGTAATCTGTGGATGATCAGAGAGTTGATGAAACACAGAAATTGCACCGGGATTGAATACAACAGTCACCATGCACACTTTCCTCCATGGGAGTAATGTCTCAAACAGTCTACGATTTGGCCGTTCCCAGGACGACCAGTAGTAGTTTCCGATACACATCTGGAGGCATTCTGTAATCTGTGGATGATCAGAGAGTTGATGAAACACAGAAATTGCACCGGGATTGAATACAACAGTCACCATGCGCACTTTCCTCCATAGGAGTAATGTCTCAAACAGTCTACGCTTTGATCGTTCCCTGGAAGACCAGTAGTAGTTTCCGATTGCCATCTGGAAGCATTTTTTAATCTGTGGACTATCAGAGTGTTGATGAAACACAGTTATCGCATCGGGATTGAATTCAACAGTCACCATGCGCACTTTCCTCCATAGGAGTAATGTCTCAAACAGTCTACGCTTTGATCGTTCCCTGGAAGACCAGTAGTAGTTTCCGATGCTCATCTGGAAGCATTTTTTAATCTGTGGACTATCAGAGTGTTTATGAAACACAGAAATTGCATCGGAATTGAATACAACAGTCACCATGCGCACTTTCCTCCATGGGTGTAAAGTCTCAAACCGGTCTACGCATTGATCGTTCCCAGGAAGACCAGTAAAAGTGTCCGATGTACATCTGGAGGCATTCTGTAATCTGTGGACTATCAGAGTATTGATGAAACACAGAAATTGCATCGGGATTGAATACAACAGTCACCATGCACACTTTCCTCCATGGGAGTAATGTCTCAAACAGTCTACGATTTGGCCGTTCCCAGGACGACCAGTAGTAGTTTCCGATACACATCTGGAGGCATTCTGTAATCTGTGGATGATCAGAGAGTTGATGAAACACAGAAATTGCACCGGGATTGAATACAACAGTACCCATTCGCACTTTCCTCCATGGGAGTAATGTCTCAAACAGTTTACGCTTTAATCGTTCCCTGGAAGACCAGTAGTAATTTCCGATGCACATCTGGAGGCATTCTGTAATCTGTGGACTATCAGAGTGTTGATGAAACACAGAAATTGCATTGAGATTGAATACAACAGTCACCATGCGCACTTTCCTCCATGGGAGTAATGTCTCAAACAGTCTACGCTTTCATCGTTCCCTGGAAGACCAGTAGTAGTTTCCGATGCACATCTGGAGTCATTCTGTAATATGTGAACTATCAGAGTATTGATGAAACACAGAAATTGCATCGGGATTGAATACAACAGTCACCATGCACACTTTCCTACATGGGAGTAATGTCTCAAACGGTCTACGCTTTCATCGTTCCCTGGAAGACCAGTAGTAGTTTCCGATGCACATCTGGAGGCATTCTGTAATCTGTGGATGATCAGAGAGTTGATGAAACACAGAAATTGCACCGGGATTGAATACAACAGTCACCATGCACACTTTCCTCCATGGGAGTAATGTCTCAAACAGTCTACGATTTGGCCGTTCCCAGGACGACCAGTAGTAGTTTCCGATACACATCTGGAGGCATTCTGTAATCTGTGGATGATCAGAGAGTTGATGAAACACAGAAATTGCACCGGGATTGAATACAACAGTCACCATGCGCACTTTCCTCCATAGGAGTAATGTCTCAAACAGTCTACGCTTTGATCGTTCCCTGGAAGACCAGTAGTAGTTTCCGATTGCCATCTGGAAGCATTTTTTAATCTGTGGACTATCAGAGTGTTGATGAAACACAGTTATCGCATCGGGATTGAATACAACAGTCACCATGCGCACTTTCCTCCATAGGAGTAATGTCTCAAACAGTCTACGCTTTGATCGTTCCCTGGAAGACCAGTAGTAGTTTCCGATGCTCATCTGGAAGCATTTTTTAATCTGTGGACTATCAGAGTGTTTATGAAACACAGAAATTGCATCGGAATTGAATACAACAGTCACCATGCGCACTTTCCTCCATGGGTGTAAAGTCTCAAACCGGTCTACGCATTGATCGTTCCCAGGAAGACCAGTAAAAGTGTCCGATGTACATCTGGAGGCATTCTGTAATCTGTGGACTATCAGAGTATTGATGAAACACAGAAATTGCATCGGGATTGAATACAACAGTCACCATGCACACTTTCCTCCATGGGAGTAATGTCTCAAACAGTCTACGATTTGGCCGTTCCCAGGACGACCAGTAGTAGTTTCCGATACACATCTGGAAGCATTCTGTAATCTGTGGATGATCAGAGAGTTGATGAAACACAGAAATTGCACCGGGATTGAATACAACAGTACCCATTCGCACTTTCCTCCATGGGAGTAATGTCTCAAACAGTTTACGCTTTAATCGTTCCCTGGAAGACCAGTAGTAATTTCCGATGCACATCTGGAGGCATTCTGTAATCTGTGGACTATCAGAGTGTTGATGAAACACAGAAATTGCATTGAGATTGAATACAACAGTCACCATGCGCACTTTCCTCCATGGGAGTAATGTCTCAAACAGTCTACGCTTTCATCGTTCCCTGGAAGACCAGTAGTAGTTTCCGATGCACATCTGGAGTCATTCTGTAATATGTGGACTATGAGAGTGTTGATGAAACACAGAAATTGCCTCGGGATTGAATACAACAGACACCATGCGCACTTTACTCAATGGGTGTAACGACTCAAACAGTCTACGCTTTGATCGTTCCCTGGAAGACCAGTATAAGTTTCCGATGCACAACTGGAGGCATTCTGTAATCTGAGGACTATCAGAGTGTTGATGAAACACAGAAATTTCATCGGGATTGAATACAACAGTCACCACGCACACTTTCCTACATGGGAGTAATGTCTCAAACAGTTTACGCTTTAATCGTTCCCTGGAAGACCAGTAGTAATTTCCGATGCACATCTGGAGGCATTCTGTAATCTGTGGACTATCAGAGTGTTGATGAAACACAGAAATTGCATTGAGATTGAATACAACAGTCACCATGCGCACTTTCCTCCATGGGAGTAATGTCTCAAACAGTCTACGCTTTCATCGTTCCCTGGAAGACCAGTAGTAGTTTCTGATGCACATCTGGAGCCATTCTGTAATCTGTGAACTATCAGAGTATTGATGAAACACAGAAATTGCATCGGGATTGAATACAACAGTCACCATGCACACTTTCCTACATGGGAGTAATGTCTCAAACGGTCTACGCTTTCATCGTTCCCTGGAAGACCAGTAGTAGTTTCCGATGCACATCTGGAGGCATTCTGTAATCTGTGGATGATCAGAGAGTTGATGAAACACAGAAATTGCACCGGGATTGAATACAACAGTCACCATGCACACTTTCCTCCATGGGAGTAATGTCTCAAACAGTCTACGATTTGGCCGTTCCCAGGACGACCAGTAGTAGTTTCCGATACACATCTGGAGGCATTCTGTAATCTGTGGATGATCAGAGAGTTGATGAAACACAGAAATTGCACCGGGATTGAATACAACAGTCACCATGCGCACTTTCCTCCATAGGAGTAATGTCTCAAACAGTCTACGCTTTGATCGTTCCCTGGAAGACCAGTAGTAGTTTCCGATTGCCATCTGGAAGCATTTTTTAATCTGTGGACTATCAGAGTGTTGATGAAACACAGTTATCGCATCGGGATTGAATACAACAGTCACAATGCGCACTTTCCTCCATGGGAGTAATATCTCAAACAGCCTACGCTTTGATCGCTCCCTGAAAGACCAGTTGTAATTTCCGATGCACATCTGTAGCCATTCTGTAATCTGTGGACCATCAGAGTGTTGATGAAACACAGAAATTGCATCGGGACTGAATACAACAGTCACCATGCGCACTTTCCTCCATGGGAGTAATGTCTCAAAAACTCTACGCTTTGATCGTTCCCTGGAAGACCAGTAGTAGATTCCGATGCACATCTGGAGGCATTCTGTAATCTGTGGACCATCAGAGTGTTGATGAAACACAGAAATTGCATCGGGATTGAATACAACAGTCACCATGCGCACTTTCCTCCATGGGAGTGATGTCTCAAACAGTCTACGCTTTGATCGTTCCCTCGAAGACCAGTAGTAGTTTCCGATTCACATCTGGAGGCATTCTGTAATCTGTGCACCATCAGAGTGTTGATGAAACACAGAAATTGCATCGGGATTGAATACAACAGTCACCATGCGCACTTTCCTCCATGGAAGTAATGTCTCAAACAGTATACGCTTTGATCGTTCCCAGGACAACCAGTAGTAGTTTCCGATACACATCTGGAGGCATTCTGTAATCTGTGGACTATCAGAGTGATTAGGAACACAGAAATTGCTTCGGGATTGAATACAACAGTTACCATGCGCACTTTCCTCCATGGGTGTAATGTCTCAAACAGTCTACGCTTTGATCTTTCCCACGACGACCAGTAGTAGTTTCCGATACACATCTGGAGGCATTCTGTAATCTGTGGACTATCAGAGTGTTTAGGACAACAGAAATTGCTTCGGGATTGAATACAACAGTCACCACGCTCACTTTCCTCCATGGTAGTAATGTCACAAACAGTGTACGCTTTGATCGTTCCCTGGAAGACCAGTAGTAGTTTCTGATGCACATCTGGAAGCATTTTTTAATCTGTGGACTATCAGAGTGTTGATGAAACACAGTTATCGCATCGGGATTGAATACAACATTCACCATGCGCACTTTCCTCCATAGGAGTAATGTCTCAAACAGCCTACGCTCGGATCGTTCCCTGGAAGACCAGTAGTAGTTTCCGATGCACATCTGGAAGCATTTTTTAATCTGTGGACTATCAGAGTGTTGATGAAACACGGTTATCGCTTCGGGATTGAATACAACAGTCACACTGCGCACTTTCCTCCATGGGAGTAATATCTCAAACAGCCTACACTTTGATCGCTCCCTGAAAAACGAGTAGTAATTTTCGATGCACATCTGAAGCCATTCTGTAATCTGTGGACTATCAGAGTGTTGATGAAACACAGAAATTGCATCTGGATTGAATTCAACAGTCACCATGCGCCCTTTCCTCCATGGGAGTAATTTCTCAAAGAGACTACGCATTGATCGTTCCCTGGAAGACCAGTAGTAGTTTCCGATGCACATCTGGAGGCATTCTGTAATCTGTGGACCATCAGAGTGTTGATGAAACACAGAAATTGCATCGGGATTGAATACAACAGTCACCATGCGCACTTTCCTCCATGGGACTAATGTCTCAAAGAGTCTACGCTTTGATCGTTCCCTGGAAGACCAGTAGTAGTTTCCGATGCACATCTGGAGGCATTCTGTAATCTGTGGAACATCAGAGTGTTGATGAAACACAGAAATTGCATCGGGATTGAATACAACAGTCACCATGCGCAGTTTCCTCCATGGAAGTAATGTCTGAAACAGTCTACGCTTTGATCGTTCCCAGGACGACCAGTAGTAGTTCCGATACACATCTGGAGGCATTCTGTAATCCGTGGACTATCAGAGTGATTAGGAACACAGAAATTGCTTCGAGATTGAATTCAACAGTCACCATGCGCCCTTTAATCCATGTGAGTAATTTCTCAAAGAGACTACGCTTTGATCGTTCCCTGGAAGACCAGTAGTAGTTTCCGATGCACATCTGGAGGCATTGTGTAATCTGTGGACCATCAGAGTGTTGATGAAACACAGAAATTGCATCGGGATTGAATACAACAGTCACCATGCGCACTTTCCTCCATGGGAGTAATGTCTCAAAAAGTCTACGCTTTGATCGTTCCCTGGAAGACCAGTAGTAGTTTCGGATGCACATCTGGAGGCATTCTGTAATCTGTGGACCATCAGAGAGTTGATTAAACACAGAAATTGCATCGGGATTGAATACAACAGTCACCATGCGCACTTTCCTCCATGGGAGTAATGTCTCAAAAAGTCTACGCTTTGATCGTTCCCAGGACGACCAGTAATAGTTTCCGATATACATCTGGAGGCATTTTGTAATCTGTGGACTATCAGAGTGTTTAGGAACAGAGAAATTGCTTCGGGATTGAATACAACAGTCACCATGCGCACTTTCCTCCATGGGAGTATTGTCTCAAACAGTTTACGCTTTGATCGTTCCCTGGAAGTCCAGTAGTAGTTTCCGATGCTCATCTGGAGGCATCCTGTAATCTGTGGACTCTCTGAGTGATGTTGAAACACAGAAATTGCATCGGGATTGAATACAACAGTCACCATCCGCACTTGCCTCCATGGGAGTGATGTCTCAAACAGTCTACGCTTTGATCGTTCCCTCGAAGACCAATAGTAGTTTCCGATGCACATCTGGAGGCATTCTGTAATCTGTGGAATATCAGAGTGTTGATGAAACAAAGTTATCGCATCGGGATTGAATACAACAGTCACCATGCGCACTTTCCTCAATGCGAGTAATATCTCAAACAACCTACGCTTTGATCGTTCCCTGGAAGACCAGTAGTAGTTTCTGATGCACATCTGGAGCCATTCTGTAATCTGTGAACTATCAGAGTATTGATGAAACACAGAAATTGCATCGGGATTGAATACAACAGTCACCATGCACACTTTCCTACATGGGAGTAATGTCTCAAACGGTCTACGCTTTCATCGTTCCCTGGAAGACCAGTAGTAGTTTCCGATGCACATCTGGAGGCATTCTGTAATCTGTGGATGATCAGAGAGTTGATGAAACACAGAAATTGCACCGGGATTGAATACAACAGTCACCATGCACACTTTCCTCCATGGGAGTAATGTCTCAAACAGTCTACGATTTGGCCGTTCCCAGGACGACCAGTAGTAGTTTCCGATACACATCTGGAGGCATTCTGTAATCTGTGGATGATCAGAGAGTTGATGAAACACAGAAATTGCACCGGGATTGAATACAACAGTCACCATGCGCACTTTCCTCCATAGGAGTAATGTCTCAAACAGTCTACGCTTTGATCGTTCCCTGGAAGACCAGTAGTAGTTTCCGATTGCCATCTGGAAGCATTTTTTAATCTGTGGACTATCAGAGTGTTGATGAAACACAGTTATCGCATCGGGATTGAATTCAACAGTCACCATGCGCACTTTCCTCCATAGGAGTAATGTCTCAAACAGTCTACGCTTTGATCGTTCCCTGGAAGACCAGTAGTAGTTTCCGATGCTCATCTGGAAGCATTTTTTAATCTGTGGACTATCAGAGTGTTTATGAAACACAGAAATTGCATCGGAATTGAATACAACAGTCACCATGCGCACTTTCCTCCATGGGTGTAAAGTCTCAAACCGGTCTACGCATTGATCGTTCCCAGGAAGACCAGTAAAAGTGTCCGATGTACATCTGGAGGCATTCTGTAATCTGTGGACTATCAGAGTATTGATGAAACACAGAAATTGCATCGGGATTGAATACAACAGTCACCATGCACACTTTCCTCCATGGGAGTAATGTCTCAAACAGTCTACGATTTGGCCGTTCCCAGGACGACCAGTAGTAGTTTCCGATACACATCTGGAGGCATTCTGTAATCTGTGGATGATCAGAGAGTTGATGAAACACAGAAATTGCACCGGGATTGAATACAACAGTACCCATTCGCACTTTCCTCCATGGGAGTAATGTCTCAAACAGTTTACGCTTTAATCGTTCCCTGGAAGACCAGTAGTAATTTCCGATGCACATCTGGAGGCATTCTGTAATCTGTGGACTATCAGAGTGTTGATGAAACACAGAAATTGCATTGAGATTGAATACAACAGTCACCATGCGCACTTTCCTCCATGGGAGTAATGTCTCAAACAGTCTACGCTTTCATCGTTCCCTGGAAGACCAGTAGTAGTTTCCGATGCACATCTGGAGTCATTCTGTAATATGTGAACTATCAGAGTATTGATGAAACACAGAAATTGCATCGGGATTGAATACAACAGTCACCATGCACACTTTCCTACATGGGAGTAATGTCTCAAACGGTCTACGCTTTCATCGTTCCCTGGAAGACCAGTAGTAGTTTCCGATGCACATCTGGAGGCATTCTGTAATCTGTGGACCATCAGAGAGTTGATGAAACACAGAAATTGCACCGGGATTGAATACAACAGTCACCATGCACACTTTCCTCCATGGGAGTAATGTCTCAAACAGTCTACGATTTGGCCGTTCCCAGGACGACCAGTAGTAGTTTCCGATACACATCTGGAGGCATTCTGTAATCTGTGGATGATCAGAGAGTTGATGAAACACAGAAATTGCACCGGGATTGAATACAACAGTCACCATGCGCACTTTCCTCCATAGGAGTAATGTCTCAAACAGTCTACGCTTTGATCGTTCCCTGGAAGACCAGTAGTAGTTTCCGATTGCCATCTGGAAGCATTTTTTAATCTGTGGACTATCAGAGTGTTGATGAAACACAGTTATCGCATCGGGATTGAATACAACAGTCACCATGCGCACTTTCCTCCATAGGAGTAATGTCTCAAACAGTCTACGCTTTGATCGTTCCCTGGAAGACCAGTAGTAGTTTCCGATGCTCATCTGGAAGCATTTTTTAATCTGTGGACTATCAGAGTGTTTATGAAACACAGAAATTGCATCGGAATTGAATACAACAGTCACCATGCGCACTTTCCTCCATGGGTGTAAAGTCTCAAACCGGTCTACGCATTGATCGTTCCCAGGAAGACCAGTAAAAGTGTCCGATGTACATCTGGAGGCATTCTGTAATCTGTGGACTATCAGAGTATTGATGAAACACAGAAATTGCATCGGGATTGAATACAACAGTCACCATGCACACTTTCCTCCATGGGAGTAATGTCTCAAACAGTCTACGATTTGGCCGTTCCCAGGACGACCAGTAGTAGTTTCCGATACACATCTGGAAGCATTCTGTAATCTGTGGATGATCAGAGAGTTGATGAAACACAGAAATTGCACCGGGATTGAATACAACAGTACCCATTCGCACTTTCCTCCATGGGAGTAATGTCTCAAACAGTTTACGCTTTAATCGTTCCCTGGAAGACCAGTAGTAATTTCCGATGCACATCTGGAGGCATTCTGTAATCTGTGGACTATCAGAGTGTTGATGAAACACAGAAATTGCATTGAGATTGAATACAACAGTCACCATGCGCACTTTCCTCCATGGGAGTAATGTCTCAAACAGTCTACGCTTTCATCGTTCCCTGGAAGACCAGTAGTAGTTTCCGATGCACATCTGGAGTCATTCTGTAATATGTGGACTATGAGAGTGTTGATGAAACACAGAAATTGCCTCGGGATTGAATACAACAGACACCATGCGCACTTTACTCAATGGGTGTAACGACTCAAACAGTCTACGCTTTGATCGTTCCCTGGAAGACCAGTATAAGTTTCCGATGCACAACTGGAGGCATTCTGTAATCTGAGGACTATCAGAGTGTTGATGAAACACAGAAATTTCATCGGGATTGAATACAACAGTCACCACGCACACTTTCCTACATGGGAGTAATGTCTCAAACAGTTTACGCTTTAATCGTTCCCTGGAAGACCAGTAGTAATTTCCGATGCACATCTGGAGGCATTCTGTAATCTGTGGACTATCAGAGTGTTGATGAAACACAGAAATTGCATTGAGATTGAATACAACAGTCACCATGCGCACTTTCCTCCATGGGAGTAATGTCTCAAACAGTCTACGCTTTCATCGTTCCCTGGAAGACCAGTAGTAGTTTCTGATGCACATCTGGAGCCATTCTGTAATCTGTGAACTATCAGAGTATTGATGAAACACAGAAATTGCATCGGGATTGAATACAACAGTCACCATGCACACTTTCCTACATGGGAGTAATTTCTCAAACGGTCTACGCTTTCATCGTTCCCTGGAAGACCAGTAGTAGTTTCCGATGCACATCTGGAGGCATTCTGTAATCTGTGGATGATCAGAGAGTTGATGAAACACAGAAATTGCACCGGGATTGAATACAACAGTCACCATGCACACTTTCCTCCATGGGAGTAATGTCTCAAACAGTCTACGATTTGGCCGTTCCCAGGACGACCAGTAGTAGTTTCCGATACACATCTGGAGGCATTCTGTAATCTGTGGATGATCAGAGAGTTGATGAAACACAGAAATTGCACCGGGATTGAATACAACAGTCACCATGCGCACTTTCCTCCATAGGAGTAATGTCTCAAACAGTCTACGCTTTGATCGTTCCCTGGAAGACCAGTAGTAGTTTCCGATTGCCATCTGGAAGCATTTTTTAATCTGTGGACTATCAGAGTGTTGATGAAACACAGTTATCGCATCGGGATTGAATACAACAGTCACAATGCGCACTTTCCTCCATGGGAGTAATATCTCAAACAGCCTACGCTTTGATCGCTCCCTGAAAGACCAGTTGTAATTTCCGATGCACATCTGTAGCCATTCTGTAATCTGTGGACCATCAGAGTGTTGATGAAACACAGAAATTGCATCGGGACTGAATACAACAGTCACCATGCGCACTTTCCTCCATGGGAGTGATGTCTCAAACAGTCTACGCTTTGATCGTTCCCTCGAAGACCAGTAGTAGTTTCCGATGCACATCTGGAGGCATTCTGTAATCTGTGCACCATCAGAGTGTTGATGAAACACAGAAATTGCATCGGGATTGAATACAACAGTCACCATGCGCACTTTCCTCCATGGAAGTAATGTCTCAAACAGTATACGCTTTGATCGTTCCCAGGACAACCAGTAGTAGTTTCCGATACACATCTGGAGGCATTCTGTAATCTGTGGACTATCAGAGTGATTAGGAACACAGAAATTGCTTCGGGATTGAATACAACAGTTACCATGCGCACTTTCCTCCATGGGTGTAATGTCTCAAACAGTCTACGCTTTGATCTTTCCCACGACGACCAGTAGTAGTTTCCGATACACATCTGGAGGCATTCTGTAATCTGTGGACTATCAGAGTGTTTAGGACAACAGAAATTGCTTCGGGATTGAATACAACAGTCACCACGCTCACTTTCCTCCATGGGAGTAATGTCACAAACAGTGTACGCTTTGATCGTTCCCTGGAAGACCAGTAGTAGTTTCTGATGCACATCTGGAAGCATTTTTTAATCTGTGGACTATCAGAGTGTTGATGAAACACAGTTATCGCATCGGGATTGAATACAACATTCACCATGCGCACTTTCCTCCATAGGAGTAATGTCTCAAACAGCCTACGCTCGGATCGTTCCCTGGAAGACCAGTAGTAGTTTCCGATGCACATCTGGAAGCATTTTTTAATCTGTGGACTATCAGAGTGTTGATGAAACACGGTTATCGCTTCGGGATTGAATACAACAGTCACACTGCGCACTTTCCTCCATGGGAGTAATATCTCAAACAGCCTACGCTTTGATCGCTCCCTGAAAGACGAGTAGTAATTTTCGATGCACATCTGAAGCCATTCTGTAATCTGTGGACTATCAGAGTGTTGATGAAACACAGAAATTGCATCTGGATTGAATTCAACAGTCACCATGCGCCCTTTCCTCCATGGGAGTAATTTCTCAAAGAGACTACGCATTGATCGTTCCCTGGAAGACCAGTAGTAGTTTCCGATGCACATCTGGAGGCATTCTGTAATCTGTGGACCATCAGAGTGTTGATGAAACACAGAAATTGCATCGGGATTGAATACAACAGTCACCATGCGCACTTTCCTCCATGGGACTAATGTCTCAAAGAGTCTACGCTTTGATCGTTCCCTGGAAGACCAGTAGTAGTTTCCGATGCACATCTGGAGGCATTCTGTAATCTGTGGAACATCAGAGTGTTGATGAAACACAGAAATTGCATCGGGATTGAATACAACAGTCACCATGCGCAGTTTCCTCCATGGAAGTAATGTCTGAAACAGTCTACGCTTTGATCGTTCCCAGGACGACCAGTAGTAGTTCCGATACACATCTGGAGGCATTCTGTAATCTGTGGACTATCAGAGTGATTAGGAACACAGAAATTGCTTCGAGATTGAATTCAACAGTCACCATGCGCCCTTTAATCCATGTGAGTAATTTCTCAAAGAGACTACGCTTTGATCGTTCCCTGGAAGACCAGTAGTAGTTTCCGATGCACATCTGGAGGCATTCTGTAATCTGTGGACCATCAGAGTGTTGATGAAACACAGAAATTGCATCGGGATTGAATACAACAGTCACCATGCGCACTTTCCTCCATGGGAGTAATGTCTCAAAAAGTCTACGCTTTGATCGTTCCCTGGAAGACCAGTAGTAGTTTCGGATGCACATCTGGAGGCATTCTGTAATCTGTGGACCATCAGAGAGTTGATTAAACACAGAAATTGCATCGGGATTGAATACAACAGTCACCATGCGCACTTTCCTCCATGGGAGTAATGTCTCAAAAAGTCTACGCTTTGATCGTTCCCAGGACGACCAGTAATAGTTTCCGATATACATCTGGAGGCATTTTGTAATCTGTGGACTATCAGAGTGTTTAGGAACAGAGAAATTGCTTCGGGATTGAATACAACAGTCACCATGCGCACTTTCCTCCATGGGAGTATTGTCTCAAACAGTTTACGCTTTGATCGTTCCCTGGAAGTCCAGTAGTAGTTTCCGATGCTCATCTGGAGGCATCCTGTAATCTGTGGACTCTCTGAGTGATGTTGAAACACAGAAATTGCATCGGGATTGAATACAACAGTCACCATCCGCACTTGCCTCCATGGGAGTGATGTCTCAAACAGTCTACGCTTTGATCGTTCCCTCGAAGACCAATAGTAGTTTCCGATGCACATCTGGAGGCATTCTGTAATCTGTGGAATATCAGAGTGTTGATGAAACAAAGTTATCGCATCGGGATTGAATACAACAGTCACCATGCGCACTTTCCTCAATGCGAGTAATATCTCAAACAACCTACGCTTTGATCGTTCCCTGGAAGACCAGTAGTAGTTTCTGATGCACATCTGGAGCCATTCTGTAATCTGTGAACTATCAGAGTATTGATGAAACACAGAAATTGCATCGGGATTGAATACAACAGTCACCATGCACACTTTCCTACATGGGAGTAATGTCTCAAACGGTCTACGCTTTCATCGTTCCCTGGAAGACCAGTAGTAGTTTCCGATGCACATCTGGAGGCATTCTGTAATCTGTGGATGATCAGAGAGTTGATGAAACACAGAAATTGCACCGGGATTGAATACAACAGTCACCATGCACACTTTCCTCCATGGGAGTAATGTCTCAAACAGTCTACGATTTGGCCGTTCCCAGGACGACCAGTAGTAGTTTCCGATACACATCTGGAGGCATTCTGTAATCTGTGGATGATCAGAGAGTTGATGAAACACAGAAATTGCACCGGGATTGAATACAACAGTCACCATGCGCACTTTCCTCCATAGGAGTAATGTCTCAAACAGTCTACGCTTTGATCGTTCCCTGGAAGACCAGTAGTAGTTTCCGATTGCCATCTGGAAGCATTTTTTAATCTGTGGACTATCAGAGTGTTGATGAAACACAGTTATCGCATCGGGATTGAATTCAACAGTCACCATGCGCACTTTCCTCCATAGGAGTAATGTCTCAAACAGTCTACGCTTTGATCGTTCCCTGGAAGACCAGTAGTAGTTTCCGATGCTCATCTGGAAGCATTTTTTAATCTGTGGACCTTCAGAGTGTTTATGAAACACAGAAATTGCATCGGAATTGAATACAACAGTCACCATGCGCACTTTCCTCCATGGGTGTAAAGTCTCAAACCGGTCAACGCATTGATCGTTCCCAGGAAGACCAGTAAAAGTGTCCGATGTACATCTGGAGGCATTCTGTAATCTGTGGACTATCAGAGTATTGATGAAACACAGAAATTGCATCGGGATTGAATACAACAGTCACCATGCACACTTTCCTCCATGGGAGTAATGTCTCAAACAGTCTACGATTTGGCCGTTCCCAGGACGACCAGTAGTAGTTTCCGATACACATCTGGAGGCATTCTGTAATCTGTGGATGATCAGAGAGTTGATGAAACACAGAAATTGCACCGGGATTGAATACAACAGTACCCATTCGCACTTTCCTCCATGGGAGTAATGTCTCAAACAGTTTACGCTTTAATCGTTCCCTGGAAGACCAGTAGTAATTTCCGATGCACATCTGGAGGCATTCTGTAATCTGTGGACTATCAGAGTGTTGATGAAACACAGAAATTGCATTGAGATTGAATACAACAGTCACCATGCGCACTTTCCTCCATGGGAGTAATGTCTCAAACAGTCTACGCTTTCATCGTTCCCTGGAAGACCAGTAGTAGTTTCCGATGCACATCTGGAGTCATTCTGTAATATGTGGACTATGAGAGTGTTGATGAAACACAGAAATTGCCTCGGGATTGAATACAACAGACACCATGCGCACTTTACTCAATGGGTGTAACGACTCAAACAGTCTACGCTTTGATCGTTCCCTGGAAGACCAGTATAAGTTTCCGATGCACAACTGGAGGCATTCTGTAATCTGAGGACTATCAGAGTGTTGATGAAACACAGAAATTTCATCGGGATTGAATACAACAGTCACCACGCACACTTTAATCCATGGGAGTAATGTCTCAAACAGTCTACGATTTCATCGTTCCCTGGAAGACCAGTAGTAGTTTCCGATGCACATCTGGAGGCATTCTGTAATCTGTTGGCCATCAGAGTGTTGATGAAACACAGAAATTGCATCGGGATTGAATACAACAGTCACCATGCGCAGTTTCCTCCATGGGGGTAATGTCTCAAAGAGTCTACGCTTTGATCGTTCCCAGGACGACCAGTAGTAGTTTCTGATACACATCTGGAGGCATTCTGTAATCTGTGGACTATCAGAGTGTTGATGAAACACAGAAATTCCATCGGGATTGAATGCAACAGTCACCATGCGCACATTCCTCTATTGTAGTAATGTCTCAAACAGTGTACGCTTTGATCGTTCCCTGGAAGACCAGTAGTACTTTCCGATTGCCATCTGGAAGCATTTTTTAATCTGTGGACTATCAGAGTGTTGATGAAACACAGAAATTGCATCGGGAGTGAATACAACAGTCACCATGCACACTTTCCTCCATGGGAGTGATGTCTCAAACAGTCTACGATTTGGCCGTTCCCAGGACGACCAGTAGTAGTTTCCGATACACATCTGGAGGCATTCTGTAATCTGTGGATGATCAGAGAGTTGATGAAACACAGAAATTGCACCGGGATTGAATACAACAGTACCCATTCGCACTTTCCTCCATGGGAGTAATGTCTCAAACAGTTTACGCTTTAATCGTTCCCTGGAGGACCAGTAGTAATTTCCGATGCACATCTGGAGGCATTCTGTAATCTGTGGACTATCAGAGTGTTGATGAAACACAGAAATTGCATTGAGGTTGAATACAACAGTCACCATGCGCACTTTCCTCCATGGGAGTAATGTCTCAAACAGTCTACGCTTTCATCGTTCCCTGGAAGACCAGTAGTAGTTTACGATGCACATCTGGAGTCATTCTGTAATATGTGGACTATGAGAGTGTTGATGAAACACAGAAATTGCCTCGGGATTGAATACAACAGACACCATGCGCACTTTACTCAATGGGTGTAACGACTCAAACAGTCTACGCTTTGATCGTTCCCTGGAAGACCAGTATAAGTTTCCGATGCACAACTGGAGGCATTCTGTAATCTGTGGACTATCAGAGTGTTGATGAAACACAGAAATTTCATCGGGATTGAATACAACAGTCACCACGCACACTTTAATCCATGGGAGTAATGTCTCAAACAGTCTACGATTTCATCGTTCCCTGGAAGACCAGTAGTAGTTTCCGATGCACATCTCGAGGCATTCTGTAATCTGTGGACCATCAGAGTGTTGATGAAACACAGAAATTGCATCGGGATTGAATACAACAGTCACCATGCGCAGTTTCCTCCATGGGGGTAATGTCTCAAACAGTCTACGCTTTGATCGTTCCCAGGACGACCAGTAGTAGTTTCTGATACACATCTGGAGGCATTCTGTAATCTGTGGACTATCAGAGTGTTGATGAAACACAGAAATTCCATCGGGATTGAATGCAACAGTCACCATGCGCACATTCCTCTATTGTAGTAATGTCTCAAACAGTGTACGCTTTGATCGTTCCCTGGAAGACCAGTAGTACTTTCCGATTGCCATCTGGAAGCATTTTTTAAACTGTGGACTATCAGAGTGTTGATGAAACACAGAAATTCCATCGGGATTGAATACAACAGTCACCATGCGCACTTTCCTCCATGGGTGTAATGTCTCAAACCGGTCTACGCTTTGATCGTTCCCTGGAAGACCAGTAAAAGTGTCGATGTACATCTGGAGGCATTCTGTAATCTGTGGACTATCAGAGTATTGATGAAACACAGAAATTCCATCGGGATTGAATACAACAGTCACCATGCACACTTTCCTCCATGGGAGTGATGTCTCAAACAGTCTACGATTTGGCCGTTCCCAGGACGACCAGTAGTAGTTACCGATACACATCTGGAGGCATTCTGTAATCGGTGGACTCTCAGAGTGTTTAGGAACACAGAATTTGCTTCGGGATTGAATACAACAGTCACCAAGCGCACTTTCCTCCATGGGAGTATTGTCTCAAAGAGTTTACGCTTTGATCGTTCCCTGGAAGACCAGTAGTAGTTTCCGATGCACATCTGGAGGCATCCTGTAATCTGTGGACTCTCTGAGTGTTGTTAAAACACAGAAATTGCATCGGGATTGAATTCAACAGTCACCATTCGCACTTTCCTCCATGGGAGTGATGTCTTAAACAGTCTACACTTTGATCGTTCCCTCGAAGACCAGTAGTAGCTTCCGATGCACATCTGGAGGCATTCTGTTCTCTGTGGACTATCAGAGTGTTGATGAAGCACAGAAATTGCATCGGGATTGAATACAACAGTCACCATGCGCACATTCCTCCATTGTAGTAATGTCTCAAACAGTGTACGCTTTGATCGTTCCCTGGAAGACCAGTATTAGTTTCCGATGCACATCTGGAAAAAATTTTTTATCTGTGGACTATCAGAGTGTTGATGAAACACAGTTATCGCATCGGGATTGAATACAACAGTCACCGTGCGCACTTTCCTCAATGCGAGTAATATCTCAAACAGCCTACGCTTTGATCGTTCCCTGGAAGACCAGTAGTAGTTTCCGATGCACATCTGGAGCCATTCTGTAATCTGTGAACTATCAGGGTATTGATGAAACACAGAAATTGCATCGGGATTGAATACAACAGTCTTCATGCACACTTTCCTCCATGGGAGTAATGTCTCAAACAGTCTACGCTTTCATCGTTATCTGGGAGACCAGTAGTAGTTTCCGATGCACATCTGGAGGCATTCTGTAATCTGTGGACCATCAGAGTGTTGATGAAACACAGAAATTGCATCGGGATTGAATACAACAGTCACCATGCGCACTTTCCTCCATGGGAGTAATGTCTCAAACAGTTTACGCTTTGATCGTTCCCTGGAAGACCAGTAGTAACCTCCGATGCACATCTGGAGGCATTCTGTAATCAGTGGACTATCAGAGTGTTGATGAAACACAGAAATTGCATTGAGATAGAATACAACAGTCACCATTCGCACTTTCCTCCATAGGAGTAATGTCTCAAACAGTCTACGCTTTCATCGCTCCCTGGAACACCAGTAGTAGTTTCCGATGCACATCTGGAGGCATTCTGTAATCTATGGACGATCAGACAGTTGATGAAACACAGATATTGCATCTTGATTGAATATAACAGTCACAATGCGCAGTTTCCTCCATGGGAGTAATGTCTCAAACAGTCTACGCTTTGATCGTTCTCAGGAAGACCAGTAGTAGTTTCCGATACACATCTGGAGGCATTCTGTAATCTGTGGACAATCAGAGTGTTGATGAAACACAGATATTGGATCAGGAGTAAATACAACAGTCACCATGTGCACTTTCATCCATGGGAGTGATGTCTCAAACAGTCTACGATTTGGTCTTTCCCTGGAAGACCAGTAGTAGTTTCCTATGCACATCTGGAGGCATTCTGTAATCAGTGGACTATCAGAGTGTTCATGAAACACAGATATTGCATCGGAATTGAATGCTACAGTCACCATGCGCACTTTTCTCCATGGGAGTAATTCTCAGTCTACACTTTGATCGTTCCCAGGACGACCAGCAGTAGTTTCCGATACATATCTGGAGGCATTCTGTAATCTGTGGACTATCAGAGTGTTGATGAAACACAGAAATTGCATCGGGATTGAATGCAACAGTCACCATGCGCACATTCCTCTATTGTAGTAAGGTCTCAAACAGTGTACGCTTTGATCGTTCCCTGGAAGACCAGTAGTAGTTTCCGATGCACATCTGGAAGCATTTTTTAATCTGAGGACTATCATAGTGTCGATGAAACACAGTTATCGCATCGGGATTGAATACAACAGTCAGCATGCGCACTTTCCTCCATGCGAGTAATGTCTCAAACAGTCTACGCTTTCATCGTTCCCTGGAATACCAGTAGTAGTTTCCGATGCACATCTGGAGGCATTCTGTGATCTGTGGACGATCAGAGAGTTGATGAAACACGGAAATTGCATCGGGATTGAATACAACAGTCACCATGCGCAGTTTCCTCCATGGGAGTAATGTCTCAAACGGTCTACGCTTTGATCGTTCTCAGGAAGACCACTAGTAGTTTCCGATACACATCTGGAGGCATTCTGTAATCTTTGGACTATAAGAGTGTTTAGGAACACATAAATTGCTTCGGGATTGAGTACAACAGTCACCATGCGCACTTTCCTCCATGGGAGTAATGTCTCAAACAGTCTACGCTTTGATCGTTCCCAGGAAGACCAGTAGTAGTTTCCGATGCACATCTGGCGCCATTCTTTAATCTGTGGACAATCAGAGTGTTGATGAAACACAGATATTGCATTGGGAGTGAATACAACAGTCACCATGTGCACTTTCCTCCATGGGAGTGATGTCTCAAACAGTCTACGCTTTGATCGTTGTCAGGAAGACCAGTAGTAGTTTCCGATACACATCTGGAGGCATTCTGTATTCTGTGGACTATCAGAGTGTTGATGAAACACAGAAATTCCATCGGGATTGAATGCAACAGTCACCATGCGCACATTCCTCTATTGTAGTAATGTCTCAAACAGTGTACGCTTTGATCGTTCCCTGGAAGACCAGTAGTACTTTCCGATTGCCATCTGGAAGCATTTTTTAATCTGTGGACTATCAGATTGTTGATGAAACACAGAAATTGCATCGGGAGTGAATACAACAGTCACCATGCACACTTTCCTCCATGGGAGTGATGTCTCAAACAGTCTACGATTTGGCCGTTCCCAGGACGACCAGTAGTAGTTTCCGATACACATCTGGAGGCATTCTGTAATCTGTGGATGATCAGAGAGTTGATGAAACACAGAAATTGCACCGGGATTGAATACAACAGTACCCATTCGCACTTTCCTCCATGGGAGTAATGTCTCAAACAGTTTACGCTTTAATCGTTCCCTGGAGGACCAGTAGTAATTTCCGATGCACAACTGGAGGCATTCTGTAATCTGTGGACTATCAGAGTGTTGATGAAACACAGAAATTGCATTGAGATTGAATACAACAGTCACCATGCGCACTCTCCTCCATGGGAGTAATGTCTCAAACAGTCTACGCTTTCATCGTTCCCTGGAAGACCAGTAGTAGTTTCCGATGCACATCTGGAGTCATTCTGTAATATGTGGACTATGAGAGTGTTGATGAAACACAGAAATTGCCTCAGGATTGAATACAACAGACACCATGCGCACTTTACTCAATGGGTGTAACGACTCAAACAGTCTACGCTTTGATCGTTCCCTGGAAGACCAGTATAAGTTTCCGATGCGCAACTGGAGGCATTCTGTAATCTGTGGACTATCAGAGTGTTGATGAAACACAGAAATTTCATCGGGATTGAATACAACAGTCACCACGCACACTTTAATCCATGGGAGTAATGTCTCAAACAGTCTACGATTTCATCGTTCCCTGGAAGACCAGTAGTAGTTTCCGATGCACATCTGGAGGCATTCTGTAATCTGTGGACCATCAGAGTGTTGATGAAACACAGAAATTGCATCGGGATTGAATACAACAGTCACCATGCGCAGTTTCCTCCATGGGGGTAATGTCTCAAACAGTCTACGCTTTGATCGTTCCCAGGACGACCAGTAGTAGTTTCTGATACACATCTGGAGGCATTCTGTAATCTGTGGACTATCAGAGTGTTGATGAAACACAGAAATTCCATCGGGATTGAATGCAACAGTCACCATGCGCACATTCCTCTATTGTAGTAATGTCTCAAACAGTGTACGCTTTGATAGTTCCCTGGAAGACCAGTAGTACTTTCCGATTGCCATCTGGAAGCATTTTTTAATCTGTGGACTATCAGAGTGTTGATGAAACACAGAAATTCCATCGGGATTGAATACAACAGTCACCATGCGCACTTTCCTCCATGGGTGTAATGTCTCAAACCGGTCTACGCTTTGATCGTTCCCTGGACGACCAGTAAAAGTGTCGATGTACATCTGGAGGCATTCTGTAATCTGTGGACTATCAGAGTATTGATGAAACACAGAAATTGCATCGGGAGTGAATACAACAGACACCATGCACACTTTCCTCCATGGGAGTGATGTCTCAAACAGTCTACGATTTGGCCGTTCCCAGGACGACCAGTAGTAGTTTCCGATACACATCTGGAGGCATTCTGTAATCGGTGGACTCTCAGAGTGTTTAGGAACACAGAATTTCCTTCGGGATTGAATACAACAGTCACCATGCGCACTTTCCTCCATGGGAGTATTGTCTCAAACAGTTTACGCTTTGATCGTTCCCTGGAAGACCAGTAGTAGTTTCCGATGCACATCTGGAGGCATCCTGTAATCTGTGGACTCTCTGAGTGTTGTTAAAACACAGAAATTGCATCGGGATTGAATTCAACAGTCACCATTCGCACTTTCCTCCATGGGAGTGATGTCTTAAACAGTCTACACTTTGATCGTTCCCTCGAAGACTAGTAGTAGCTTCCGATGCATATCTGGAGGCATTCTGTTCTCTGTGGACTATCAGAGTGTTGATGAAGCACAGAAATTGCATCGGGATTGAATACAACAGTCACCATGCGCACATTCCTCCATTGTAGTAATGTCTCAAACAGTGTACGCTTTGATCGTTCCCTGGAAGACCAGTATTAGCTTCCGATGCACATCTGGAAAAAATTTTTTATCTGTGGACTATCAGAGTGTTGATGAAACACAGTTATCGCATCGGGATTGAATACAACAGTCACCGTGTGCACTTTCCTCAATGCGAGTAATATCTCAAACAGCCTACGCTTTGATCGTTCCCTGGAAGACCAGTAGTAGTTTCCGATGCACATCTGGAGCCATTCTGTAATCTGTGAACTATCAGGGTATTGATGAAACACAGAAATTGCATCGGGATTGAATACAACAGTCACCATGCACACTTTCCTCCATGGGAGTAATGTCTCAAACAGTCTACGCTTTCATCGTTATCTGGGAGACCAGTAGTAGTTTCCGATGCACATCTGGAGGCATTCTGTAATCTGTGGACCATCAGAGTGTTGATGAAACACAGAAATTGCATCGGGAATGAATACAACAGTCACCATGCGCTCTTTCCTCCATGGGAGTAATGTCTCAAACAGTTTACGCTTTGATCGTTCCCTGGAAGACCAGTGGTAATCTCCGATGCAGATCTGGAGGCATTCTGTAATCAGTGGACTATCAGAGTGTTGATGAAACACAGAAATTGCATTGAGATTGAATACAACAGTCACCATGCGCACTTTCCTCCATAGGAGTAATGTCTCAAACAGTCTACGCTTTCATCGCTCACTGGAACACCAGTAGTAGTTTCCGATGCACATCTGGAGGCATTCTGTGATCTGTGGACGATCAGAGAGTTGATGAAACACGGAAATTGCATCGGGATTGAATACAACAGTCACCATGCGCAGTTTCCTCCATGGGAGTAATGTCTCAAACGGTCTACGCTTTGATCGTTCTCAGGAAGACCACTAGTAGTTTCCGATACACATCTGGAGGCATTCTGTAATCTGTATACTATAAGAGTGTTTAGGAACACATAAGTTGCTTCGGGATTGAGTACAACAGTCACCATGCGCACTTTCCTCCATGGGAGTAATGTCTCAAACAGTCTACGCTTTGATCGTTCCCAGGAAGACCAGTAGTAGTTTCCGATGCACATCTGGCGCCATTCTTTAATCTGTGGACAATCAGAGTGTTGATGAAACACAGATATTGCATCGGGAGTGAATACAACAGTTACCATGTGCACTTTCCTCCATGGGAGTGATGTCTCAAACAGTCTACGCTTTGATCGTTGTCAGGAAGACCAGTAGTAGTTTCCGATACACATCTGGAGGCATTCTGTATTCTGTGGACTATCAGAGTGTTGATGATACCAAAATAGCATCGGGATTGAATACAACAGTCATCATGCACACTTTCCCCCATGGGAGTAATGTCTCAAACAGTCTACGCATTGGTCTTTCCCTGGAAGACCAGTAGTAGTTTCCGATGCAAATCTGGAGGCATGCTGTAATCTGTGGACTATAAGAGTGTTAATGAAACACAGAAATTGCATCAGGATTGAATACAACAGTTACCATGCGCACTTTCCTCCATGGGTGTAATGTCTCAAAGAGTCTACGATTTGATCGTTCCCTGGAAAACCAGTAGTAGTTTCCGATGCACATCTGTAGGCATTCTGTAATCTGTGGACCATCAGAGTGTTGATAAAACAAAGAAATAGCATCGGGATTGAATACAACAGTCACCATGCGCAGTTTCCTCCATGGGAGTAATGTCTCAAACAGTCTACGCTTTGATCGTTCCCAGGACGACCAGTAATAGTTTCCGATACACATCTGGAGGCATTCTGTAATCTGTGGACTATCAGAGTGTTTAGGAACACAGAAATTGCTTCAGGATTGAATACAACAGTCACCATGCGCACTTTCCTCCATGGGAGTATTGTCTCAAACAGTTTACGAATTGATCGTTCTCTGGAAGACCAGTAGTAGTTGCCGATGCACATCTGGAGGCATTCTGTAATCTGTGGACTACCAGAGTGTTGATGAAACCAAAATTTCATCGGGATTGAATACAACAGTCACCATGCACAATTTCCTCCAAGGGGAGTAATGTCTCAAACAGTCTACGCTTTGATCGTTCCCAGGAAGACCAGTAGTAATTTCCGTTGCACATCTTGAGTCATTTTGTGATCTGTGGACTATCAGAGTGTTGATGAAACACAGAAATTGCATCGAGATTGAATACAACAGTCACCATGCGCACTTTCCTCCATGGGTGTAATGTCTCAAACAGTTTACGCTTTGATCGTTCCCTGGAAGACCAGTAGTAGTTTCCGATGCACATTTGGAAGCATTTTTTAATCTGTGGACTATCAGAGTGTCGATGAAACACAGTTATCGCATGGGGATTGAATACAACAGTCACCATGCGCACTTTCCTCAATGCGAGTAATTTCTCGAACAGCCTACGCTTTGATCGTTCCCTGGAAGACCAGTAGTAGCTTCCGATGCACATCTGGAGCCATTCTGTAATCTGTGGACTATCAGAGTATTGATGAAACACACAAATTGCATCGGGATTGAATACAACAGTCACCATGCACACTTTCCTCCATGGGAGTAATGTCTCAAACAGTCTACGCTTTGATCGTTCCCAGGAAGACCAGTAGTACTTTCCGATGCACATCTGGAGCCATTCTGTAATCTGTGGACAATCAGAGTGTTGATGAAACACAGATATTGCATCGGGAGTGAATACAACAGTCACCATGTGCACTTTCCTCCATGGGAGTGATGTCTCAAACAGTCTACGCTTTGATCGTTGTCAGGAAGACCAGTAGTAGTTTCCGATACACATCTGGAGGCTTTCTGTATTCTGTGGACTATCAGAGTGTTGATGATACCAAAATAGCATCGGGATTGAATACAACAGTCATCATGCACACTTTCCCCCATGGGAGTAATGTCTCAAACAGTCTACATTTGGTCTTTCCCTGGAAGACCAGTAGTAGTTTCCGATGCAAATCTGGAGGCATTCTGTAATCTGTGGACTATAAGGGTGTTAATGAAACACAGAAATTGCATCAGGATGGAATACAACAGTTACCATGCGCACTTTCCTCCATGGGTGTAAAGTCTCAAACCGGTCTACGCATTGATCGTTCCCAGGAAGACCAGTAAAAGTGTCCGATGTACATCTGGAGGCATTCTGTAATCTGTGGACTATCAGAGTATTGATGAAACACAGAAATTGCATCGGGATTGAATACAACAGTCACCATGCACACATTCCTCCATGGGAGTAATGTCTCAAACAGTCTACGATTTGGCCGTTCCCAGGACGACCAGTAGTAGTTTCCGATACACATCTGGAGGCATTCTGTAATCTGTGGATGATCAGAGAGTTGATGAAACACAGAAATTGCACCGGGATTGAATACAACAGTACCCATTCGCACTTTCCTCCATGGGAGTAATGTCTCAAACAGTTTACGCTTTAATCGTTCCCTGGAAGACCAGTAGTAATTTCCGATGCACATCTGGAGGCATTCTGTAATCTGTGGACTATCAGAGTGTTGATGAAACACAGAAATTGCATTGAGATTGAATACAACAGTCACCATGCGCACTTTCCTCCATGGGAGTAATGTCTCAAACAGTCTACGCTTTCATCGTTCCCTGGAAGACCAGTAGTAGTTTCCGATGCACATCTGGAGTCATTCTGTAATATGTGGACTATGAGAGTGTTGATGAAACACAGAAATTGCCTCGGGATTGAATACAACAGACACCATGCGCACTTTACTCCATGGGTGTAACGACTCAAACATTCTACGCTTTGATCGTTCCCTGGAAGACCAGTATAAGTTTCCGATGCACAACTGGAGGCATTCTGTAATCTGTGGACTATCAGAGTGTTGATGAAACACAGAAATTTCATCGGGATTGAATACAACAGTCACCACGCACACTTTAATCCATGGGAGTAATGTCTCAAACAGTCTACGATTTCATCGTTCCCTGGAAGACCAGTAGTAGTTTCCGATGCACATCTGGAGGCATTCTGTAATCTGTGGACCATCAGAGTGTTGATGAAACACAGAAATTGCATCGGGATTGAATACAACAGTCACCATGCGCAGTTTCCTCCATGGGGGTAATGTCTCAAACAGTCTACGCTTTGATCGTTCCCAGGACGACCAGTAGTAGTTTCTGATACACATCTGGAGGCATTCTGTAATCTGTGGACTATCAGAGTGTTGATGAAACACAGAAATTCCATCGGGATTGAATGCAACAGTCACCATGCGCACATTCCTCTGTTGTAGTAATGTCTCAAACAGTTTACGCTTTGATCGTTCCCTGGAAGACCAGTAGTAATCTCCGATGCACATCTGGAGGCATTCTGTAATCAGTGGACTATCAGAGTGTTGATGAAACACAGAAATTGCATTGAGATTGAATACAACAGTCACCATGCGCACTTTCCTCCATAGGAGTAATGTCTCAAACAGTCTACGCTTTCATCGCTCCCTGGAACACCAGTAGTAGTTTCCGATGCACATCTGGAGGCATTCTGTAATCTGTGGACCATCAGAGTGTTGATGAAACACAGAAATTGCATCGGGATTGAATACAACAGTCACCATGCGCAGTTTCCTCCATGGGGGTAATGTCTCAAACAGTCTACGCTTTGATCGTTCCCAGGACGACCAGTAGTAGTTTCTGATACACATCTGGAGGCATTCTGTAATCTGTGGACTATCAGAGTGTTGATGAAACACAGAAATTCCATCGGGATTGAATGCAACAGTCACCATCCGCACATTCCTCTATTGTAGTAATGTCTCAAACAGTGTACGCTTTGATCGTTCCCTGGAAGACCAGTAGTACTTTCCGATTGCCATCTGGAAGAATTTTTTAATCTGTGGACTATCAGAGTGTTGATGAAACACAGAAATTGCCTCGGGATTGAATACAACAGTCACCATGCGCACTTTCCTCCATGGGTGTAATGTCTCAAACCGGTCTACGCTTTGATCGTTCCCTGGAAGACCAGTAAAAGTGTCGATGTACATCTGGAGGCATTCTGTAATCTGTGGACTATCAGAGTATTGATGAAACACAGAAATTGCATCGGGAGTGAATACAACAGTCACCATGCACACTTTCCTCCATGGGAGTGATGTCTCAAACAGTCTACGATTTGGCCGTTCCCAGGACGACCAGTAGTAGTTTCCGATACACATCTGGAGGCATTCTGTAATCTGTGGACTCTCAGAGTGTTTAGGAACACAGAAATTGCTTCGGGATTGAATACAACAGTCACCATGCGCACTTTCCTCCATGGGAGTATTGTCTCAAACAGTTTACGCTTTGATCGTTCCCTGGAAGACCAGTAGTAGTTTCCGATGCACATCTGGAGGCATTCTGTAATCTGTGGACCATCAGAGTGTTGATGAAACACAGAAATTGCATCGGGATTGAATACAACAGTCACCATGCGCACTTTCCCCCATGGGAGTAATGTCTCAAACAGTTTACGCTTTGATCGTTCCCTGGAAGACCAGTAGTAATCTCCGATGCACATCTGGAGGCATTCTGTAATCAGTGGACTATCAGAGTGTTGATGAAACACAGAAATTGCATTGAGATTGAATACAACAGTCACCATGCGCACTTTCCTCCATAGGAGTAATGTCTCAAACAGTCTACGCTTTCATCGCTCCCTGGAACACCAGTAGTAGTTTCCGATGCACATCTGGAGGCATTCTGTAATCTATGGACGATCAGAGAGTTGATGAAACACAGATATTGCATCTTGATTGAATATA
Source organism: Schistocerca gregaria (assembly GCF_023897955.1). Taxonomy (NCBI): domain Eukaryota; kingdom Metazoa; phylum Arthropoda; class Insecta; order Orthoptera; family Acrididae; genus Schistocerca; species Schistocerca gregaria. Next base: position 2,746,605 of record NW_026061890.1, on the reverse strand, counting down.
ACAGTCACAATGCGCAGTTTCCTCCATGGGAGTAATGTCTCAAACAGTCTACGCTTTGATCGTTCTCAGGAAGACCAGTAGTAGTTTCCGATACACATCTGGAGGCATTCTGTAATCTGTGGACAATCAGAGTGTTGATGAAACACAGATATTGGATCAGGAGTGAATACAACAGTCACCATGTGCACTTTCATCCATGGGAGTGATGTCTCAAACAGTCTACGATTTGGTCTTTCCCTGGAAGACCAGTAGTAGTTTCCTATGCACATCTGGAGGCATTCTGTAATCAGTGGACTATCAGAGTGTTCATGAAACACAGATATTGCATCGGAATTGAATGCTACAGTCACCATGCGCACTTTTCTCCATGGGAGTAATTCTCAGTCTACACTTTGATCGTTCCCAGGACGACCAGTAGTAATTTCCGATACATATCTGGAGGCATTCTGTAATCTGTGGACTATCAGAGTGTTGATGAAACACAGAAATTGCATCGGGATTGAATGCAACAGTCACCATGCGCACATTCCTCTATTGTAGTAAGGTCTCAAACAGTGTACGCTTTGATCGTTCCCTGGAAGACCAGTAGTAGTTTCCGATGCACATCTGGAAGCATTTTTTAATCTGAGGACTATCATAGTGTCGATGAAACACAGTTATCGCATCGAGATTGAATACAACAGTCAGCATGCGCACTTTCCTCCATGCGAGTAATGTCTCAAACAGTCTACGCTTTCATCGTTCCCTGGAATACCAGTAGTAGTTTCCGATGCACATCTGGAGGCATTCTGTGATCTGTGGACGATCAGAGAGTTGATGAAACACGGAAATTGCATCGGGATTGAATACAACAGTCACCATGCGCAGTTTCCTCCATGGGAGTAATGTCTCAAACGGTCTACGCTTTGATCGTTCTCAGGAAGACCACTAGTAGTTTCCGATACACATCTGGAGGCATTCTGTAATCTGTGGACTATAAGAGTGTTTAGGAACACATAAATTGCTTCGGGATTGAGTACAACAGTCACCATGCGCACTTTCCTCCATGGGAGTAATGTCTCAAACAGTCTACGCTTTGATCGTTCCCAGGAAGACCAGTAGTAGTTTCCTATGCACATCTGGCGCCATTCTTTAATCTGTGGACAATCAGAGTGTTGATGAAACACAGATATTGCATCGGGAGTGAATACAACAGTCACCATGTGCACTTTCCTCCATGGGAGTGATGTCTCAAACAGTCTACGCTTTGATCGTTGTCAGGAAGACCAGTAGTAGTTTCCGATCCACATCTGGAGGCATTCTGTATTCTGTGGACTATCAGAGTGTTGATGATACCAAAATAGCATCGGGATTGAATACAACAGTCATCATCCACACTTTCCCCCATGGGAGTAATGTCTCAAACAGTCTACGCTTTGGTCTTTCCCTGCAAGACCAGTAGTAGTTTCCGATGCAAATCTGGAGGCATGCTGTAATCTGTGGACTATAAGAGTGTTAATGAAACACAGAAATTGCATCAGGATTGAATACAACAGTTACCATGCGCACTTTCCTCCATGGGTGTAATGTCTCAAAGAGTCTACGATTTGATCGTTCCCTGGAAAACCAGTAGTAGTTTCCGATGCACATCTGTAGGCATTCTGTAATCTGTGGACCATCAGAGTGTTGATAAAACAAAGAAATAGCATCGGGATTGAATACAACAGTCACCATGCGCAGTTTCCTCCATGGGAGTAATGTCTCAAACAGTCTACGCTTTGATCGTTCCCAGGACGACCAGTAATAGTTTCCGATACACATCTGGAGGCATTCTGTAATCTGTGGACTATCAGAGTGTTTAGGAACACAGAAATTGCTTCAGGATTGAATACAACAGTCACCATGCGCACTTTCCTCCATGGGAGTATTGTCTCAAACAGTTTACGAATTGATCGTTCTCTGGAAGACCAGTAGTAGTTGCCGATGCACATCTGGAGGCATTCTGTAATCTGTGGACTACCAGAGTGTTGATGAAACCAAAATTTCATCGGGATTGAATACAACAGTCACCATGCACAATTTCCTCCAAGGGGAGTAATGTCTCAAACAGTCTACGCTTTGATCGTTCCCAGGAAGACCAGTAGTAATTTCCGTTGCACATCTTGAGTCATTTTGTGATCTGTGGACTATCAGAGTGTTGATGAAACACAGAAATTGCATCGAGATTGAATACAACAGTCACCATGCGCACTTTCCTCCAAGGGTGTAATGTCTCAAACAGTTTACGCTTTGATCGGTCCCTGGAAGACCAGTAGTAGTTTCCGATGCACATTTGGAAGCATTTTTTAATTTGTGGACTATCAGAGTGTCGATGAAACACAGTTATCGCATGGGGATTGAATACAACAGTCACCATGCGCACTTTCCTCAATGCGAGTAATATCTCGAACAGCCTACGCTTTGATCGTTCCCTGGAAGACCAGTAGTAGCTTCCGATGCACATCTGGAGCCATTCTGTAATCTGTGGACTATCAGAGTATTGATGAAACACACAAATTGCATCGGGATTGAATACAACAGTCACCATGCACACTTCCCTCCATGGGAGTAATGTCTCAAACAGTCTACGCTTTGATCGTTCCCAGGAAGACCAGTAGTACTTTCCGATGCACATCTGGAGCCATTCTGTAATCTGTGGACAATCAGAGTGTTGATGAAACACAGATATTGCATCGGGAGTGAATACAACAGTCACCATGTGCACTTTCCTCCATGGGAGTGATGTCTCAAACAGTCTACGCTTTGATCGTTGTCAGGAAGACCAGTAGTAGTTTCCGATACACATCTGGAGGCTTTCTGTATTCTGTGGACTATCAGAGTGTTGATGATACCAAAATAGCATCGGGATTGAATACAACAGTCATCATGCACACTTTCCCCCATGGGAGTAATGTCTCAAACAGTCTACATTTGGTCTTTCCCTGGAAGACCAGTAGTAGTTTCCGATGCAAATCTGGAGGCATTCTGTAATCTGTGGACTATAAGGGTGTTAATGAAACACAGAAATTGCATCAGGGTGGAATACAACAGTTACCATGCGCACTTTCCTCCATGGGTGTAAAGTCTCAAACCGGTCTACGCTTTGATCGTTCCCAGGAAGACCAGTAAAAGTGTCCGATGTACATCTGGAGGCATTCTGTAATCTGTGGACTATCAGAGTATTGATGAAACACAGAAATTGCATCGGGATTGAATACAACAGTCACCATGCACACTTTCCTCCATGGGAGTAATGTCTCAAACAGTCTACGATTTGGCCGTTCCCAGGACGACCAGTAGTAGTTTCCGATACACATCGGGAGGCATTCTGTAATCTGTGGATGATCAGAGAGTTGATGAAACACAGAAATTGCACCGGGATTGAATACAACAGTACCCATTCGCACTTTCCTCCATGGGAGTAATGTCTCAAAGAGTTTACGCTTTAATCGTTCCCTGGAAGACCAGTAGTAATTTCCGATGCACATCTGGAGTCATTCTGTAATCTGTGGACTATCAGAGTGTTGATGAAACACAGAAATTGCCTCGGGATTGAATACAACAGACACCATGCGCACTTTACTCCATGGGTGTAACGACTCAAACAGTCTACGCTTTGATCGTTCCCTGGAAGACCAGTATAAGTTTCCGATGCACAACTGGAGGCATTCTGTAATCTGTGGACTATCAGAGTGTTGATGAAACACAGATATTTCATCGGGATTGAATACAACAGTCACCACGCACACTTTAATCCATGGGAGTAATGTCTCAAACAGTCTACGATTTCATCGTTCCCTGGAAGACCAGTAGTAGTTTCCGATGCACATCTGGAGGCATTCTGTAATCTGTGGACCATCAGAGTGTTGATGAAACACAGAAATTGCATCGGGATTGAATACAACAGTCACCATGCGCAGTTTCCTCCATGGGGGTAATGTCTCAAACAGTCTACGCTTTGATCGTTCCCACGACGACCAGTAGTAGTTTCTGATACACATCTGGAGGCATTCTGTAATCTGTGGACTATCAGAGTGTTGATGAAACACAGAAATTGCATCGGGATTGAATGCAACAGCCACCATGCGCACATTCCTCTATTGTAGTAATGTCTCAAACAGTGTACGCTTTGATCGTTCCCTGGAAGACCAGTAGTAGTTTCCGATTGCCATCTGGAAGCATTTTTTAATCTGTGGACTATCAGAGTGTTGATGAAACACAGTTATCGCATCGGGATTGAATACAACAGTCACCATGCGCACTTTCCTCCATAGGAGTAATGTCTCAAACAGTCTACGCTTTGATCGTTCCCTGGAAGACCAGTGGTAGTTTCCGATGCTCATCTGGAAGCATTTTTTAATCTGTGGACTATCAGAGTGTTTATGAAACACAGAAATTGCATCGGAATTGAATACAACAGTCACCATGAGCACTTTCCTCCATGGGAGTAATTCTCAAACAGTCTACACTTTGATAGTTCCCTGGAAGACCATTAATAATTTCCGATGCACATCGGGAGGCATTCTGTAATCTGTGGACTATCAGAGTGTTGATGAAACACAGAAATTGCCTCGGGATTGAATACAACAGTCACCATGCGCACTTTCCTCCATGGGTGTAATGTCTCAAACCGGTCTACGCTTTGATCGCTCCCTGGAAGACCAGTAAAAGTGTCGATGTACATCTGGAGGCATTCTGTAATCTGTGGACTATCAGAGTATTGATGAAACACAGAAATTGCATCGGGATTGAATACAACAGTCACCATGCACACTTTCCTCCATGGGAGTGATGTCTCAAACAGTCTACGATTTGGACGTTCCCAGGACGACCAGTAGTAGTTTCCGATACACATCTGGAGGCATTCTGTAATTTGTGGACTCTCAGAGTGTTTAGGAACACAGAAATTGCTTCGGGATTGAATACAACAGTCACCATGCGCACTTTCCTCCATGGGAGTATTGTCTCAAACAGTTTACGCTTTGATCGTTCCTGGAAGACCAGTAGTAGTTTCCGATGCACATCTGGAGGCATCCTGTAATCTGTGGACTCTCTGAGTGTTGTTAGAACACAGAAATTGCATCGGGATTGAATACAACAGTCACCATTCGCACTTTCCTCCATGGGAGTGATGTCTCAAACAGTCTACACTTTGATCGTTCCCTCGAAGACCAGTAGTAGCTTCCGATGCACATCTGGAGGCATTCTGTTCTCTGTGGACTATCAGAGTGTTGATGAAGCACAGAAAATGCATGGGGATTGAATACAACAGTCACCATGCGCACATTCCTCCATTGTAGTAATGTCTGAAACAGTGTACGCTTTGATCGTTCCCTGGAAGACCAGTATTAGTTTCCGATGCACATCTGGAAAAATTTTTTTATCTGTTGACTATCAGAGTGTTGATGAAACACAGTTATCGCATCGGGATTGAATACAACAGTCACCGTGCGCACTTTCCTCAATGCGAGTAGTATCTCAAACAGCCTACGCTTTGATCGTTCCCTGGAAGACCAGTAGTAGTTTCCGATGCACATCTGGAGCCATTCTCTAATCTGTGAACTATCAGGGTATTGATGAAACACAGAAATTGCATCGGGATTGAATACAACAGTCACCATGCACACTTTCCTCCATGGGAGTAATGTCTCAAACAGTCTACGCTTTCATCGCTCCCTGGAACACCAGTAGTAGTTTCCGATGCACATCTGGAGGCATTCTGTAATCTGTGGACGATCAGAGAGTTGATGAAACACAGATATTGCATCTTGATTAAATATAACAGTCACAATGCGCAGTTTCCTCCATGGGAGTAATGTCTCAAACAGTCTACGCTTTGATCGTTGTCAGGAAGACCAGTAGTAGTTTCCGATACACATCTGGAGGCATTCTGTAATCTGTGGACAATCAGAGTGTTGATGAAACACAGATATTGGATCAGGAGTGAATACAACAGTCACCATGTGCACTTTCCTCCATGGGAGTGATGTCTCAAACAGTCTACGATTTGGTCTTTCCCTGGAAGACCAGTAGTAGTTTCCTATGCACATCTGGAGGCATTCTGTAATCAGTGGACTATCAGAGTGTTCATGAAACACAGATATTGCATCGGAATTGAATACTACAGTCACCATGCGCTTTTTTCTCCATGGGAGTAATTCTCAAACAGTCTACACTTTGATCGTTCCCAGGACGACCAGTAGTAGTTTCCGATACACATCTGGAGGCATTCTGTAATCTGTGGACAATCAGAGTGTTGATGAAACACAGAAATTGCATCGGGATTGAATGCAACAGTCACCATGCGCACATTCCTCTATTGTAGTAAGGTCTCAAACAGTGTACGCTTTGATCGTTCCCTGGAAGACCAGTAGTAGTTTCCGATGCACATCTGGAAGCATTTTTTAATCTGAGGACTATCATAGTGTCGATGAAACACAGTTATCGCATCGAGATTGAATACAACAGTCAGCATGTGCACTTTCCTCCATGCGAGTAATGTCTCAAACAGTCTACGCTTTCATCGTTCCCTGGAATACCAGTAGTAGTTTCCGATGCACATCTGGAGGCATTCTGTGATCTGTGGACGATCAGAGAGTTGATGAAACACGGAAATTGCATCGGGATTGAATACAACATTCACCATGCGCAGTTTCCTCCATGGGAGTAATGTCTCAAACGGTCTACGCTTTGATCGTTCTCAGGAAGACCACTAGTAGTTTCCGATACACATCTGGAGGCATTCTGTAATCTGTGGACTATAAGAGTGTTTAGGAACACAGAAATTGCTTCGGGATTGAGTACAACACTCCCCATGCGCACTTTCCTCCATGGGAGTAATGTCTCAAGCAGTCTACGCTTTGATCGTTCCCAGGAAGACCAGTAGTAGTTTCCGATGCACATCTGGCGCCATTCTTTAAACTGTGGAGAATCAGAGGGTTGATGAAACACAGATATTGCATCGGGAGTGAATACAACAGTCACCATGTGCACTTTCCTCCATGGGAGTGATGTCTCAAACAGTCTACGCTTTGATCGTTGTCAGGAAGACCAGTAGTAGTTTCCGATACACATCTGGAGGCATTCTGTATTCTGTGGACTATCAGAGTGTTGATGATACCAAAATAGCATCGGGATTGAATACAACAGTCATCATGCACACTTTCCCCCATGGGAGTAATGTCTCAAACAGTCTACGCTTTGGTCTTTCCATGGAAGACCAGTAGTAGTTTCCGATGCAAATCTGGAGGCATGCTGTAATCTGTGGACTATAAGAGTGTTAATGAAACACAGAAATTGCATCTGGATTGAATACAATAGTTACCATGCGCACTTTCCTCCATGGGTGTAATGTCTCAAAGAGTCTACGATTTGATCGTTCCCTGGAAAACCAGTATTAGTTTCCGATGCACATCTGTAGGCATTCTGTAATCTGTGGACCATCAGAGTGTTGATAAAACAAAGAAATAGCATCGGGATTGAATACAACAGTCACCATGCGCAGTTTCCTCCATGGGAGTAATGTCTCAAACAGTCTACGCTTTGATCGTTCCCAGGACGACCAGTAATAGTTTCCGATACACATCTAGAGGCATTCTGTAATCTGTGGACTATCAGAGTGTTTAGGAACACAGAAATTGCTTCAGGATTGAATACAACAGTCACCATGCGCACTTTCCTCCATGGGAGTATTGTCTCAAACAGTTTACGAATTGATCGTTCTCTGGAAGACCAGTAGTAGTTGCCGATGCACATCTGGAGGCATTCTGTAAACTGTGGACTACCAGAGTGTTGATGAAACCAAAATTTCATCGGGATTGGATACAACAGGCACCATGCACAATTTCCTCCAAGGGGAGTAATGTCTCAAACAGTCTACGCTTTGATCGTTCCCAGGAAGACCAGTAGTAATTTCCGTTGCACATCTTGAGTCATTTTGTGATCTGTGGACTATCAGAGTGTTGATGAAACACAGAAATTGCATCGAGATTGAATACAACAGTCACCATGCGCACTTTCCTCCATGGGTGTAATGTCTCAAACAGTTTACGCTTTGATCGTTCCCTGGAAGACCAGTAGTAGTTTCCGATGCACATTTGGAAGCATTTTTTAATCTGTGGACTATCAGAGTGTCGATGAAACACAGTTATCGCATGGGGATTGAATACAACAGTCACCATGCACACTTTCCTCAATGCGAGTAATATCTCGAACAGCCTACGCTTTGATCGTTCCCTGGAAGACCAGTGGTAGCTTCCGATGCACATCTGGAGCCATTCTGTAATCTGTGGACTATCAGAGTATTGATGAAACACACAAATTGCATCGGGATTGAATACAACAGTCACCATGCACACTTTCCTCCGTGGGAGTAATGTCTCAAACAGTCTACGCTTTGATCGTTCCCAGGAAGACCAGTAGTACTTTCCGATGCACATCTGGAGCCATTCTGTAATCTGTGGACAATCAGAGTGTTGATGAAACACAGATATTGCATCGGGAGTGAATACAACAGTCACCATGTGCACTTTCCTCCATGGGAGTGATGTCTCAAACAGTCTACGCTTTGATCGTTGTCAGGAAGACCAGTAGTAGTTTCCAAAACACATCTGGAGGCTTTCTGTATTCTGTGGACTATCAGAGTGTTGATGATACCAAAATAGCATCGGGATTGAATACAACAGTCATCATGCACACATTCCCCCATGGGAGTAATGTCTCAAACAGTCTACGCTTTGGTCTTACCCTAGAAGACCAGTAGTAGTTTCCGATGCAAATCTAGAGGCATTCTGTAATCTGTGGACTATAAGAGTGTTAATGAAACACAGAAATTGCATCAGGATGGAATACAACAGTTACCATGCGCACTTTCCTCCATGGGTGTAATGTCTCAAACAGTCTACGATTTGATCGTTCCCTGCAAAACCAGTAGTAGTTTCCGATGCACATCTGTAGGCATTCTGTAATCTGTGGACCATCAGAGTGTTAATAAAACAAAGAAATAGCATCGGGATTGAATACAACAGTCACCATGCGCAGTTTCCTCCATGGGAGTAATGTCTCAAACAGTCAACGCTTTGATCGTTCCCAGGACGACCAGTAGTAGTTTCCGATACACATCTGGAGGCATTCTGTAATCTGTGGACTCTCTGAGTGTTGTTGAAACACAGAAATTGCATCGGGGTTGAATAGAACAGTCACCATTCGCACTTTCCTCCGTGGGAGTGATGTCTCAAACAGTCTACGCTTTGATCGTTCCCTCGAAGACCAGTAGTAGTTCCGATGCACATCTGGAGGCATTCTGTAATCTGTGGACTATCAGAGTGTTGATGAAACACAGAAATTGCATCGGGATTGAATACAACAGTCACCATGCGCACATTCCTCCATGGTAGTAATGTCTCAAACAGTGTACGTTTTGATCGTTCCCTGGAAGACCAGTATTAGTTTCCGATGCACATCTGGAAGCATTTTTTAATCTGTGGACTATCAGAGTGTTGATAAAACACAGTTATCGCATCGGGATTGAATACAACATTCACCGTGCGCACTTTCCTCAATGCGAGTAATATCTCAAACAGCCTACGATTTGATCGTTCCCTGGAAGACCAGTAGTAGTTTCCAATGCACATCTGGAGCTATTCTGTAACCTGTGAACTATCAGAGTATTGATGAAACACAGAAATTGCATCGGGATTGAATACAACAGTCACCATGCACACTTTCCTCCATGGGAGTAATGTCTCAAACAGTCTACGCTTTCATCGTTCCCTGGAAGACCAGTAGTAGTTTCCGATGCACATCTGGAGGCATTCTGTAATCTGTGGACTATCAGAGAGTTGATGAAACACAGAAATTGCATCGGGATTGAATACAACAGTCACCATGCGCACTTTCCTTTATGGGAGTAATGTCTTAAACAGTCTACGCTTTCATCGTTCCCTGGAAGACCAGTAGTAGTTGCCGATGCACATCTGGAGGCATTCTGTAATCTGTGGACTACCAGAGTGTTGATGAAAAAAAAAATGAAATCGGGATTGAATACAACAGTCACCATGCACACTTTCCTCCAAGGGGAGTAATGTCTCAAACAGTCTACGCTTTGATCGTTCCCAGGAAGACCAGTAGTAATTTCCGTTGCACATCTTGAGTCATTTTGTAATCTGTGGACTATCAGAGTGTTGATGAAACACAGAAATTGCATCGAGATTGAATACAACATTCACCATGCGCACTTTCCTCCATTGGTGTAATGTCTCAAACAGTTTACGCTTTGATCGTTCCCTGGAAGACCAGTAGTAGTTTCCGATGCACATTTGGATGCATTTTTTAATCTGTGGACTATCAGAGTGTCGATGAAACACAGTTATCGCATGGGGATTGAATACAACAGTCACCATGCGCACTTTCCTCAATGCGAGTAATATCTCGAACAGCCTACGCTTTGATCGTTCCCTGGAAGACCAGTAGTAGTTTCCGATGCACATCTGGAGCCATTCTGTAATCTGTGGACTATCAGAGTATTGATGAAACACAGAAATTGTATCGGGATTGAATACAACAGTCGCCATGCACACTTTCCTCCATGGGAGTAATGTCTCAAACAGTCTACGCTTTGATCGTTCCCTGGAAGACCAGTAGTAGTTTCCGATGCACATCTGGAGGCATTCTGTAATCTGTGGACTATCAGAGTGTTGATGAAACACAGAAATTGCATCGGGATTTAAAACAACAGTCACCATGCGCACTTTCCTCCATGGGAGTAATGTCTCAAACAGTTTACGCTTTGATCTTTCCCTGGAAGACCAATAGTAGTTTCCGATACACATCTGGAGGCATTCTGTAATCTGTGGACAATCAGAGTGTTGATGAAACACAGAAATTGCATGGGGATTGAATGGAACAGTCACCATGCGCACATTCCTCTATTGTAGTAATGTCTCAAACAGTGTACGCTTTGATCGTTCCCTGGAAGACCAGTAGTACTTTCCGATGCACATCTGGAAGCATTTTTTAATCTGTGGACTATCAGAGTGTTGATGAAACACAGTTATCGCATCGGGATTGAATACAAGAGTCACCATGCGCACTTTACTCCATAGGAGTAATGTCTCAAACAGTCTACGCTTTGATCGTTCCCTGGAAGACCAGTAGTAGTTTCCGATGCACATCTGGAAGCATTTTTTAATCTGTGGACTAACATAGTGTCGATGAAATACAGTTATCGCATCGGGATTGAATACAACAGTCAGCATGCGCACTTTCCTCCATAGGAGTAATGTCTCAAACAGTCTACGCTTTGATCGTTCCCTGGAAGACCAGTAGTAGTTTCCGATGCACATCTGGAGGCATTCTGTAATCTGTGGACTATCAGAGTGTTGATGAAACACAGAAATTGCATCGAGATTGAATACAACAGTCACCATGCGCACTTTCCTTCATGGGAGTAATGTCTCAAACAGTCTACGCTTTCATCGTTCCCTGGAATGCCAGTAGTAGTTTCCGATGCACATCTGGAGGCATTCTGTAATCTGTGGATGATCAGAGAGTTGACGAAACACAGAAATTACATCGGGATTGAATACAACAGTCACCATGCGCAGTTTCCTCCATGGGAGTAATGTCTCAAACAGTCTACGCTTTGATCGTTCTCAGGAAGACCACTAGTAGTTTCCGATACACATCTGGAGGCACTCTGTAATCTGTGGCCTATAAGAGTGATTAGGAACTCAGAAATTTCTGCGGGATTAAATGCAACAGTCACCATGCGCACTTTCCTCCATGGGAGTAATGTCTCAAACAGTCTACGCTTTGATCGTTCCCAGGAAGACCAGTAGTACTTTCCGATGGACATCTGGAGCCATTCTGTAATCTGTGGACAATCAGAGTGTTGATGAAACACAGATATTGCATCGGGAGTGAATACAACAGTCACCATGTGTACTTTCCTCCATGGGAGTGATGTCTCAAACAGTCTACGCTTTGATCGTTGTCAGGAAGACCAGTAGTAGTTTCCGATACACATCTGGAGGCTTTCTGTATTCTGTGGACTATCAGAGTGTTGATGATACCAAAATAGCATCGGGATTGAATACAACAGTCATCATGCACACTTTCCCCCATAGGAGTAATGTCTCAAACAGTCTACGATTTGATCGTTCCCTGGAAAACCAGTAGTAGTTTCCGATGCACATCTGTAGGCATTCTGTAATCTGTGGACCATCAGAGTGTTAATAAAACAAAGAAATAGCATCGGGATTGAATACAACAGTCACCATGCGAAGTTTCCTCCATGGGAGTAATGTCTCAAACAGTCTACGCTTTGATCGTTCCCAGGACGACCAGTAGTAGTTTCCGATACACATCTGGAGGCATTCTGTAATCTGTGGACTATCAGAGTGTTTAGGAACACAGAAATTGCTTCAGGATTGAATACAACAGTCACCATGCGCACTTCCTCCATGAGAGTATTGTCTCAAACAGTTTACGAATTGATCGTTCCCTGGAAGACCAGTAGTAGTTGCCGATGCACATCTGGAGGCATTCTGTAATCTGTGGACTACCAGAGTGTTGATGAAACCAAAATTGCATCGGGATTGAATACAACAGTCACCATGCGCACTTTCCTCAATGCGAGTAATATCTCGATCAGCCTACGCTTTGATCGTTCCCTGGAAGACCAGTAGTAGTTTCCGATGCACATCTGGAGCCATTCTGTAATCTCTGGACTATCAGAGTATTGATGAAACACAGAAATTGCATCGGGATTGAATACAACAGTCACCATGCACACTTTCCTCCATGGGAGTAATGTCTCAAACAGTCTACGCTTTGATCGTTCCCTGGAAGACTAGTAGTAGTTTCCGATGCACATCTGGAAGCATTTTTTAATCTGTGGACTATCCGAGTGTTGATGAAAGACAGTTATCGCATCGGGATTGAATACAACAGTCGCCATGCGCACTTTCCTCCATGGGAGTAATGTCTCAAACAGTCTACGTTTTGATCGTTCCCTGGAAGACCAGTAGTAGTTTCCGATGCACATCTGGAGGCATTCTGTAATCTGTGGACTATCAGAGTGTTGATGAAACACAGAAATTGCCTCGGGATTGAATACAACAGTCACCATGCGCACTTTCCTCCATGGGTGTAATGTCTCAAACAGTCTACGCTTTGATCGTTCCCTGGAAGACCAGTAAAAGTGTCCGATGTACATCTGGAGGCATTCTGTAATCTGTGGACTATCAGAGTATTGATGAAACACAGAAATGGCATCGGGATTGAATACAACAGTCACCATGCACCCTTTCCTCCATGGGAGTAATGTCTCAAACAGTCTACGCTTTGATCGTTCCCAGGACGACCAGTAGTAGTTTCCGATACACATCTGGAGGCATTCTGTAATCTGTGGACTCTCAGAGTGTTTAGGAACACTGAAATTGCTTCGGGATTGAATACAACAGTCACCATGCGCACTTTCCTCCATGGGAGTATTGTCTCGAACAGTTTACGCTTTGATCGTTCCCTGGAAGACCAGTAGTAGTTTCCGATGCACATCTGGAGGCATCCTGTAATCTGTGGACTCTCTGAGTGTTTTTGAAACACAGAAATTGCATCGGTGTTGAATACAACAGTCACCATTCGCACTTTCCTCCGTGGGAGTGATGTCTCAAACAGTCTACGCTTTGATCGTTCCCTCGAAGACCAGTAGTAGTTCCGATGCACATCTGGTGGCATTCTGTAATCTGTGGACTATCAGAGTGTTGATGAAACACAGAAATTGCATCGGGATTGAATACAACAGTCACCATGCGCACATTCCTCCATGGTAGTAATGTCTCAAACAGTGTACGCTTTGATCGTTCCCTGGAAGTCCAGTATTAGTTTCCGATGCACATCTGGAAGCATTTTTTAATCTGTGGACTATCAGAGTGTTGATGAAACACAGTTATCGCATCGGGATTGAATACAACAGTCACCGTGCGCACTTTCCTCAATGCGAGTAATATCTCAAACAGCCTACGATTTGATCGTTCCCTGGAAGACCTTTAGTAGTTTCCGATGCACATCTGGAGCCATTCTGTAATCTGTGAACTATCAGAGTATTGAAGAAACACAGAAATAGCATCGGGATCGAATACAACAGTCACCATGCACACTTTCCTCAATGGGAGTAATGTCTCAAACAGTCTACGCTTTGATCGTTCCCTGGAAGACCAGTAGTAGTTTCCGATGCACATCTGGAGGCATTCTGTAATCTGTGGACTATCAGAGAGTTGATGAAACACAGAAATTGCATCGGGATTGAATACAACAGTCACCATGCGCACTTTCCTCCATGGGAGTAATGTCTCAAACAGTTTACGCTTTGATCGTTCCCTGGAAGACCAGTAGTAATCTCCGATGCACATCTGGAGGCATTCTGTAATCAGTGGACTATCAGAGTGTTGATGAAACACAGAAATTGCATTGAGATTGAATACAACAGTCACCATGCGCACTTCCCTTACGGGAGTAATGTCTCAAACAGTCTACGCTTTCATCGTTCCCTGGAACACCAGTAGTAGTTTCCGATGCACATCTGAAGGCATTCTGTAATCTGTGGACGATCAGAGAGATGATGAAACACACAAAATGCATCTTGATTGAATATAACAGTCACAATGCGCAGTTTCCTCCATGGGAGTAATGTTTCAAACAGTCTACGCTTTGATCGTTCTCAGGAAGACCAGTAGTAGTTCCCGATACTCATCTGGAGGCATTCTGTAATCTGTGGACAATCAGAGTGTTGATGAAACACAGATATTGGATCAGGAGTGAATACAACAGTCACGATGTGCACTTTCCTCTATGGGAGTGATGTCTCAAACAGTCTACGATTTGGTCTTTCCCTGGAGAACCAGTAGTAGTTTCCGATGCACATCTGGAGGCATTCTGTAATCTGTGCATGATCAGAGAGTTGATGAAACACAGAAATTGCATCGGGATTGAATACAACAGTCACCATGCGCACTTTCCTCCATGGGAGTAATGTCTCAAACAGTTTACGCTTTGATCGTTCCCTGGAAGACCAATAGTAGTTTCCGATACACATCTGGAGGCATTCTGTAATCTGTGGACAATCAGAGTGTTGATGAAACACAGAAATTGCATCGGGATTGAATGGAACAGTCACCATGCGCACATTTCTCTATTGTAGTAATGTCTCAAACAGTGTACGCTTTGATCGTTCCCTGGAAGACCAGTAGTAGTTTCCGATGCACATCTGGAAGCATTTTATAATCTGTGGACTATCATAGTGTCGATGAAATACAGTTACCGCATCGGGATTGAATACAACAGTCAGCATGCGCACTTTCCTCCATAGGAGTAATGTCTCAAACAGTCTACGTTTTGATCGTTCCCTGGAAGACCAGTAGTAGTTGCCGATGCACATCTGGAGGCATTCTGTAATCTGTGGACTACCAGAGTGTTGATGAAAAAAAAATTGCATCGGGATTGAATACAACAGTCACCATGCACACTTTCCTCCAAGGGGAGTAATGTCTTAAACAGTCTACGCTTTGATCGTTCCCAGCAAGACCAGTAGTAATTTCCGTTGCACATCTTGAGTCATTTTGTAATCTGTGGACTATCAGAGTGTCGATGAAACACAGTTATCGCATGGGGATTGAATACAAAAGTCACCATGCGCACTTTCCTCAATGCGAGTAATATCTCGAACAGCCTACGCTTTGATCGTTCCCTGGAAGACCAGTAGTAGTTTCCGATGCACATCTGGAGCCATTCTGTAATCTGTGGATGATCAGAGAGTTGATGAAACACAGAAATTGCATCGGGATTGAATACAACAGTCACCATGCGCACTTTCCTCCATGGGAGTAATGTCTCAAACAGTTTACGCTTTGATCGTTTCCTGGAAGACCAATAGTAGTTTCCAATACTCATCTGGAGGCATTCTGTAATCTGTGGACAATCAGAGTGTTGATGAAACACAGAAATTGCATCGGGATTGAATGGAACAGTCACCATGCGCACATTCCTCTATTGTTGTAATGTCTCAAACAGTGTACGCTTTGATCGTTCCCTGGAAGACCAGTAGTACTTTCCGATGCACATCTGGAAGCATTTTTTAATCTGTGGACTATCAGAGTGTTGATGAAACACACTTATCGCATCGGGATTGAATACAAGAGTCACCATGCGCACTTTACTCCATAGGAGTAATGTCTCAAACAGTCTACGCTTTGATCGTTCCCTGGAAGACCAGTAGTAGTTTCCGATGCACATCTGGAAGCATTTTTTAATCTGTGGACTATCATAGTGTCGATGAAATACAGTTATCGCATCGGGATTGAATACAACAGTCAGCATGCGCACTTTCCTCCATAGGAGTAATGTCTCAAACAGTCTACGTTTTGATCGTTCCCTGGAAGACCAGTAGTAGTTTCCGATGCACATCTGGAGGCATTCTGTAATCTGTGGACTATCAGAGTGTTGATGAAAAACAGAAATTGCATCGAGATTGAATACGACAGTCACCATGCGCACTTTCCTTCATGGGAGTAATGTCTCAAACAGTCTACGCTCTCATCGTTCCCTGGAATGCCAGTAGTAGTTTCCGATGCACATCTGGAGGCATTCTGTAATCTGTGGATGATCAGAGAGTTGATGAAACACAGAAATTACATCGGGATTGAATACAACAGTCACCATGCGCAGTTTCCTCCATGGGAGTAATGTCTCAAACAGTCTACGCTTTGATCGTTCTCAGGAAGACCACTAGTAGTTTCCGATACACATCTGGTGGCATTCTGTAATCTGTGGACTATAAGAGTGTTTAGGAACACAGAAATTTCTGCGGGATTGAATGCAACAGTCACCATGCGCACTTTCCTCCATGGGAGTAATGTCTCAAACAGTCTACGCTTTGATCGTTCCCAGGAAGACCAGTAGTAGTTTCCGATGCACATCTGGAGCCATTCTGTAATCTGTGGACAATCAGAGTGTTGATGAAACACAGATATTGCATCGGGATTGAATGGAACAGTCACCATGCGCACATTCCTCTATTGTAGTAATGTCTCAAACAGTGTACGCTTTGATCGTTCCCTGGAAGACCAGTAGTAGTTTCCGATGCACATCTGGAAGCATTTTTTAATCTGTGGACTATCATAGTGTCGATGAAATACAGTTACCGCATCGGGATTGAATACAACAGTCAGCATGCGCACTTTCCTCCATAGGAGTAATGTCTCAAACAGTCTACGTTTTGATCGTTCCCTGGAAGACCAGTTGTAGTTGCCGATGCACATCTGGAGGCATTCTGTAATCTGTGGACTACTAGAGTGTTGGTGAAAAAAAAATTGCATCGGGATTGAATACAACAGTCACCATGCACACTTTCCTCCAAGGTGAGTAATGTCTCAAACAGTCTACGCTTTGATCGTTCCCAGGAAGACCAGTAGTAATATCCGTTGCAAATCTTGAGTCATTTTGTAATCTGTGGACTAACAGAGTGTTGATGAAACACAGAAATTACACCGAGATTGAATACAAGAATCACCATGCGCACTTTCCTCCATGGGTGTAATGTCTCAAACAGTTTACGCTTTGATCGTTCCCTGGAAGACCAGTAGTAGTTTCCGATGCACATTTGGAAGCATTTTTTAATCTGTGGACTATCAGAGAGTCGATGAAACACAGTTATCGCATGGGGATTGAGTACAACAGTCACCATGCGCACTTTCCTCAATGCGAGTAATATCTCGAACAGCCTACGCTTTGATCGTTCCCTGGAAGACCAGTAGTAGTTTCCGATGCACATCTGGAGCCATTCTGTAATCTGTGGACTATCAGAGTATTGATGAAACACAGAAATTGCATCGGGATACACTCACCATGCACACTTTCCTCCATGGGAGTAATGTCTCAAACAGTCTACGCTTTCATCGTTCCCTGGAAGAACAGTAGTAGTTTCCGATGCACATCTGGAGGCATTCTGTAATCTGTGGATGATCAGAGAGTTGATGAAACACAGAAATTGCATCGGGATTGAATACAACAGTCACCATGCGCACTTTCCGCCATGGGAGTAATGTCTCAAACAGTTTACGCTTTGATCGTTCCCTGGAAGACCAATAGTAGTTTCCGATACACATCTGGAGGCATTCTGTAATCTGTGGACAATCAGAGTGTTGATGAAACACAGAAATTGCATCGGGATTGAATGGAACAGTCACCATGCGCACATTCCTCTATTGTAGTAATGTCTCAAACAGTGTACGCTTTGATCGTTCCCTGGAAGACCAGTAGTAGTTTCCGATGCACATCTAGAAGCATTTTTAAATCTGTGGACTATCAGAGTGTTGATGAAACACAGTTATCGCATCGGGATTGAATACAACAGTCACCATGCGCACTTTACTCCATAGGAGTAATGTCTCAAACAGTCTACGCTTTGATCGTTCCCTGGAAGACCAGTAGTAGTTTCCGATGCACATCTGGAAGCATTTTTTAATCTGCGGACTGTCATAGTGTCGATGAAATACAGTTATCGCATCGGGATTGAATACAACAGTCAGCATGCGCACTTTCCTCCATAGGAGTAATGTCTCAAACAGTCTACGTTTTGATCGTTCCCTGGAAGACCAGTAGTAGTTTCCGATGCACATCTGGAGGAATTCTGTAATCTGTGGACTATCAGAGTGTTGATGAAACAAAGAGATTGCATCGAGATTGAATACAACAGTCACCATGCGCACTTTAGTCCATGGGATAATGTCTCAAACAGTATACGCTTTCATCGTTCCCTGGAATACCAGTAGTAGTTTCCGATGCACATCTGGAGGCATTCTGTGATCTGTGGATGATCAGAGAGTTGATGAAACACAGAAATTACATCGGGATTGAATACAACAGTCACCATGCGCAGTTTCCTCCATGGGAGTAATGTCTCAAACTGTCTACGCTTTGATCGTTCTCAGGAGGACCACTAGTAGTTTCCGATACACATCTGGAGGCATTCTGTAATCTGTGGACTATAAGAGTGTTTAGGAACACAGAAATTTCTGCGGGATTGAATACAACTGTCACCATGCGCACTTTCCTCCATGGGAGTAATGTCTCAAACAGTCTACGCTTTGATCGTTCCCAGGAAGACCAGTAGTAGTTTCCAATGCACATCTGGAGCCATTCTGTAATCTGTGGAGTATTAGAGTGTTGATGAAACCAAAATAGCATCGGGATTGAATACAACAGTCATCATGCACACTTTCCCCCATGGGAGTAACGTCTCAAACAGTCTACGCTTTGGTCTTTCCCTGGAAGACCAGTAGTAGTTTCCGATGCACATCTGGAGGCATTCTGTAATCTGTGGACTATTAGAGTGTTGATGAAACACAGAAATTGCATCAGGATTGAATACAACAGTTACCATGTGCACTTTCCTCCATGGGTGTAATGTCTCAAAGAGTCTACGATTTGATCGTTCCCTGGAAAACCAGTAGTAGTTTCCGATGCACATCTGTAGGCATTCTGTAATCTGTGGACTACCAGATTGTTGATAAAACAAAGAAATAGCATCGGGATAGAATACAACAGTCACCATGCGCGGTTTCCTCCATGGGAGTAATGTCTCAAACAGTCTACGCTTTGATCGTTCCTAGGACGACCAGTAGTAGTTTCCGATACACATCTGGAGGCATTCTGTAATCTGTGGACTATCAGAGTGTTTAGGAACACTAAAATTGCCTCAGGATTGAATACAACAGTCACCATGCGCACTTTCCTCCATGGGAGTATTGTCTCAAACAGTTTACGCCTTGATCGTTCCCTGGAAGACCAGTAGTAGTTGCCGATGCACATCTGGAGGCATTCTGTAATCTGTGGACTACCAGAGTGTTGATGAAACCAAAATTGCATCGGGATTGAATACAACAGTCACCATGCACACTTTCCTCCAAGGGGAGTAATGTCTTAAACAGTCTACGCTTTGATCGTTCCCAGGAAGACCAGTAGTAATTTCCGTTGCACATCTTGAGTCATTTTGTAATCTGTGGACTATCAGAGTGTTGATGAAACACAGAGATTGCATCGAGATTGAATACAACAGTCACCATGCGCACTTTCCTCCATGGGTGTAATCTCTCAAACAGTTTAAGCTTTGATCGTTCCCTGGAAGACCAGTAGTAGTTTCCGATGCACATTTGGAAGCATTTTTTAATCTGTAGACTATCAGGGTGCCGATGAAACACAGTTATCGCATGGGGATTGAATACAACAGTCACCATGCGCACTTTCCTCAATGCGAGTAATATCTCGAACAGCCTACGCTTTGATCGTTCCCTGGAAGACCAGTAGTAGTTTCCGATGCACATCTGGAGCCATTCTGTAATCTGTGGACTATCAGAGTATTGATGAAACACAGAAATTGCATCGGGATTGAATACAACAGTCACCATGCGCACTTTCCTCCATGGGAGTAATGTCTCAAACAGTTTACGCTTTGATCGTTCCCTGGAAGACCAGTAGTAATTTCCGATGGACATCTGGAGGCATTCTGTAATCTGTGGACTATCAGAGTGTTGATGAAACACAGAAATTGCATCGAGATTGAATACAACAGTCACCATGCGCACATTCCTCCATGGGAGTAATGTCTCAAACAGTCTACGATTTCATCGTTCCCTGGAAGACCAGTAGTAGTTTCCGATGCACATCTAGAGGCATTCTGGAATCTGTGGACGATCAGAGAGTTGATGAAACACAGAAAGTGCATCGGGATTGAATACAACAGTCACCATGCGCAGTTTCCTCCATGGGAGTAATGTCTCAAACAGGCTACGCTTTGATCGTTCTCAGGAAGACCAGTAGTAGTTTCCGATACACATCTGGAGACATTCTGTAATCTGTGGACTATCAGAGTGTTTAGGAACACAGAAACTGCTTCGGGATTGAATACCACAGTCACCATGCGCACTTTCCTCCATGGGAGTAATGTCTCAAAGAGTCTACGCTTTGATCGTTCCCTGGAAGACCAGTAGTAGTTTCCGATGCGCATCTGGAGGCATTCTGTATTCTTTGGACTATCAGAGTGTTCATTAAACACAGAAATTGCATCGGAAATGAATACAACAGTCACCATGCGCACTTTCCTCCATGCTAGTAATTCTCAAACAGTCTACACTTTCATCGTTCCCTGGAAGACCAGCAGTGGTTTCCGATACACATCTGGAGGCATTCTGTAATCTGTTTACTATCCGAGTGTTGATGAAACACAGAAATTGCCTCGGGATTGAATACAACAGTCACCATGCGCACTTTACTCTATGGGTGTAATGTCTCAAACAGTCTACGCTTTGATCGTTCCTTGGAAAACCAGTATAAGTTTCCGATACACATCTGGAGCCATTCTGTAATCTGTGGACAGAGTGTTGATGAAACACAGATATTGCATCGGGAGTGAATACAACAGTCACCGTGTGCACTTTCCTCCATGGGATTGATGTCTCAAACAGTCTACGCTATGGTCTTTCCCTGGAAGACCAGTAGTAGTTTCCGATGCACATCTGGAGGCATTCTGTAATCTGTGGACTATCAGAGAGTTGATGAAACACAGAAATTGCATCGAGATTGAATACAACAGTCACCATGCGCACTTTCCTCCATAGGAGTAATATCTCAAACACTTTACGCTTTGATCGCTCCTTGGAAGACCAGTAGTAGTGTCCATTGCACATCTGGAGGCATTCTATAATCTGTGGACTATTAGAGTGTTGATGAAACACAGAAATTGCATCGGGATTGAATACAACAGTCACAATGCGCACTTTCCTTCATGGGAGTAATGTCTCAAACAATCTACGCATTGATCGATCCCAGGAAGACCAGTAGTAGTTTCGAATGCACATCTGGAGGCATTCTGTAATCTGTGGACTATCAGAGTGTTGATGAAACACAGAAATTGCATCGAGATTGAATACAACAGTCACCATGCCCACTTTCCTCCATGGGGGTAATGTCTCAAACAGTCTACGCTTTGATCGTTCCCTGGATGACCAGTAGTAGTTTCCCATGCACATCTGGAAGCATTCTGTAATCTGTGGACTATCCGAGTGTTTATGAAACACAGTTATCGCATCGGGATTGAATACAACAGTCACCATGCGCACATTCCTCAATGCGAGTAATATCTCAAACAGCCTACGCTTTGATCGTTCCCTGGAAGACCAGTAGTAGTTTCCGATGCATATCTTGAGGCATTCTGTATTCTGTGGACTATCAGAGTGTTGATGAAACCAAAATTGCATCGGGATTGAATACAACAGTCACCATGCACACTTTCCTCCGTCGGAGTAATGTCTCAAACAGTCTGCGCTTTGATCGTTCCCAGGAAGACCAGTAGTAGTTTCCGATGCACATCTGGAGCCATTGTGTATTCTGTGGACAATCAGAGTGTTGATGAAACACAGATATTGCATCGGGAGTGAATACAACAGTCACCATGCCCACTTTCCTCCATAGGAGTAATGTCTCAAACAGTGTACGCTTTGATCGTTCCCTGGAAGAGCAGTAGTAGTTTCCGATGCACATCTCTAGGCATTCTGTAATCTGTGGACTATCAGAGTGTTCATGAAACACAGAAATTGTATCGGAATTGAATACAACTGTCACCATGCGCACTTTCCACCATGGGAGTAATTCTCAAACATTCTACGCTTTGATCTTTCCCTGGAAGTCCAGTAGTAGTTTCCGATGCATATTTGGAGGCATTCTGTAATCAGTGGACCTTCAAAGTGTTGATGAAACACAGAAATTGCCTCGGGATTGAATACAACAGTCACCATGCACACTTTCCTCCATTGGAGAAATGTCTTAAACAGTCCCCGTTTTGATCGTACCCTGGAAGACAAGTAGCAGTTTCCGATTTACATCTGGAGGCATTCTGTAATCTGTGGACTATCAGAGTGTTGATGAAACACAGAAATTGCATCGAGATTGAATACAACAGTCACCATGCGCACTTTTCTCCATGGGAGTGATGTCTCAAACAGTCTACGCTTTGATCGTTCCCTGGAAGACCAGTAGTAGTTTCCGATGCCCATCTGGACGCATTCTGTAATCTGTGGGCTATCAGAGTGTTGATGAAACACAGATATTTCATCCGGATCGAATACAACAGTCACCATGCGCACTTTCCTCCATGGGAGTAATGTCTCAAAGAGACTACGCTTTGATCGTTCCCTGGAAGACCGGTAGTAGTTTCCGATGCATATCTGGAAGCATTCTGTAATCTGTGGACTATCAGAGTGTTGATGAAACACAGATATTGCATCGGGAGTGAATACAACAGTCACCATGCGCAGTTTCCTCCATAGGAGTAATGTCTGAAACAGTTTACGCTTTGATCTCTCCTTGGAAGACAAGTAGTAGTTTCCGTTGCACATGTGGAGGCATTCAATAATCTGTGGACTATCAGAGTGTTGATGAAACACCGAAATTGCATCGGGATTGAATACAACAGTCACCATGCACAATTTCCTCCGTGGGAGTACTGTCTCAAACAGTCTACGCTTTGATCGTTCCCAGGAAGACCAGTAGTAGTTTCCGATGCACATCTGGAGCCATTCTGTAATCTGTGGACAGAGTGTTGATGAAACACAGATATTGCATCGGGAGTGAATACAACAGTCACCGTGTGCACTTTCCTCCATGGGATTGATGTCTCAAACAGTCTACGCTATGGTCTTTCCCTGGAAGACCAGTAGTAGTTTCCGATGCACATCTGGAGGCATTCTGTAATCTGTGGACTATCAGAGTGTTCATGAAACACAGAAATTGCATCGGGAGTGAATACAACAGTCACCATGCGCACTTTCCTCCATAGGAGTAATGTCTCAAACAGTGTACGCTTTGATCGTTCCCTGGAAGAGCAGTAGTAGTTTCCGATGCACATCTCTAGGCATTCTGTAATCTGTGGACTATCAGGGTGTTCATGAAACACAGAAATTGTATCGGAATTGAGTACAACAGTCACCATGCGCACTTTCCCCCATAGGAGTAATTCTCAAACAGTCTACGCTTTGATCTATCCCTGGAAGTCCAGTAGTAGTTTCCGATGCATATTTGGAGGCATTCTGTAATCAGTGGACCTTCAAAGTGTTGATGAAACACAGAAATTGCCTCGGGATTGAATACAACAGTCACCATGCACACTTTCCTCCATTGGAGTAATGTCTTAAACAGTCTACGTTTTAATCGTTCCCTGGAAGACCAGTAGTAGTTTCCGATGCACATCTGGACGCATTCTGTAATCTGTGGACTATCAGAGTGTTGATGAAACACAGATATTGCATCCGGATTGAATACAACAGTCACCATGCGCACTTTCCTCCATGGGAGTAATGTCTCAAAGAGACTACGCTTTGATCGTTCCCTGGAAGACCGGTAGTAGTTTCCGATGCATATCTGGAAGCATTCTGTAATCTGTGGACTATCAGAGTGTTGATGAAACACAGATATTGCATCGGGAGTGAATACAACAGTCACCATGCGCACTTTCCTCCATGTGAGTAATGTCTCAAAGAGTCTACGCTTTGATCGTTCCCTGGAAGACCAGTAGTAGTTTCCGATGCACATCTGGAGGCATTCTGTATTCTGTGGACTATCAGAGTGTTGATGAAACACAGAAATTGCATCGGGATTGAATACAACAGTCACCAAGCACACTTTCCTCCATGGGAGTAATGTCTCAAACAGTCTACGCTTTGATCGTTCCCAGGAAGACCAGTAGTAGTTTCCGATGCACATCTGGAGCCATTCTGTAATCTGTGGACAGAGTGTTGATGAAACACAGATATTGCATCGGGAGTGAATACAACAGTCACCGTGTGCACTTTCCTCCATGGGATTGATGTCTCAAACAGTCTACGCTATGGTCTTTCCCTGGAAGACCAGTAGTAGTTTCCGATGCACATCTGGAGGCATTCTGTAATCTGTGGACTATCAGAGTGTTCATGAAACACAGAAATTGCATCGGAATTGAATACAACAGTCACCATGCGTACTTTCCTATATGGGAGTAATTCTCAAACAGTCTACACTTTGATCGTTCCCTGGAAAACCAGTAGTAGTTTCCGATGCACATCTGGAGGCATTCTGTAATCTGTGGACTATCAGAGTGTTGATGAAACACAGAAATTGCATCGGGATTGAATACAACAGTCACCATGCGCACTTCACTCCATGGGTGTAATGTCTCAACAGTCTACGATTTGGTCGTTCCCTGGAAGACGAGTATAAGTTTCCGATGCACATCTGGAGGCATTCTGTAATCTGTTGTCTATCAGAGAGTTGATGAAACACAGAAATTGCATCGGGATTGAATACAACAGTCTCCATGCACACTTTCCTACATGGGAGTAATGTCTCAAACAGTCTACGCTTTCATCGTTCCCTGGAAGACCAGTAGTAGTTTCGAATGCACATCTGGAGGCATTCTGTAATCTGTGGACTATCAGAGTGTTGATGAAACACAGAAATTGCATCGAGATTGAATACAACAGTCACCATGCCCACTTTCCTCCATGGGGGTAATGTCTCAAACAGTCTACGCTTTGATCGTTCCCTGGATGACCAGTAGTAGTTTCCCATGCACATCTGGAAGCATTCTGTAATCTGTGGACAATCCGAGTGTTTATGAAACACAGTTATCGCATCGGGATTGAATACAACAGTCACCATGCGCACATTCCTCAATGCGAGTAATATCTCAAACAGCCTACGCTTTGATCGTTCCCTGGAAGACCAGTAGTAGTTTCCGATGCACATCTGGAGGCATTCTGTATTCTGTGGACTATCAGAGTGTTGATGAAACCAAAATTGCATCGGGATTGAATACAACAGTCACCATGCACACTTTCCTCCGTCGGAGTAATGTCTCAAACAGTCTGCGCTTTGATCGTTCCCAGGAAGACCAGTAGTAGTTTCCGATGCACATCTGGAGCCATTGTGTATTCTGTGGACAATCAGAGTGTTGATGAAACACAGATATTGCATCGGGAGTGAATACAACAGTCACCATGCCCACTTTCCTCCATAGGAGTAATGTCTCAAACAGTGTACGCTTTGATCGTTCCCTGGAAGAGCAGTAGTAGTTTCCGATGCACATCTCTAGGCATTCTGTAATCTGTGGACTATCAGAGTGTTCATGAAACACAGAAATTGTATCGGAATTGAATACAACTGTCACCATGCGCACTTTCCACCATGGGAGTAATTCTCAAACATTCTACGCTTTGATCTTTCCCTGGAAGTCCAGTAGTAGTTTCCGATGCATATTTGGAGGCATTCTGTAATCAGTGGACCTTCAAAGTGTTGATGAAACACAGAAATTGCCTCGGGATTGAATACAACAGTCACCATGCACACTTTCCTCCATTGGAGAAATGTCTTAAACAGTCTCCGTTTTGATCGTACCCTGGAAGACAAGTAGCAGTTTCCGATTTACATCTGGAGGCATTCTGTAATCTGTGGACTATCAGAGTGTTGATGAAACACAGAAATTGCATCGAGATTGAATACAACAGTCACCATGCGCACTTTTCTCCATGGGAGTGATGTCTCAAACAGTCTACGCTTTGATCGTTCCCTGGAAGACCAGTAGTAGTTTCCGATGCCCATCTGGACGCATTCTGTAATCTGTGGGCTATCAGAGTGTTGATGAAACACAGATATTTCATCCGGATCGAATACAACAGTCACCATGCGCACTTTCCTCCATGGGAGTATTGTCTCAAAGAGACTACGCTTTGATCGTTCCCTGGAAGACCGGTAGTAGTTTCCGATGCATATCTGGAAGCATTCTGTAATCTGTGGACTATCAGAGTGTTGATGAAACACAGATATTGCATCGGGAGTGAATACAACAGTCACCATGCGCAGTTTCCTCCATAGGAGTAATGTCTGAAACAGTTTACGCTTTGATCTCTCCTTGGAAGACAAGTAGTAGTTTCCGTTGCACATGTGGAGGCATTCAATAATCTGTGGACTATCAGAGTGTTGATGAAACACCGAAATTGCATCGGGATTGAATACAACAGTCACCATGCACAATTTCCTCCGTGGGAGTACTGTCTCAAACAGTCTACGCTTTTATCATTCCCGGTAAGGCCAGTAGTAGTTTCCGATGCACATCTGGAGCCATTGTGTATTCTGTGGACAATCAGAGTGTTGATGAAACACAGATATTGCATCCGGATTGAATACAACAGTCACCATGCGCACTTTCCTCCATGGGAGTAATGTCTCAAAGAGACTACGCTTTGATCGTTCCTTGGAAGACCGGTAGTAGTTTCCGATGCATATCTGGAAGCATTCTGTAATCTGTGGACTATCAGAGTGTTGATGAAACACAGATAGTGCATCGGGAGTGAATACAACAGTCACCATGCGCAGTTTCCTCCATAGGAGTAATGTCTGAAACAGTTTACGCTTTGATCGTTCCCTGGAAGACCAGTAGTAGTTTCCGATGCATATCTGGAGGCGTTCTGTAATCTATGGACAATCAGACTGTTGATAAAACACAGATATTCAATCGGGATTGAATACAACAGTCACCATGCGCTCTTTCCTCCATGGGAGTAATGTCTCAAACAGTCTACGCTTTGATCGTTCCCTGGAAGACCAGTAGTAGTTTCCGATGCGCATCTGGAGGCATTCTGTAATCTGTGGACTATAAGACTGTTGATGAAACACAGAAATTAAATCGGGATTGAATACAACAGTCACCACGCGCACTTTCCTCCATCTGAGCAATGTCTCAAAGAGTTTACGCTCAGATCGTCCCCTGGAAGACCAGTAGTAGTTTCCGATGCACATCAGGAGGCATTCTGTAATCTGTGCACTATCAGAGTGTTGATGAAACACAGAAATTGCATCGGGATTGAATAGAACAGTCCCCATGCGCACTTTCCTCCATGGGAGTAGTATCTCAAAGTGTCTACGCTTTGATCGCTCCCTGGAAGACCAGAAGTTGTTTCCGATGCACAACTGGAGGCATTCTGTAATCTGTGGAATATCAGAGTGTTGATGAAACACAGAAAATGCATCGGGATTGAATACAACAGTCACCATGCGCACTTTCCTCCATGGGAGTAATGTCTCAAACAGTCTACGCTTTGATCGTTCCCTGGAAGACCACTATTAGATTCCGATGCACATCTGGTGGCATTCTGAAATCTGTGGACCATCAGAGTGTTGATGAAACACAGAAATTGCATCGGGATTGAATACAACAGTCACCACGCGCACTTTCCTCCCGGGAGTAATGTCTCAAACAGTCTACGCTTTGATAGTACCCTGGAAGACCAGTAGTGGTTTCCGATGCACATCTGGTGGCATTCTGTAATCTGTGGACTATCAGAGTGTTGATGATACACAGAAATTGCATCGGGATTGAATACAACAGTTACCATTCGCACTTTATTCCATGGGAGTAATGTCTCAAACAGTTCACGCTTTGAGCGTTCCCTGGAACTCCAGTAGTAGTTTCCGATGCACATCTGGTGACATTCTGTAATCTGTGGACTATCAGAGTGTTGATGAAACACAGAAATTACATCGGGATTGAATACAACGGTCACCATGCGCACTTTCCTACATGGGAGTAATGTCTCAAACAGTTTACGCTTTGATCGTTCCCTGGAAGACCAGTAGTAGTTTCCGATGCACATCTGGAAGCATTCTGTAATCTGTGGACTATCAGAGTGTTGATGAAACACAGTTATCGCCTCGGGATTGAATACAACAGTCACAATGCGCATTTTCCTCCATGCTAGTAATATCTCAAACAGCCTACGCTTTGATCGCTCCCTGAAAGACCAGTAGTAATTTCCGATGCACATCTGGAGACATTCGGTAATCTGTGGACTATCAGAGTGTTGATGAAACACAGAAATTGCATCTGGATTGAATTCAACAGTCACCATGCGCCCTTTCCTCCATGGGAGTAATTTCTCAAAGAGACTACGCTTTGAAAGTTCCCTGGAAGACCAGTAGTAGTTTCCGATGCACATCTGGAAGCATTTTTTAATCTGTGGACAATCAGAGTGTCGATGAAACATAGTTATCGCATCGGGATTGAATACAACAGTCACCATGCGAACTTTCCTCCATAGGAGTAATGTCTCAAACAGTCTACGCTTTGATCGTTCCCTGGAAGACCAGTAGTAGTTTCCGATGCACATTTGGAAGCATTTTTTAATCTGTAGGCTATCAGAGTGTTGATGAAACACAGTTATCGCATCGGGATTGAATACAACAGTCACCATGTGCACTTTCCTCCATAGGAGTAATGTCTCAAACAGTCTACGCTTTGATCGTTCCCTGGAAGACCAGTAGTAGCTTCCGATGCACATCTGGAAGCATTTTTTAATCTGTGGACTATCAGAGTGTCGATGAAACACAGTTATTGCATCGGGGTCGAATACAACAGTCACCATGCGCACTTTCCTCCATGGGAGTAATTCTCAAACAGTCTACACTTTGATCGTTCCCTGGGAAACCAGTAGTAGTTTCCGAAGCACATCTGGAGGCATTCTGTAACCTGTGGACTATCAGAGTGTTCATGAAACACTGAAATTGCCTCGGGATTGAATACAACAGTCACCATGCGCACTTTACTCCATGGGTGTAATGTCTCAACAGTCTACGCTTTGATCGTTCCCATGAAGACCAGTATAAATTTCCGATGCACATCAGGAGGCATTCTGTAATCTGTCTACTATCAGAGTGTTGATGAAACACACAAATTTCATGGGGATTGAATACAACAGTCACCATGCACACTTTCCTCCATGGGAGTAATGTCTCAAACAGTCTACGCTTTCATCGTTCCCTGGAAGACCAGCAGTAGTTTCCGATGCACATCTGGAGGCATTCTGTAATCTGTGGACTATCAGTGTGTTGATGAAACACAGGAATTGCATCGAGATTGAGTACAACAGTCACCATGCACACTTTCCTCCATGGGAGTAATGTCTCAAACAGTCTACGCTTTCATCGTTCCCTGAAAGACCAGTAGATGTTTCCGATGCTCATCTGGAGGCATTCTGTAATCTGTGGACTATTAGAGAGTTGATGAAACACAGAAATTGCATCGGGATTGAATACAACAGTCACCATGCCCACTTTCCAACATGGGAGTAATGTCTCAAACAGTCTACACTTTGATCGTTCCCTGGAAGACCAGTAGTAGTTTCCGATGCACATCTGGATGCATTCTGTAATCTGTGCACTATCAGAGTTTTGATGAAACACAGAAATTGCATCGGGATTGAATACAACAGTCACCATGCGCACTTTCCTCCATGGGAGTAATGTCTCAAGCAGTCTACGCTTTGATCGTTCCCTGGAAGACCAGTAGTAGTTTCCCATGCACATCTGGAAGCATTCTGTAATCTGTGGACTATCCGAGTGTTGATGAAACACAGTTATCGCATCGGGATTGAATACAACAGTCACCATGCGCACTTTCCTCCATGGGAGTAATGTCTCAAAGAGACTACGCTTTGAACGTTCCCTGGCAGACCAGGAGTAGTTTCCGCTGCACATCTGGAGGCATTCTGTAATCTGTGTACCATCAGAGTGCTGATGAAACACAGAAATTGCATCGGGATTGAATACAACAGTCACCATGCGCAGTTACCTCCATGGGAGTATTGCCTCAAACAGTCTACGCTTTGATCGTTCTCAGGAAGACCAGTAGTAGTTTCCGATACACATCTGGAGGCATTCTGTAATCTGTGGAATATCAGAGTGTTTAGGAACACAGAAATTGCGTCGGGATTGAATACAACAGGCACCATGCGCACTTTCCTCCATGGGAGTAATGTCTCAAAGAGTCTACGCTTTGATCGTTCCCTGGAAGACCAGTAGTAGTTTCCGATGCACATCTGGAGCCATTGTGTATTCTGTGGATAATCAGCGTTTTGATGAAACACAGATGTTGCATCGGGAGTGAATACAACAGTCACCATGTGCACTTTCCTCCATAGGAGTAATGTCTCAAACAGTCTACGCTTTGATCGTTCCCTGGAAGAGCAGTAGTAGTTTCCGATGCACATCTGGAGGCACTCTGTAATCTGTCGACTATCAGAGTGTTGATGAAACACAGAAATTTCATGGGGATTGAATACAACAGTCACCATGCACACTTTCCTCCATGGGAGTAATGTCTCAAACAGTCTACGCTTTCGTCGTTCCCTGGAAGACCAGTATTAGTTTCCGATGCATATCTGGAGGCATTCTGTAATCTGTGGATGATCAGAGAGTTGATGAAACACAGAAATTGCATCGGGATTGAATACAACAGTCTCCATGTGCACTTTCCTCCATGGGAGTAATGTCTCAAACAGTCTACGCTTTGATCGTTCCCTGGAAGACCAGTAGTAGTTTTCGATGCACATCTGGAAGCATTTTTTAATCTGTGGACTATCAGAGTGTCGATGAAACACAGTTATTGCATCGGGATTGAATACAACAGTCACCATGCGCACTTTCCTCCATGGGAGTAATTCTCAAACAGTCTACACTTTGATCGTTCCCTGGAAAACCAGTAGTAGTTTCCGATGCACATCTGGAGGCATTCTGTAACCTGTGGACTATCAGAGTGTTGATGAAACACAGAAATTGCCTCGGGATTGAATACAATAGTCACCATGCGCACTTTACTCCATGGGTGTAATGTCTCAACAGTCTACGCTTTGATCGTTCCCATGAAAACCAGTATAAGTTTCCGATGCACATCTGGAGGCATTCTGTAATCTGTCGACTATCAGAGTGTTGATGAAACACAGAAATTTCATGGGGATTGAATACAACAGTCACCATGCACTCTTTCCTCCATGGGAGTAATGTCTCAAACAGTCTACGCTTTCATCGTTCCCTGGAAGACCAGTAGTAGTTTCCGATGCACATCTGGAGGCATTCTGTAATCTGTGGACTATCAGAGTGTTGATGAAACACAGGAATTGCATCGAGATTGAGTACAACAGTCACCATGCACACTTTCCTCCATGGGAGTAATGTCTCAAACAGTCTACGCTTTCATCGTTCCCTGGAAGACCAGTAGTAGTTTCCGATGCTCATCTGGAGGCATTCTGTAATCTGTGCACTATCAGAGTTTTGATGAAACACAGAAATTGCATCGGGATTGAACACAACAGTCACCATGCGCACTTTCCTCCATGGGAGTAATGTCTCAAGCAGTCTACGCTTTGATCGTTCCCTGGATGACCAGTAGTAGTTTCCCATGCACATCTGGAAGCATTCTGTAATCTGTGGACTATCCGAGTGTTGATGAAACACAGTTATCGCATCGGGATTGAATACAACAGTCACCATGCGCACTTTCCTCCATGGGAGTAATGTCTCAAAGAGACTACGCTTTGAACGTTCCATGGCAGACCAGGAGCAGTTTCCGCTGCACATCTGGAGGCATTCTGTAATCTGTGTACCATCAGAGTGTTGATGAAACACAGAAATTGCATCGGGATTGAATACAACAGTCACCATGCGCAGTTACCTCCATGGGAGTAATGTCTCAAACAGTCTACCCTTTGATCGTTCTCAGGAAGACCAGTAGTAGTTTCCGATACACATCTGGAGGCATTCTGTAATCTGTGGACTATCACAGTGTTTAGAAACACAGAAATTGCTTCGGGATTGAATACAACAGGCACCATGCGCACTTTCCTCCATGGGAGTAATGTCTCAAAGAATCTACGCTTTGATCGTTCCCTGGAAGACCAGTAGTAGTTTCCGATGCACATCTGGAGGCATTCTGTATTCTGTGGACAATTAGAGTGTTGATGATACCAAAATTGCATCGGGATTGAATACAACAGTCACCATGCACACTTTCCTCCATGGGAGTAATGTCTCAAACAGTCTGCGCTTTGATCGTTCCCAGGAAGACCAGTAGTAGTTTCCGATGCACATCTGGAGCCATTGTGTATTCTGTGGATAATCAGAGTGTTGATGAAACACAGATATTGCATCGGGAGTGAATACAACAGTCACCACGTGCACTTTCCTCCATAGGAGTAATGTCTCAAACAGTCTACGGTTTGATCGTTCCCTGGAAGAGCAGTAGTAGTTTCCGATGCACATCTGGAGGCATTCTGTAATCTGTCGACTATCAGAGTGTTGATGAAACACAGATATTTCATGGGGATTGAATACAACAGTCACCATGCACACTTTCCTCCATGGGAGTAATGTCTCAAACAGTCTACGCTTTCATCGTTCCCTGGAATACCAGTAATAGTTTCCGATGCACATCTGGAGGCATTCTGTAATCTGTGGATGATCAGAGAGTTGATGAAACACAGAAATTGCATCGTGATTGAATGCAACAGTCACCATGCGCACTTTCCTCCATGGGAGTAATGTCTCAAACAGTTTACGTTTTGATCGTTCCCTAGAAGACCAGTAGTAATTTCCGATGCACATCTGGAGGCATTCTGTAATCTTTGGAATATCAGAGTGTTGATGAAACACAGATATTGCATCGGGATTGAATACAACAGTCACCATGCACAATTTCCTCCGTGGGAGTACTGTCTCAAACAGTCTACGCTTTTATCATTCCCGGTAAGACCAGTAGTAGTTTCCGATGCACATCTGGAGCCATTGTGTATTCTGTGGACAATCAGAGTGTTGATGAAACACAGATATTGCATCGGGAGTGAATACAACAGTCACCATGCGCACTTTCCTCCATAGGAGTAATGTCTCAAACAGTGTACGCTTTGATCGTTCCCTGGAAGAGCAGTAGTAGTTTCCGATGCACATCTCTAGGCATTCTGTAATCTGTGGACTATCAGGGTGTTCATGAAACACAGAAATTGTATCGGAATTGAGTACAACAGTCACCATGCGCACTTTCCCCATAGGAGTAATTCTCAAACAGTCTACGCTTTGATCTTTCCCTGGAAGTCCAGTAGTAGTTTCCGATGCATATTTGGAGGCATTCTGTAATCAGTGGACCTTCAAAGTGTTGATGAAACACAGAAATTGCCTCGGGATTGAATACAACAGTCACCATGCACACTTTCCTCCATTGGAGTAATGTCTTAAACAGTCTACGTTTCAATCGTACCCTGGAAGACAAGTAGCAGTTTCCGATTTACATCTGGAGGCATTCTG
Source organism: Schistocerca gregaria (assembly GCF_023897955.1). Taxonomy (NCBI): domain Eukaryota; kingdom Metazoa; phylum Arthropoda; class Insecta; order Orthoptera; family Acrididae; genus Schistocerca; species Schistocerca gregaria. The sequence continues at coordinate 2,712,378 of NW_026061890.1, read as the reverse complement.
TAATCTGTGGACTATCAGAGTGTTGATGAAACACAGAAATTGCATCGAGATTGAATACAACAGTCACCATGCGCACTTTTCTCCATGGGAGTGATGTCTCAAACAGTCTACGCTTTGATCGTTCCCTGGAAGACCAGTAGTAGTTTCCGATGCACATCTGGACGCATTCTGTAATCTGTGGACTATCAGAGTGTTGATGAAACACAGATATTGCATCCGGATTGAATACAACAGTCACCATGCGCACTTTCCTCCATGGGAGTAATGTCTCAAAGAGACTACGCTTTGATCGTTCCCTGGAAGACCGGTAGTAGTTTCCGATGCATATCTGGAAGCATTCTGTAATCTGTGGACTATCAGAGTGTTGATGAAACACAGATATTGCATCGGGAGTGAATACAACAGTCACCATGCGCAGTTTCCTCCATAGGAGTAATGTCTGAAACAGTTTACGCTTTGATCGTTCCCTGGAAGACCAGTAGTAGTTTCCGATGCATATCTGGAGGCGTTCTGTAATCTATGGACAATCAGACTGTTGATAAAACACAGATATTCAATCGGGATTGAATACAACAGTCACCATGCGCTCTTTCCTCCATGGGAGTAATGTCTCAAACAGTCTACGCTTTGATCGTTCCCTGGAAGACCGGTAGTAGTTTCCGATGCGCATCTGGAGGCATTCTGTATTCTGTGGACTATAAGACTGTTGATGAAACACAGAAATTAAATCGGGATTGAATACAACAGTCACCACGCGCACTTTCCTCCATCTGAGCAATGTCTCAAAGAGTTTACGCTCAGATCGTCCCCTGGAAGACCAGTAGTAGTTTCCCATGCACATCTGGAGGCATTCTGTAATCTGTGCACTATCAGAGTGTTGATGAAACACAGAAATTGCATCGGGATTGAATAGAACAGTCCCCATGCGCACTTTCCTCCATGGGAGTAGTATCTCAAAGTGTCTACGCTTTGATCGCTCCCTGGAAGACCAGAAGTTGTTTCCGATGCACAACTGGAGGCATTCTGTAATCTGTGGAATATCAGAGTGTTGATGAAACACAAAAATTGCATCGGGATTGAATACAACAGTCACCATGCGCACTTTGCTCCATGGGAGTAATGTCTCAAACAGTCTACGCTTTGATCGTTCCCTGGAAGACCAGTATTAGATTCCGATGCACATCTGGTGGCATTCTGCAATCTGTGGACCATCAGAGTGTTGATGAAACACAGAAATTGCATCGGGATTGAATACAACAGTCACCACGCGCACTTTCCTCCCGGGAGTAATGTCTCAAACAGTCTACTCTTTGATAGTACCCTGGAAGACCAGTAGTAGTTTCCGATGCACATCTGGTGGCATTCTGTAATCTGTGGACTATCAGAGTGTTGATGATACACAGAAATTGCATCGTGATTGAATACAACAATTACCATTCGCACTTTATTCCATGGTCGTAATGTCTCAAACAGTTCACGCTTTGAGCGTTCCCTGGAACTCCAGTAGTAGTTTCCGATGCACATCTGGTGACATTCTGTAATCTGTGGACTATCAGAGTGTTGATGAAACACAGAAATTACATCGGGATTGAATACAACGGTCACCATGCGAACTTTCCTACATGGGAGTAATGTCTCAAACAGTTTACGCTTTGATCGTTCCCTGGAAGACCAGTAGTAGTTTCCGATGCACATCTGGAAGCATTCTGTAATCTGTGGACTATCAGAGTGTTGATGAAACACAGTTATCGCCTCGGGATTGAATACAACAGTCACAATGCGCACTTTCCTCCATGCGAGTAATATCTCAAACAGCCTACGCTTTGATCGCTCCCTGAAAGACCAGTAGTAATTTCCGATGCACATCTGGAGACATTCGGTAATCTGTGGACTATCAGAGTGTTGATGAAACACAGAAATTGCATCTGGATTGAATTCAACAGTCACCATGCGCCCTTTCCTCCATGGGAGTAATTTCTCAAAGAGACTACGCTTTGAAAGTTCCCTGGAAGACCAGTAGTAGTTTCCGATGCACATCTGGAAGCATTTTTTAATCTGTAGACTATCAGAGTGTCGATGAAACATAGTTATCGCATCGGGATTGAATACAACAGTCACCATGCGCACTTTCCTCCATAGGAGTAATGTCTCAAACAGTCTACGCTTTCATCGTTCCCTGGAAGACCAGTAGTAGTTTCCGATGCACATTTGGAAGCATTTTTTAATCTGTAGATTATCAGAGTGTTGATGAAACACAGTTATCGCATCGGGATTGAATACAACAGTCACCATGTGCACTTTCCTCCATAGGAGTAATGTCTCAAACAGTCTACGCTTTGATCGTTCCCTGGAAGACCAGTAGTAGCTTCCGATGCACATCTGGAAGCATTTTTTAATCTGTGGACTATCAGAGTGTCGATGAAACACAGTTATTGCATCGTGGGTCGAATACAACAGTCACCATGCGCACTTTCCTCCATGGGAGTAATTCTCAAACAGTCTACACTTTGATCGCTCCCTGGGAAACCAGTAGTAGTTTCCGAAGCACATCTGGAGGCATTCTGTAACCTGTGGACTAGCAGAGTGTTGATGAAACACTGAAATTGCCTCGGGATTGAATACAACAGTCACCATGCGCACTTTACTCCATGGGTGTAATGTCTCAATAGTCTACGCTTTGATCGTTCCCATGAAGACCAGTATAAGTTTCCGATGCACATCTGGAGGCATTCTGTAATCTGTCGACTATCAGAATGTTGATGAAACACACAAATTTCATGGGGATTGAATACAACAGTCACCATGCACACTTTCCTCCATGGGAGTAATGTCTCAAACAGTCTACGCTTTCATCGTTCCCTGGAAGACCAGTAGTAGTTTCCGATGCACATCTGGAGGCATTCTGTAATCTGTGGACTATCAGTGTGTTGATGAAACACAGGAATTGCATCGAGATTGAGTAAAACACTCACCATGCACACTTTCCTCCATGGGAGTAATTCTCAAACAGTCTACGCTTAGATCTTTCCCTGGAAGTCCAGTAGTAGTTTCCGATGCATATTTGGAGGCATTCTGTAATCAGAGGACCTTCAAAGTGTTGATGAAACACAGAAATTGCCTCGGGATTGAGTACAACAGTCACCATGCACACTTTCCTCCATTGGAGTAATGTCTTAAACAGTCTACGTTTTAATCGTACCCTGGAAGACAAGTAGCAGTTTCCGATTTACATCTGGAGGCATTCTGTAATCTGTGGACTATCAGAGTGTTGATGAAACACAGAAATTGCATCGAGATTGAATACAACAGTCATTATGCGCACTTTTCTCCATGGGAGTGATGTCTCAAACAGTCTACGCTTTGATCGTTCCCTGGAAGACCAGTAGTAGTTTCCGATGCACATCTGGACGCATTCTGTAATCTGTGGACTATCAGAGTGTTGATGAAACACAGATATTGCATCCGGATTGAATACAACAGTCACCATGCGCACTTTCCTCCATTGGAGTAATGTCTCAAAGAGACTACGCTTTGATCGTTCCCTGGAAGACCGGTAGTAGTTTCCGATGCATATCTGGAAGCATTCTGTAATCTGTGGACTATCAGAGTGTTGATGAAACACAGATATTGCATCGGGAGTGAATACAACAGTCACCATGCGCAGTTTCCTCCATAGGAGTAATGTCTGAAACAGTTTACGCTTTGATCGTTCCCTGGAAGACCAGTAGTAGTTTCCGATGCATATCTGGAGGCGTTCTGTAATCTATGGACAATCAGACTGTTGATAAAACACAGATATTCAATCGGGATTGAATACAACAGTCACCATGCGCTCTTTCCTCCATGGGAGTAATGTCTCAAACAGTCTACGCTTTGATCGTTCCCTGGAAGACCAGTAGTAGTTTCCGATGCGCATCTGGAGGCATTCTGTAATCTGTGGACTATCAGAGTGTTGATGAAACACAGATATTGCATCAGGATTGAATACAACAGTCACCATGCACAATTTCCTCCGTGGGAGTACTGTCTCAAACAGTCTACGCTTTTATCATTCCCGGTAAGACCAGTAGTAGTTTCCGATGCACATCTGGAGCCATTGTGTATTCTGTGGACAATCAGAGTGTTGATGAAACACAGATATTGCATCGGGAGTGAATACAACAGTCACCATGCGCACTTTCCTCCATAGGAGTAATGTCTCAAACAGTGTACGCTTTGATCGTTCCCTGGAAGAGCAGTAGTAGTTTCCGATGCACATCTCTAGGCATTCTGTAATCTGTGGACTATCAGGGTGTTCATGAAACACAGAAATTGTATCGGAATTGAGTACAACAGTCACCATGCGCACTTTCCCCCATAGGAGTAATTCTCAAACAGTCTACGCTTTGATCTTTCCCTGAAAGACCAGTAGTAGTTTCCGATGCATATTTGGAGGCATTCTGTAATCAGTGGACCTTCAAAGTGTTGATGAAACACAGAAATTGCCTCGGGATTGAATACAACAGTCACCATGCACACTTTCCTCCATTGGAGTAATGTCTTAAACAGTCTACGTTTTAATCGTACCCTGGAAGACAAGTAGCATTTTCCGATTTACATCTGGAGGCATTCTGTAATCTGTGGACTATCAGAGTGTTGATGAAACACAGAAATTGCATCGAGATTGAATACAACAGTCACCATGCGCACTTTTCTCCATGGGAGTGATGTCTCAAACAGTCTACGCTTTGATCGTTCCCTGGAAGACCAGTAGTAGTTTCCGATGCACATCTGGACGCATTCTGTAATCTGTGGACTATCAGAGTGTTGATGAAACACAGATATTGCATCCGGATTGAATACAACAGTCACCATGCGCACTTTCCTCCATGGGAGTAATGTCTCAAACAGACTACGCTTTGATCGTTCCCTGGAAGACCGGTAGTAGTTTCCGATGCATATCTGGAAGCATTCTGTAATCTGTGGACTATCAGAATGTTGATGAAACACAGATATTTCATCGGGAGTGAATACAACAGTCCCCATGCGCTGTTTCCTCCATAGGAGTAATGTCTGAAACAGTTTACGCTTTGATCGTTCCCTGGAAGACCAGTAGTAGTATCCGATGCATATCTGGAGGCGTTCTGTAATCTATGGACAATCAGACTGTTGATAAAACACAGATATTCAATCGGGATTGAATACAACAGTCACCATGCGCTCTTTCCTCCATGGGAGTAACGTCTCAAACAGTCTACGCTTTGATCGTTCCCTGGAAGACCAGTAGTAGTTTCCGATGCGCATCTGGAGGCATTCTGTAATCTGTGGACTATAAGACTGTTGATGAAACACAGAAATTAAATCGGGATTGAATACAACAGTCACCACGCGCACTTTCCTCCATCTGAGCAATGTCTCAAAGAGTTTACGCTCAGATCGTCCCCTGGAAGACCAGTAGTAGTTTCCGATGCACATCTGGAGGCATTCTGTAATCTGTGCACTATCAGAGTGTTGATGAAACACAGAAATTGCATCGGGATTGAATAGAACAGTCCCCATGCGCACTTTCCTCCATGGGAGTAGTATCTCAAAGTGTCTACGCTTTGATCGCTCCCTGGAAGACCAGAAGTTGTTTCCGATGCACATCTGGTGGCATTCTGTAATCTGTGGACTATCAGAGTGTTGATGATACACTGAAATTGCCTCGGGATTGAATACAACAGTCACCATGCGCACTTTACTCCATGGGTGTAATGTCTCAACAGTCTACGCTTTGATCGTTCCCATGAAGACCAGTATAAGTTTCCGATGCACATCTGGAGGCATTCTGTAATCTGTCGACTATCAGAGTGTTGATGAAACACACAAATTTCATGGGGATTGAATACAACAGTCACCATGCACACTTTCCTCCATGGGAGTAATGTCTCAAACAGTCTACGCTTTGATAGTACCCTGGAAGACCAGTAGTAGTTTCCGATGCACATCTGGTGGCATTCTGTAATCTGTGGACTATCAGAGTGTTGATGATACACAGAAATTGCATCGTGATTGAATACAACAATTACCATTAGCACTTTATTCCAAGGTCGTAATGTCTCAAACAGTTCACGCTTTGAGCGTTCCCTGGAACTCCAGTAGTAGTTTCCGATGCACATCTGGTGACATTCTGTAATCTGTGGACTATCAGAGTGTTGATGAAACACAGAAATTACATCGGGATTGAATACAACGGTCACCATGCGCACTTTCCTACATGGGAGTAATGTCTCAAACAGTTTACGCTTTGATCGTTCCCTGGAAGACCAGTAGTAGTTTCCGATGCACATCTGGAAGCATATTTTAATCTGTAGACTATCAGAGTATCGATGAAACATAGTTATCGCATCGGGATTGAATACAACAGTCACCATGCGCACTTCCCTCCATTGGAGTAATGTCTCAAACAGTCTACGCTTTGATCGTTCCCTGGAAGACCAGTAGTAGTTTCCGATGCACATTTGGAAGCATTTTTTAATCTGTAGACTATCAGAGTGTTGATGAAACACAGTTATCGCATTGGGATTGAATACAACAGTCACCATGTGCACTTTCCTCCATAGGAGTAATGTCTCAAACAGTCTACGCTTTGATCGTTCCCTGGAAGACCAGTAGTAGCTTCCGATGCACATCTGGAAGCATTTTTTAATCTGTGGACTATCAGAGTGTCGATGAAACACAGTTATTGCATCGGGGTCGAATACAACAGTCACCATGCGCACTTTCCTCCATGGGAGTAATTCTCAAACAGTCTACACTTTGATCGTTCCCTGGGAAACCAGTAGTAGTTTCCGAAGAACATCTGGAGGCATTCTGTAACCTGTGGACTATCAGAGTGTTGATGAAACACTGAAATTGCCTCGGGATTGAATACAACAGTCACCATGCGCACTTTACTCCATGGGTGTAATGTCTCAACAGTCTACGCTTTGATCGTTCCCATGAAGACCAGTATAAGTTTCCGATGCACATCTGGAGGCATTCTGTAATCTGTCGACTATCAGAGTGTTGATGAAACACACAAATTTCATGGGGATTGAATACAACAGTCACCATGCACACTTTCCTCCATGGGAGTAATGTCTCAAACAGTCTACGCTTTCATCGTTCCCTGGAAGACCAGTAGTAGTTTCCGATGCACATCTGGAGGCATTCTGTAATCTGTGGACTATCAGTGTGTTGATGAAACACAGGAATTGCATCGAGATTGAGTACAACACTCACCATGCACAATTTCCTCCATGGGAGTAATTCTCAAACAGTCTACGCTTAGATCTTTCCCTGGAAGTCCAGTAGTAGTTTCCGATGCATATTTGGAGGCATTCTGTAATCAGTGGACCTTCAAAGTGTTGATGAAACACAGAAATTGCCTCGGGATTGAGTACAACAGTCACCATGCACACTTTCCTCCATTGGAGTAATGTCTTAAACAGTCTACGTTTTAATCGTACCCTGGAAGACAAGTAGCAGTTTCCGATTTACATCTGGAGGCATTCTGTAATCTGTGGACTATCAGAGTGTTGATGAAACACAGAAATTGCATCGAGATTGAATACAACAGTCACCACGCGCACTTTCCTCCCGGGAGTAATGTCTCAAACAGTCTACGCTTTGATCGTTCCCTGGAAGACCAGTAGTAGTTTCCGATGCACATCTGGACGCATTCTGTAATCTGTGGACTATCAGAGTGTTGATGAAACACAGATATTGCATCCGGATTGAATACAACAGTCACCATGCGCACTTTCCTCCATGGGAGTAATGTCTCAAAGAGACTACGCTTTGATCGTTCCCTGGAAGACCGGTAGTAGTTTCCGATGCATATCTGGCAGCATTCTGTAATCTGTGGACTATCAGAGTGTTGATGAAACACAGATATTGCATCGGGAGTGAATACAACAGTCACCATGCGCAGTTTCCTCCATAGGAGTAATGTCTGAAACAGTTTACGCTTTGATCGTTCCCTGGAAGACCAGTAGTAGTTTCCGATGCATATCTGGAGGCGTTCTGTAATCTATGGACAATCAGACTGTTGATAAAACACAGATATTCAATCGGGATTGAATACAACAGTCACCATGCGCACTTTCCTCCATGGGAGTAATGTCTCAAACAGTCTACGCTTTGATCGTTCCCTGGAAGACCAGTAGTAGTTTCCGATGCGCATCTGGAGGCATTCTGTAATCTGTGGACTATCAGAGTGTTGATGAAACACAGATATTGCATCGGGATTGAATACAACAGTCACCATGCACAATTTCCTCCGTGGGAGTACTGTCTCAAACAGTCTACGCTTTTATCATTCCCGGTAAGACCAGTAGTAGTTTCCGATGCACATCTGGAGCCATTGTGTATTCTGTGGACAATCAGAGTGTTGATGAAACACAGATATTGCATCGGGAGTGAATACAACAGTCACCATGCGCACTTTCCTCCATAGGAGTAATGTCTCAAACAGTGTACGCTTTGATCGTTCCCTGGAAGAGCAGTAGTAGTTTCCGATGCACATCTCTAGGCATTCTGTAATCTGTGGACTATCAGGGTGTTCATGAAACACAGAAATTGTATCGGAATTGAGTACAACAGTCACCATGCGCACTTTCCCCCATAGGAGTAATTCTCAAACAGTCTACGCTTTGATCTTTCCCTGAAAGTCCAGTAGTAGTTTCCGATGCATATTTGGAGGCATTCTGTAATCAGTGGACCTTCAAAGTGTTGATGAAACACAGAAATTGCCTCGGGATTGAATACAACAGTCACCATGCACACTTTCCTCCATTGGAGTAATGTCTTAAACAGTCTACGTTTTAATCGTACCCTGGAAGACAAGTAGCAGTTTCCGATGCACATCTGGAGGCATTCTGTAATCTGTGGACTATCAGAGTGTTGATGAAACACAGAAATTGCATCGAGATTGAATACAACAGTCACCATGCGCACTTTTCTCCATGGGAGTGATGTCTCAAACAGTCTACGCTTTGATCGTTCCCTGGAAGACCAGTAGTAGTTTCCGATGCACATCTGGACGCATTCTGTAATCTGTGGACTATCAGAGTGTTGATGAAACACAGATATTGCATCCGGATTGAATACAACAGTCACCATGCGCACTTTCCTCCATGGGAGTAATGTCTCAAAGAGACTACGCTTTGATCGTTCACTGGAAGACCGGTAGTAGTTTCCGATGCATATCTGGAAGCATTCTGTAATGTGTGGACTATCAGAGTGTTGATGAAACACAGATTTTTCATCGGGAGTGAATACAACAGTCACCATGCACTGTTTCCTCCATAGGAGTAATGTCTGAAACAGTTTACGCTTTGATCGTTCCCTGGAAGACCAGTAGTAGTTTCCGATGCATATCTGGAGGCGTTCTGTAATCTATGGACAATCAGACTGTTGATAAAACACAGATATTCAATCGGGATTGAATACAACAGTCACCATGCGCTCTTTCCTCCATGGGAGTAATGTCTCAAACAGTCTACGCTTTGATCGTTCCCTGGAAGACCAGTAGTAGTTTCCGATGCGCATCTGGAGGCATTCTGTAATCTGTGGACTATAAGACTGTTGATGAAACACAGAAATTAAATCGGGATTGAATACAACAGTCACCACGCGCACTTTCCTCCATCTGAGCAATGTCTCAAAGAGTTTACGCTCAGATCGTCCCCTGGAAGACCAGTAGTAGTTTCCGATGCACATCTGGAGGCATTCTGTAATCTGTGCACTATCAGAGTGTTGATGAAACACAGAAATTGCATCGGGATTGAATAGAACAGTCCCCATGCGCACTTTCCTCCATGGGAGTAGTATCTCAAAGTGTCTACGCTTTGATCGCTCCCTGGAAGACCAGAAGTTGTTTCCGATGCACAACTGGAGGCATTCTGTAATCTGTGGAATATCAGAGTGTTGATGAAACACAGAAATTGCATCGGGATTGAATACAACAGTCACCACGCGCACTTTCCTCCCGGGAGTAATGTCTCAAACAGTCTACGCTTTGATAGTACCCTGGAAGACCAGTAGTAGTTTCCGATGCACATCTGGTGGCATTCTGTAATCTGTGGACTATCAGAGTGTTAATGATACACAGAAATTGCATCGGGATTGAATACAACAGTTACCATTCGCACTTTATTCCATGGGAGTAATGTCTCAAACAGTTCACGCTTTGAGCGTTCCCTGGAACTCCAGTAGTAGTTTCCGATGCACATCTGGTGACATTCTGTAATCTGTGGACTATCAGAGTGTTGATGAAACACAGAAATTACATCGGGATTGAATACAACGGTCACCATGCGCACTTTCCTACATGGGAGTAATGTCTCAAACAGTTTACGCTTTGATCGTTCCCTGGAAGACCAGTAGTAGTTTCCGATGCACATCTGGAAGCATTCTGTAATCTGTGGACTATCAGAGTGTTGATGAAACACAGTTATCGCCTCGAGATTGAATACAACAGTCACAATGCGCACTTTCCTCCATGCGAGTAATATCTCAAACAGCCTACGCTTTGATCTCTCCCTGAAAGACCAGTAGCAATTTCCGATGCACATCTGGAGACATTCGGTAATCTGTGGACTATCAGAGTGTTGATGAAACACAGAAATTGCATCTGGATTGAATTCAACATTCACCATGCGCCCTTTCCTCCATGGGAGTAATTTCTCAAAGAGACTACGCTTAGAAAGTTCCCTGGAAGACCAGTAGTAGTTTCCGATGCACATCTGGAAGCATTTTTTAATCTGTGGACTATCAGAGTGTCGATGAAACATAGTTATCGCATCGGGATTGAATACAACAGTCACCATGCGCACTTTCCTCCATAGGAGTAATGTCTCAAACAGTCTACGCTTTGATCGTTCCCTGGAAGACCAGTAGTAGTTTCCAATGCACATTTGGAAGCATTTTTTAATCTGTAGACTATCAGAGTGTTGATGAAACACAGTTATCGCATCGGGATTGAATACAACAGTCACCATGTGCACTTTCCTCCATAGGAGTAATGTCTCAAACAGTCTACGCTTTGATCGTTCCCTGGAAGACCAGTAGTAGCTCCCGATGCACATCTGGAAGCATTTTTTAATCTGTGGACTATCAGAGTGTCGATGAAACACAGTTATTGCATCGGGGTCGAATACAACAGTCACCATGCGCACTTTCCTCCATGGGAGTAATTCTCAAACAGTCTACACTTTGATCGTTCCCTGGGAAACCAGTAGTAGTTTCCGAAGCACATCTGGAGGCATTCTGTAACCTGTGGACTATCAGAGTGTTGATGAAACACTGAAATTGCCTCGGGATTGAATACAACAGTCACCATGCGCACTTTACTCCATGGGTGTAATGTCTCAACAGTCTACGCTTTGATCGTTCCCATGAAGACCAGTATAAGTTTCCGATGCACATCTGGTGGCATTCTGTAATCTGTGGACTATCAGAGTGTTGATGATACACAGAAATTGCATCGTGATTGAATACAACAATTACCATTCGCACTTTATTCCAAGGTCGTAATGTCTCAAACAGTTCACGCTTTGAGCGTTCCCTGGAACTCCAGTAGTAGTTTCCGATGCACATCTGGTGACATTCTGTAATCTGTGGACTATCAGAGTGTTGATGAAACACAGAAATTACATCGGGATTGAATACAACGGTCACCATGCGCACTTTCCCACATGGGAGTAATGTCTCAAACAGTTTACGCTTTGATCGTTCCCTGGAAGACCAGTAGTAGTTTCCGATGCACATCTGGAAGCATATTTTAATCTGTAGACTATCAGAGTATCGATGAAACATAGTTATCGCATCGGGATTGAATACAACAGTCACCATGCGCACTTTCCTCCATAGGAGTAATGTCTCAAACAGTCTACGCTTTGATCGTTCCCTGGAAGACCAGTAGTAGTTTCCGATGCACATTTGGAAGCATTTTTTAATCTGTAGACTATCAGAGTGTTGATGAAACACAGTTATCGCATTGGGATTGAATACAACAGTCACCATGTGCACTTTCCTCCATAGGAGTAATGTCTCAAACAGTCTACGCTTTGATCGTTCCCTGGAAGACCAGTAGTAGCTTCCGATGCACATCTGGAAGCATTTTTTAATCTGTGGACTATCAGAGTGTCGATGAAACACAGTTATTGCATCGGGGTCGAATACAACAGTCACCATGCGCACTTTCCTCCATGGGAGTAATTCTCAAACAGTCTACACTTTGATCGTTCCCTGGGAAACCAGTAGTAGTTTCCGAAGCACATCTGGAGGCATTCTGTAACCTGTGGACTATCAGAGTGTTGATGAAACACTGAAATTGCCTCGGGATTGAATACAACAGTCACCATGCGCACTTTACTCCATGGGTGTAATGTCTCAACAGTCTACGCTTTGATCGTTCCCATGAAGACCAGTATAAGTTTCCGATGCACATCTGGAGGCATTCTGCAATCTGTCGACTATCAGAGTGTTGATGAAACACACAAATTTCATGGGGATTGAATACAACAGTCACCATGCACACTTTCCTCCATGGGAGTAATGTCTCAAACAGTCTACGCTTTCATCGTTCCCTGGAAGACCAGTAGTAGTTTCCGATGCACATCTGGAGGCATTCTGTAATCTGTGGACTATCAGTGTGTTGATGAAACACAGGAATTGCATCGAGATTGAGTACAACACTCACCATGCACAATTTCCTCCATGGGAGTAATTCTCAAACAGTCTACGCTTAGATCTTTCCCTGGAAGTCCAGTAGTAGTTTCCGATGCATATTTGGAGGCATTCTGTAATCAGTGGACCTTCAAAGTGTTGATGAAACACAGAAATTGCCTCGGGATTGAGTACAACAGTCACCATGCACACTTTCCTCCATTGGAGTAATGTCTTAAACAGTCTACGTTTTAATCGTACCCTGGAAGACAAGTAGCAGTTTCCGATTTACATCTGGAGGCATTCTGTAATCTGTGGACTATCAGAGTGTTGATGAAACACAGAAATTGCATCGAGATTGAATACAACAGTCACCACGCGCACTTTCCTCCATGGGAGTAATTTCTCAAAGAGACTACGCTTTGAAAGTTCCCTGGAAGACCAGTAGTAGTTTCCGATGCACATCTGGAAGCATTTTTTAATCTGTGGACTATCAGAGTGTCGATGAAACATAGTTATCGCATCGGGATTGAATACAACAGTCACCATGCGCACTTTCCTCCATAGGAGTAATGTCTCAAACAGTCTACGCTTTGATCGTTCCCTGGAAGACCAGTAGTAGTTTCCAATGCACATTTGGAAGCATTTTTTAATCTGTAGACTATCAGAGTGTTGATGAAACACAGTTATCGCATCGGGATTGAATACAACAGTCACCATGTGCACTTTCCTCCATAGGAGTAATGTCTCAAACAGTCTACGCTTTGATCGTTCCCTGGAAGACCAGTAGTAGCTCCCGATGCACATCTGGAAGCATTTTTTAATCTGTGGACTATCAGAGTGTCGATGAAACACAGTTATTGCATCGGGGTCGAATACAACAGTCACCATGCGCACTTTCCTCCATGGGAGTAATTCTCAAACAGTCTACACTTTGATCGTTCCCTGGGAAACCAGTAGTAGTTTCCGAAGCACATCTGGAGGCATTCTGTAACCTGTGGACTATCAGAGTGTTGATGAAACACTGAAATTGCCTCGGGATTGAATACAACAGTCACCATGCACAATTTCCTCCGTGGGAGTACTGTCTCAAACAGTCTACGCTTTTATCATTCCCGGTAAGACCAGTAGTAGTTTCCGATGCACATCTGGAGCCATTGTGTATTCTGTGGACAATCAGAGTGTTGATGAAACACAGATATTGCATCGGGAGTGAATACAACAGTCACCATGCGCACTTTCCTCCATAGGAGTAATGTCTCAAACAGTGTACGCTTTGATCGTTCCCTGGAAGAGCAGTAGTAGTTTCCGATGCACATCTCTAGGCATTCTGTAATCTGTGGACTATCAGGGTGTTCATGAAACACAGAAATTGTATCGGAATTGAGTACAACAGTCACCATGCGCACTTTCCCCCATAGGAGTAATTCTCAAACAGTCTACGCTTTGATCTTTCCCTGAAAGTCCAGTAGTAGTTTCCGATGCATATTTGGAGGCATTCTGTAATCAGTGGACCTTCAAAGTGTTGATGAAACACAGAAATTGCCTCGGGATTGAATACAACAGTCACCATGCACACTTTCCTCCATTGGAGTAATGTCTTAAACAGTCTACGTTTTAATCGTACCCTGGAAGACAAGTAGCATTTTCCGATGCACATCTGGAGGCATTCTGTAATCTGTGGACTATCAGAGTGTTGATGAAACACAGAAATTGCATCGAGATTGAATACAACAGTCACCATGCGCACTTTTCTCCATGGGAGTGATGTCTCAAACAGTCTACGCTTTGATCGTTCCCTGGAAGACCAGTAGTAGTTTCCGATGCACATCTGGACGCATTCTGTAATCTGTGGACTATCAGAGTGTTGATGAAACACAGATATTGCATCCGGATTGAATACAACAGTCACCATGCGCACTTTCCTCCATGGGAGTAATGTCTCAAAGAGACTACGCTTTGATCGTTCACTGGAAGACCGGTAGTAGTTTCCGATGCATATCTGGAAGCATTCTGTAATGTGTGGACTATCAGAGTGTTGATGAAACACAGATTTTTCATCGGGAGTGAATACAACAGTCACCATGCACTGTTTCCTCCATAGGAGTAATGTCTGAAACAGTTTACGCTTTGATCGTTCCCTGGAAGACCAGTAGTAGTTTCCGATGCATATCTGGAGGCGTTCTGTAATCTATGGACAATCAGACTGTTGATAAAACACAGATATTCAATCGGGATTGAATACAACAGTCACCATGCGCTCTTTCCTCCATGGGAGTAATGTCTCAAACAGTCTACGCTTTGATCGTTCCCTGGAAGACCAGTAGTAGTTTCCGATGCGCATCTGGAGGCATTCTGTAATCTGTGGACTATAAGACTGTTGATGAAACACAGAAATTAAATCGGGATTGAATACAACAGTCACCACGCGCACTTTCCTCCATCTGAGCAATGTCTCAAAGAGTTTACGCTCAGATCGTCCCCTGGAAGACCAGTAGTAGTTTCCGATGCACATCTGGAGGCATTCTGTAATCTGTGCACTATCAGAGTGTTGATGAAACACAGAAATTGCATCGGGATTGAATAGAACAGTCCCCATGCGCACTTTCCTCCATGGGAGTAGTATCTCAAAGTGTCTACGCTTTGATCGCTCCCTGGAAGACCAGAAGTTGTTTCCGATGCACAACTGGAGGCATTCTGTAATCTGTGGAATATCAGAGTGTTGATGAAACACAGAAATTGCATCGGGATTGAATACAACAGTCACCACGCGCACTTTCCTCCCGGGAGTAATGTCTCAAACAGTCTACGCTTTGATAGTACCCTGGAAGACCAGTAGTAGTTTCCGATGCACATCTGGTGGCATTCTGTAATCTGTGGACTATCAGAGTGTTAATGATACACAGAAATTGCATCGGGATTGAATACAACAGTTACCATTCGCACTTTATTCCATGGGAGTAATGTCTCAAACAGTTCACGCTTTGAGCGTTCCCTGGAACTCCAGTAGTAGTTTCCGATGCACATCTGGTGACATTCTGTAATCTGTGGACTATCAGAGTGTTGATGAAACACAGAAATTACATCGGGATTGAATACAACGGTCACCATGCGCACTTTCCTACATGGGAGTAATGTCTCAAACAGTTTACGCTTTGATCGTTCCCTGGAAGACCAGTAGTAGTTTCCGATGCACATCTGGAAGCATTCTGTAATCTGTGGACTATCAGAGTGTTGATGAAACACAGTTATCGCCTCGAGATTGAATACAACAGTCACAATGCGCACTTTCCTCCATGCGAGTAATATCTCAAACAGCCTACGCTTTGATCTCTCCCTGAAAGACCAGTAGCAATTTCCGATGCACATCTGGAGACATTCGGTAATCTGTGGACTATCAGAGTGTTGATGAAACACAGAAATTGCATCTGGATTGAATTCAACATTCACCATGCGCCCTTTCCTCCATGGGAGTAATTTCTCAAAGAGACTACGCTTAGAAAGTTCCCTGGAAGACCAGTAGTGGTTTCCGATGCACATCTGGAAGCATTTTTTAATCTGTGGACTATCAGAGTGTCGATGAAACATAGTTATCGCATCGGGATTGAATACAACAGTCACCATGCGCACTTTCCTCCATAGGAGTAATGTCTCAAACAGTCTACGCTTTGATCGTTCCCTGGAAGACCAGTAGTAGTTTCCAATGCACATTTGGAAGCATTTTTTAATCTGTAGACTATCAGAGTGTTGATGAAACACAGTTATCGCATCGGGATTGAATACAACAGTCACCATGTGCACTTTCCTCCATAGGAGTAATGTCTCAAACAGTCTACGCTTTGATCGTTCCCTGGAAGACCAGTAGTAGCTCCCGATGCACATCTGGAAGCATTTTTTAATCTGTGGACTATCAGAGTGTCGATGAAACACAGTTATTGCATCGGGGTCGAATACAACAGTCACCATGCGCACTTTCCTCCATGGGAGTAATTCTCAAACAGTCTACACTTTGATCGTTCCCTGGGAAACCAGTAGTAGTTTCCGAAGCACATCTGGAGGCATTCTGTAACCTGTGGACTATCAGAGTGTTGATGAAACACTGAAATTGCCTCGGGATTGAATACAACAGTCACCATGCGCACTTTACTCCATGGGTGTAATGTCTCAACAGTCTACGCTTTGATCGTTCCCATGAAGACCAGTATAAGTTTCCGATGCACATCTGGTGGCATTCTGTAATCTGTGGACTATCAGAGTGTTGATGATACACAGAAATTGCATCGTGATTGAATACAACAATTACCATTCGCACTTTATTCCAAGGTCGTAATGTCTCAAACAGTTCACGCTTTGAGCGTTCCCTGGAACTCCAGTAGTAGTTTCCGATGCACATCTGGTGACATTCTGTAATCTGTGGACTATCAGAGTGTTGATGAAACACAGAAATTACATCGGGATTGAATACAACGGTCACCATGCGCACTTTCCCACATGGGAGTAATGTCTCAAACAGTTTACGCTTTGATCGTTCCCTGGAAGACCAGTAGTAGTTTCCGATGCACATCTGGAAGCATATTTTAATCTGTAGACTATCAGAGTATCGATGAAACATAGTTATCGCATCGGGATTGAATACAACAGTCACCATGCGCACTTTCCTCCATAGGAGTAATGTCTCAAACAGTCTACGCTTTGATCGTTCCCTGGAAGACCAGTAGTAGTTTCCGATGCACATTTGGAAGCATTTTTTAATCTGTAGACTATCAGAGTGTTGATGAAACACAGTTATCGCATTGGGATTGAATACAACAGTCACCATGTGCACTTTCCTCCATAGGAGTAATGTCTCAAACAGTCTACGCTTTGATCGTTCCCTGGAAGACCAGTAGTAGCTTCCGATGCACATCTGGAAGCATTTTTTAATCTGTGGACTATCAGAGTGTCGATGAAACACAGTTATTGCATCGGGGTCGAATACAACAGTCACCATGCGCACTTTCCTCCATGGGAGTAATTCTCAAACAGTCTACACTTTGATCGTTCCCTGGGAAACCAGTAGTAGTTTCCGAAGCACATCTGGAGGCATTCTGTAACCTGTGGACTATCAGAGTGTTGATGAAACACTGAAATTGCCTCGGGATTGAATACAACAGTCACCATGCGCACTTTACTCCATGGGTGTAATGTCTCAACAGTCTACGCTTTGATCGTTCCCATGAAGACCAGTATAAGTTTCCGATGCACATCTGGAGGCATTCTGCAATCTGTCGACTATCAGAGTGTTGATGAAACACACAAATTTCATGGGGATTGAATACAACAGTCACCATGCACACTTTCCTCCATGGGAGTAATGTCTCAAACAGTCTACGCTTTCATCGTTCCCTGGAAGACCAGTAGTAGTTTCCGATGCACATCTGGAGGCATTCTGTAATCTGTGGACTATCAGTGTGTTGATGAAACACAGGAATTGCATCGAGATTGAGTACAACACTCACCATGCACAATTTCCTCCATGGGAGTAATTCTCAAACAGTCTACGCTTAGATCTTTCCCTGGAAGTCCAGTAGTAGTTTCCGATGCATATTTGGAGGCATTCTGTAATCAGTGGACCTTCAAAGTGTTGATGAAACACAGAAATTGCCTCGGGATTGAGTACAACAGTCACCATGCACACTTTCCTCCATTGGAGTAATGTCTTAAACAGTCTACGTTTTAATCGTACCCTGGAAGACAAGTAGCAGTTTCCGATTTACATCTGGAGGCATTCTGTAATCTGTGGACTATCAGAGTGTTGATGAAACACAGAAATTGCATCGAGATTGAATACAACAGTCACCACGCGCACTTTCCTCCATGGGAGTAATTTCTCAAAGAGACTACGCTTTGAAAGTTCCCTGGAAGACCAGTAGTAGTTTCCGATGCACATCTGGAAGCATTTTTTAATCTGTGGACTATCAGAGTGTCGATGAAACATAGTTATCGCATCGGGATTGAATACAACAGTCACCATGCGCACTTTCCTCCATAGGAGTAATGTCTCAAACAGTCTACGCTTTGATCGTTCCCTGGAAGACCAGTAGTAGTTTCCAATGCACATTTGGAAGCATTTTTTAATCTGTAGACTATCAGAGTGTTGATGAAACACAGTTATCGCATCGGGATTGAATACAACAGTCACCATGTGCACTTTCCTCCATAGGAGTAATGTCTCAAACAGTCTACGCTTTGATCGTTCCCTGGAAGACCAGTAGTAGCTCCCGATGCACATCTGGAAGCATTTTTTAATCTGTGGACTATCAGAGTGTCGATGAAACACAGTTATTGCATCGGGGTCGAATACAACAGTCACCATGCGCACTTTCCTCCATGGGAGTAATTCTCAAACAGTCTACACTTTGATCGTTCCCTGGGAAACCAGTAGTAGTTTCCGAAGCACATCTGGAGGCATTCTGTAACCTGTGGACTATCAGAGTGTTGATGAAACACTGAAATTGCCTCGGGATTGAATACAACAGTCACCATGCACAATTTCCTCCGTGGGAGTACTGTCTCAAACAGTCTACGCTTTTATCATTCCCGGTAAGACCAGTAGTAGTTTCCGATGCACATCTGGAGCCATTGTGTATTCTGTGGACAATCAGAGTGTTGATGAAACACAGATATTGCATCGGGAGTGAATACAACAGTCACCATGCGCACTTTCCTCCATAGGAGTAATGTCTCAAACAGTGTACGCTTTGATCGTTCCCTGGAAGAGCAGTAGTAGTTTCCGATGCACATCTCTAGGCATTCTGTAATCTGTGGACTATCAGGGTGTTCATGAAACACAGAAATTGTATCGGAATTGAGTACAACAGTCACCATGCGCACTTTCCCCCATAGGAGTAATTCTCAAACAGTCTACGCTTTGATCTTTCCCTGAAAGTCCAGTAGTAGTTTCCGATGCATATTTGGAGGCATTCTGTAATCAGTGGACCTTCAAAGTGTTGATGAAACACAGAAATTGCCTCGGGATTGAATACAACAGTCACCATGCACACTTTCCTCCATTGGAGTAATGTCTTAAACAGTCTACGTTTTAATCGTACCCTGGAAGACAAGTAGCATTTTCCGATGCACATCTGGAGGCATTCTGTAATCTGTGGACTATCAGAGTGTTGATGAAACACAGAAATTGCATCGAGATTGAATACAACAGTCACCATGCGCACTTTTCTCCATGGGAGTGATGTCTCAAACAGTCTACGCTTTGATCGTTCCCTGGAAGACCAGTAGTAGTTTCCGATGCACATCTGGACGCATTCTGTAATCTGTGGACTATCAGAGTGTTGATGAAACACAGATATTGCATCCGGATTGAATACAACAGTCACCATGCGCACTTTCCTCCATGGGAGTAATGTCTCAAAGAGACTACGCTTTGATCGTTCACTGGAAGACCGGTAGTAGTTTCCGATGCATATCTGGAAGCATTCTGTAATGTGTGGACTATCAGAGTGTTGATGAAACACAGATTTTTCATCGGGAGTGAATACAACAGTCACCATGCACTGTTTCCTCCATAGGAGTAATGTCTGAAACAGTTTACGCTTTGATCGTTCCCTGGAAGACCAGTAGTAGTTTCCGATGCATATCTGGAGGCGTTCTGTAATCTATGGACAATCAGACTGTTGATAAAACACAGATATTCAATCGGGATTGAATACAACAGTCACCATGCGCTCTTTCCTCCATGGGAGTAATGTCTCAAACAGTCTACGCTTTGATCGTTCCCTGGAAGACCAGTAGTAGTTTCCGATGCGCATCTGGAGGCATTCTGTAATCTGTGGACTATAAGACTGTTGATGAAACACAGAAATTAAATCGGGATTGAATACAACAGTCACCACGCGCACTTTCCTCCATCTGAGCAATGTCTCAAAGAGTTTACGCTCAGATCGTCCCCTGGAAGACCAGTAGTAGTTTCCGATGCACATCTGGAGGCATTCTGTAATCTGTGCACTATCAGAGTGTTGATGAAACACAGAAATTGCATCGGGATTGAATAGAACAGTCCCCATGCGCACTTTCCTCCATGGGAGTAGTATCTCAAAGTGTCTACGCTTTGATCGCTCCCTGGAAGACCAGAAGTTGTTTCCGATGCACAACTGGAGGCATTCTGTAATCTGTGGAATATCAGAGTGTTGATGAAACACAGAAATTGCATCGGGATTGAATACAACAGTCACCATGCGCACTTTCCTCCATGGGAGTAATGTCTCAAACAGTCTACGCTTTGATCGTTCCCTGGAAGACCAGTATTAGATTCCGATGCACATCTGGTGGCATTCTGAAATCTGTGGACCATCAGAGTGTTGATGAAACACAGAAATTGCATCGGGATTGAATACAACAGTCACCACGCGCACTTTCCTCCCGGGAGTAATGTCTCAAACAGTCTACGCTTTGATAGTACCCTGGAAGACCAGTAGTAGTTTCCGATGCACATCTGGTGGCATTCTGTAATCTGTGGACTATCAGAGTGTTAATGATACACAGAAATTGCATCGGGATTGAATACAACAGTTACCATTCGCACTTTATTCCATGGGAGTAATGTCTCAAACAGTTCACGCTTTGAGCGTTCCCTGGAACTCCAGTAGTAGTTTCCGATGCACATCTGGTGACATTCTGTAATCTGTGGACTATCAGAGTGTTGATGAAACACAGAAATTACATCGGGATTGAATACAACGGTCACCATGCGCACTTTCCTACATGGGAGTAATGTCTCAAACAGTTTACGCTTTGATCGTTCCCTGGAAGACCAGTAGTAGTTTCCGATGCACATCTGGAAGCATTCTGTAATCTGTGGACTATCAGAGTGTTGATGAAACACAGTTATCGCCTCGAGATTGAATACAACAGTCACAATGCGCACTTTCCTCCATGCGAGTAATATCTCAAACAGCCTACGCTTTGATCGCTCCCTGAAAGACCAGTAGTAATTTCCGATGCACATCTGGAGACATTCGGTAATCTGTGGACTATCAGAGTGTTGATGAAACACAGAAATTGCATCTGGATTGAATTCAACATTCACCATGCGCCCTTTCCTCCATGGGAGTAATTTCTCAAAGAGACTACGCTTTGAAAGTTCCCTGGAAGACCAGTAGTAGTTTCCGATGCACATCTGGAAGCATTTTTTAATCTGTGGACTATCAGAGTGTCGATGAAACATAGTTATCGCATCGGGATTGAATACAACAGTCACCATGCGCACTTTCCTCCATAGGAGTAATGTCTCAAACAGTCTACGCTTTGATCGTTCCCTGGAAGACCAGTAGTAGTTTCCAATGCACATTTGGAAGCATTTTTTAATCTGTAGACTATCAGAGTGTTGATGAAACACAGTTATCGCATCGGGATTGAATACAACAGTCACCATGTGCACTTTCCTCCATAGGAGTAATGTCTCAAACAGTCTACGCTTTGATCGTTCCCTGGAAGACCAGTAGTAGCTCCCGATGCACATCTGGAAGCATTTTTTAATCTGTGGACTATCAGAGTGTCGATGAAACACAGTTATTGCATCGGGGTCGAATACAACAGTCACCATGCGCACTTTCCTCCATGGGAGTAATTCTCAAACAGTCTACACTTTGATCGTTCCCTGGGAAACCAGTAGTAGTTTCCGAAGCACATCTGGAGGCATTCTGTAACCTGTGGACTATCAGAGTGTTGATGAAACACTGAAATTGCCTCGGGATTGAATACAACAGTCACCATGCGCACTTTACTCCATGGGTGTAATGTCTCAACAGTCTACGCTTTGATCGTTCCCATGAAGACCAGTATAAGTTTCCGATGCACATCTGGAGGCATTCTGTAATCTGTCGACTATCAGAGTGTTGATGAAACACACAAATTTCATGGGGATTGAATACAACAGTCACCATGCACACTTTCCACCATGGGAGTAATGTCTCAAACAGTCTACGCTTTCATCGTTCCCTGGAAGACCAGTAGTAGTTTCCGATGCACATCTGGAGGCATTCTGTAATCTGTGGACTATCAGTGTGTTGATGAAACACAGGAATTGCATCGAGATTGAGTACAACAGTCACCATGCACACTTTCCTCCATGGGAGTAATGTCTCAAACAGTCTACGCCTTCATCGTTCCCTGAAAGACCAGTAGTAGTTTCCGATGCTCATCTGGAGGCATTCTGTAATCTGTGGACTATCAGAGAGTTGATGAAACACAGAAATTGCATCGGGATTGAATACAACAGTCACCATGCCCACTTTCCAACATGGGAGTAATGTCTCAAACAGTCTACACTTTGATCGTTCCCTGGAAGACCAGTAGTAGTTTCCGATGCACATCTGGATGCATTCTGTAATCTGTGCACTATCAGAGTTTTGATGAAACACAGAAATTGCATCGGGATTGAATACAACAGTCACCATGCGCACTTTCCTCCATTGGAGTAATGTCTCAAGCAGTCTACGCTTTGATCGTTCCCTGGAAGAAGAGTAGTAGTTTCCCATGCACATCTAAAAGCATTCTGTAATCTGTGGACTATCCGAGTGTTGATGAAACACAGTTATCGCATCGGGATTGAATACAACAGTCACCATGCGCACTTTCCTCCATGGGAGTAATGTCTCAAAGAGACTACGGTTTGAACGTTCCCTGGCAGACCAGGAGTAGTTTCCGCTGCACATCTGGAGGCATTCTGTAATCTGTGTACCATCAGAGTGCTGATGAAACACAGAAATTGCATCGGGATTGAATACAACAGTCACCATGAGCAGTTACCTCCATGGGAGTATTGTCTCAAACAGTCTACGCTTTGATCGTTCTCAGGAAGACCAGTAGTAGTTTCCGATGCACATCTGGAAGCATTTTTTAATCTGTGGACTATCAGAGTGTCGATGAAACACAGTTATTGCATCGGGATCGAATACAACAGTCACCATGCGCACTTTCCTCCATGGGAGTAATTCTCAAAGAGTCTACACTTTGATCGTTCCCTGGAAAACCAGTAGTAGTTTCCCATGCACATCTGGAAGCATTCTGTAATCTGTGGACTATCCGAGTGTTGATGAAACACAGTTATCGCATCGGGATTGAATACAACAGTCACCATGCGCACTTTCCTCCATGGGAGTAATTCTCAAACAGTCTACACTTTGATCGTTCCCTGGGAAACCAGTAGTAGTTTCCGAAGCACATCTGGAGGCATTCTGTAACCTGTGGACTATCAGAGTGTTGATGAAACACTGAAATTGCCTCGGGATTAAATACAACAGTCACCATGCGCACTTTACTCCATGGGTGTAATGTCTCAACAGTCTACGCTTTGATCGTTCCCATGAAGACCAGTATAAGTTTCCGATGCACATCTGGAGGCATTCTGTAATCTGTCGACTATCAGAGTGTTGATGAAACACACAAATTTCATGGGGATTGAATACAACAGTCACCATGCACACTTTCCTCCATGGGAGTAATGTCTCAAACAGTCTACGCTTTCATCGTTCCCTGGAAGACCAGTAGTAGTTTCCGATGCACATATGGAGGCATTCTGTAATCTGTGGACTATCAGTGTGTTGATGAAACACAGGAATTGCATCGAGATTGAGTACAACAGTCACCATGCACACTTTCCTCCACGGGAGTAATGTCTCAAACAGTCTACGCTTTCATCGTTCCCTGAAAGACCAGTAGTAGTTTCCGATGCACATCTGGAGGCATTCTGTAATCTGTGGACTATCAGTGTGTTGATGAAACACAGGAATTGCATCGAGATTGAGTACAACAGTCACCATGCTCACTTTCCTCCATGGGAGTAATGTCTCAAACAGTCTACGCCTTCATCGTTCCCTGAAAGACCAGTAGTAGTTTCCGATGCTCATCTGGAGGCATTCTGTAATCTGTGGACTATCAGAGAGTTGATGAAACACAGAAATTGCATCGGGATTGAATACAACAGTCACCATGCCCACTTTCCAACATGGGAGTAATGTCTCAAACAGTCTACACTTTGATCGTTCCCTGGAAGACCAGTAGTAGTTTCCGATGCACATCTGGATGCATTCTGTAATCTGTGCACTATCAGAGTTTTGATGAAACACAGAAATTGCATCGGGATTGAATACAACAGTCACCATGCGCACTTTCCTCCATTGGAGTAATGTCTCAAGCAGTCTACGCTTTGATCGTTCCCTGGAAGAAGAGCAGTAGTTTCCCATGCACATCTAGAAGCATTCTGTAATCTGTGGACTATCCGAGTGTTGATGAAACACAGTTATCGCATCGGGATTGAATACAACAGTCACCATGCGCACTTTCCTCCATGGGAGTAATGTCTCAAAGAGACTACGGTTTGAACGTTCCCTGGCAGACCAGGAGTAGTTTCCGCTGCACATCTGGAGGCATTCTGTAATCTGTGTACCATCAGAGTGCTGATGAAACACAGAAATTGCATCGGGATTGAATACAACAGTCACCATGAGCAGTTACCTCCATGGGAGTATTGTCTCAAACAGTCTACGCTTTGATCGTTCTCAGGAAGACCAGTAGTAGTTTCCGATGCACATCTGGAAGCATTTTTTAATCTGTGGACTATCAGAGTGTCGATGAAACACAGTTATTGCATCGGGATCGAATACAACAGTCACCATGCGCACTTTCCTCCATGGGAGTAATTCTCAAAGAGTCTACACTTTGATCGTTCCCTGGAAAACCAGTAGTAGTTTCCCATGCACATCTGGAAGCATTCTGTAATCTGTGGACTATAGGAGTGTTGATGAAACACAGTTATCGCATCGGGATTGAATACAACAGTCACCATGCGCACTTTCCTCCATGGGAGTAATTCTCAAACAGTCTACACTTTGATCGTTCCCTGGGAAACCAGTAGTAGTTTCCGAAGCACATCTGGAGGCATTCTGTAACCTGTGGACTATCAGAGTGTTGATGAAACACTGAAATTGCCTCGGGATTGAATACAACAGTCACCATGCGCACTTTACTCCATGGGTGTAATGTCTCAACAGTCTACGCTTTGATCGTTCCCATGAAGACCAGTATAAGTTTCCGATGCACATCTGGAGGCATTCTGTAATCTGTCGACTATCAGAGTGTTGATGAAACACACAAATTTCATGGGGATTGAATACAACAGTCACCATGCACACTTTCCTCCATGGGAGTAATGTCTCAAACAGTCTACGCTTTCATCGTTCCCTGGAAGACCAGTAGTAGTTTCCGATGCACATATGGAGGCATTCTGTAATCTGTGGACTATCAGTGTGTTGATGAAACACAGGAATTGCATCGAGATTGAGTACAACAGTCACCATGCACACTTTCCTCCACGGGAGTAATGTCTCAAACAGTCTACGCTTTCATCGTTCCCTGAAAGACCAGTAGTAGTTTCCGATGCTCATCTGGAGGCATTCTGTAATCTGTGGACTATCAGAGAGTTGATGAAACACAGAAATTGCATCGGGATTGAATACAACAGTCATCATTCCCCACTTTCCAACATGGGAGTAATGTCTCAAACAGTCTACACTTTGATCGTTCCCTGGAAGACCAGTAGTAGTTTCCGATGCACATCTGGATGCATTCTGTAATCTGTGCACTATCAGAGTTTTGATGAAACACAGAAATTGCATCGGGATTGAATACAACAGTCACCATGCGCACTTTCCTCCATTGGAGTAATGTCACAAGCAGTCTACGCTTTGATCGTTCCCTGGAAGACCAGTAGTAGTTTCCCATGCACATCTGGAAGCATTCTGTAATCTGTGGACTATCCGAGTGTTGATGAAACACAGTTATCGCATCGAGATTGAATACAACAGTCACCATGCGCACTTTCCTCCATGGGAGTAATGTCTCAAAGAGACTACGCTTTGAACGTTCCCTGGCAGACCAGGAGTAGTTTCCGCTGCACATCTGGAGGCATTCTGTAATCTGTGTACCATCAGAGTGCTGATGAAACACAGAAATTGCATCGGGATTGAATACAACAGTCACCATGAGCAGTTACCTCCATGGGAGTATTGTCTCAAACAGTCTACGCTTTGATCGTTCTCAGGAAGACCAGTAGTAGTTTCCGATACACATCTGGAGGCATTCTGTAATCTGTGGAATATCAGAGTGTTTAGGAACACAGAAATTGCGTCGGGATTGAATACAACAGTCACCATGCGCACTTTCCTCCATGGGAGTAATGTCTCAAAGAGTCTACGCTTTGATCGTTCCCTGGAAGACCAGTATAAGTTTCCGATGCACATCTGGAGGCATTCTGTAATCTGTGGATGATCAGAGAGTTGATGAAACACAGAAATTGCATCGGGATTGAATACAACAGTCACCATGTGCACTATCCTCCATAGGAGTAATGTCTCAAACAGTCTACGCTTTGATCGTTCCCTGGAAGACCAGTAGTAGTTTCCGATGCACATCTGGAAGCATTTTTTAATCTGTGGACTATCAGAGTGTCGATGAAACACAGTTATTGCATCGGGATCGAATACAACAGTCACCATGAGCACTTTCCTCCATGGGAGTAATTCTCAAAGAGTCTACACTTTGATCGTTCCCTGGAAAACCAGTAGTAGTTTCCGATGCACATCTGGAGGCATTCTGTAACCTGTGGACTATCAGAGTGTTGATGAAACACAGAAATTGCCTCGGGATTGAATACAACAGTCACCATGCGCACTTAACTCCATGGGTGTAATGTCTCAACAGTCTACGCTTTGATCGTTCGCATGAAGACCAGTATAAGTTTCCGATGCACATCTGGAGGCATTCTGTAATCTGTCGACTATCAGAGTGTTGATGAAACACAGAAATTTCATGGGGATTGAATACAACAGTCACCATGCACTCTTTCCTCCATGGGAGTAATGTCTCAAACAGTCTACGCTTTCATCGTTCCCTGGAAGACCAGTAGTAGTACCGATGCACATCTGGAGGCATTCTGTAATCTGTGGACTATCAGAGTGTTGATGAAACACAGGAATTGCATCGAGATTGAGTACAACAGTCACCATGCACACTTTCCTCCATGGGAGTAATGTCTCAAACAGTCTACGCTTTCATCGTTCCCTGGAAGACCAGTAGTAGTTTCCGATGCTCATCTGGAGGCATTCTGTAATCTGTGCACTATCAGAGTTTTGATGAAACACAGAAATTGCATCGGGATTGAATACAACAGTCACCATGCGCACTTTCCTCCATGGGAGTAATGTCTCAAGCAGTCTACGCTTTGATCGTTCCCTGGATGACCAGTAGTAGTTTCCCATGCACATCTGGAAGCATTCTGTAATCTGTGGACTATCCGAGTGTTGATGAAACACAGTTATCGCATCGGGATTGAATACAACAGTCACCATGCGCACTTTCCTCCATGGGAGTAATGTCTCAAAGAGACTACGCTTTGAACGTTCCATGGCAGACCAGGAGTAGTTTCCGCTGCACAGCTGGAGGCATTCTGTAATCTGTGTACCATCAGAGTGTTGATGAAACACAGAAATTGCATCGGGATTGAATACAACAGTCACCATGCGCAGTTACCTCCATGGGAGTAATGTCTCAAACAGTCTACGCTTTGATCGTTCTCAGGAAGACCAGTAGTAGTTTCCGATACACATCTGGAGGCATTCTGTAATCTGTGGACTATCACAGTGTTTAGAAACACAGAAATTGCTTCGTGATTGAATACAACAGGCACCATGCGCACTTTCCTCCATGGGAGTAATGTCTCAAAGAGTCTACGCTTTGATCGTTCCCTGGAAGACCAGTAGTAGTTTCCGATGCACATCTGGAGGCATTCTGTATTCTGTGGACAATTAGAGTGTTGATGATACCAAAATTGCATCGGGATTGAATACAACAGTCACCATGCACACTTTCCTCCATGGGAGTAATGTCTCAAACAGTCTGCGCTTTGATCGTTCCCAGGAAGACTAGTAGTAGTTTCCGATGCACATCTGGAGCCATTGTGTATTCTGTGGATAATCAGAGTGTTGATGAAACACAGATATTGCATCGGGAGTGAATACAACAGTCACCACGTGCACTTTCCTCCATAGGAGTAATGTCTCAAACAGTCTACGCTTTGATCGTTCCCTGGAAGAGCAGTAGTACTTTCCGATGCACATCTGGAGGCATTCTGTAATCTGTCGACTATCAGAATGTTGATGAAACACAGATATTTCATGGGGATTGAATACAACAGTCACCATGCACACTTTCCTCCAT
The DNA here is from genome assembly GCF_023897955.1 of Schistocerca gregaria. Lineage (NCBI taxonomy): Eukaryota > Metazoa > Arthropoda > Insecta > Orthoptera > Acrididae > Schistocerca > Schistocerca gregaria. The sequence continues at coordinate 2,683,434 of NW_026061890.1, read as the reverse complement.
GGGAGTAATGTCTCAAACAGTCTACGCTTTCATCGTTCCCTGGAATACCAGTAGTAGTTTCCGATGCACATCTGGAGGCATTCTGTAATCTGTGGATGATCAGAGAGTTGATGAAACACAGAAATTGCATCGGGATTGAATGCAACAGTCACCATGCGCACTTTCCTAAATGGGAGTAATGTCTCAAACAGTTTACGCTTTGATCGTTCCCTAGAAGTCCAGTAGTAATTTCCGATGCACATCTGGAGGCATTCTGTAATCTGTGGACTATCAGAGTGTTCATGAAACACAGAAATTGCATCGGAATTGAGTATAACTCTCACCATGCGTACTTTCCTCCATGGGAGTAATTCTCAAACAGTCTACACTTTGATCGTTCCCTGGAAAACCAGTAGTAGTTTCCGATGCACATCTGGAGGCATTCTGTAATCTGTGGACTATCACAGTGTTGATGAAACACAGAAATTGCCTCGGGATTGAATGCGCACTTTACTCCATGGGTGTAATGTCTCAACAGTCTACGCTTTGATCGTTCCCTGGAAGACCAGTATAAGTTTCCGATGCACATCTGGAGGCATTATGTAATCTGTCGACCATCAGAGTGTTGATGAAACACAGAAATTTCATGGGGATTGAATACAACAGTCACCATGCAAACTTTCCTCCATGGGAGTAATGTCTCAAACAGTCTACGCTTTCATCGTTCCCTGGAAGACCAGTAGTAGTTTCCGATGCACATCTGGAGGCATTCTGTAATCTGTGGACTATCAGAGTGTTGATGAAACACAGGAATTGCATCGAGATTGAGTACAACAGTCACCATGCACACTTTCCTCCATGGGAGTAATGTCTCAAACAGTCTACGCTTTCATCGTTCCCTGGAAGACCAGTAGTAGTTTCCGATGCACATCTGGAGGCATTCTGTAATCTGTGCACTATCAGAGTTTTGATGAAACACAGAAATTGCATCGGGATTGAATACAACAGTCACCATGCGCACTTTCCTGCATGGGAGTAATGTCTCAAGCAGTCTACGCTTTGATCGTTCCCTGGATGACCAGTAGTAGTTTCCCATGACATCTGGAAGCATTCTGTAATCTGTGGACTATCCGAGTGTTGATGAAACACAGTTATCGCATCGGGATTGAATACAACAGTCACCATGCGCACTTTCCTCCATGGGACTAATGTCTCAAAGAGACTACGCTTTGAACGTTCCCTGGCAGACCAGGAGTAGTTTCTGCTGCACATCTGGAAGCATTCTGTAATCTGTGTACCATCAGAGTGTTGATGAAACACAGAAATTGCATCGGGATTGAATACAACAGTCACCATGCGCAGTTACCTCCATGGGAGTAATGTCTCAAACAGTCTACGCTTTGATCGTTCTCAGGAAGACCAGTAGTAGTTTCCGATACACATCTGGAGGCATTCTGTAATCTGTGGACTATCAGAGTGTTTACAAACACAGAAATTGCTTCTGGATTGAATACAACAGGCACCATGCGCACTTTCCTCCATAGGAGTAATGTCTCAAACAGTCTACGCTTTGATCGTTCCCTGGAAGAGCAGTAGTAGTTTCCGATGCACATCTGGAGGCATTCTGTAATCTGTCGACTATCAGAGTGTTGATGAAACTCAGAAATTTCATGGGGATCGAATTCAACAGTCACCATGCACACTTCCCTCCATGGGAGTAATGTCTCAAACAGTCTACGCTTTCATTGTTCCCTGGAAGACCAGTAGTAGTTTCCGATGCAGATCTGGAGGCATTCTGTATTCTGTGGACAATCAGAGTGTTGATGATACCAAAATTGCATCGGGATTGAATACAACAGTCACCATGCACACTTTCCTCCATGGGAGTAATGTCTCAAACAGTCTGCGCTTTGATCGTTCCCGGGAAGACCAGTAGTACTTTCCGATGCACATCTGGAGCCATTGTGTATTCTGTGGATAATCAGAGTGAAGATGAAACACAGATATTGCATCGGGAGTGAATACAACAGTCAGCATGTGCACTTTCCTCCATTGGAGTAATGTCTCAAACAGTCTACGCTTTGATCGTTCCCTGGAAGAGCAGTAGTAGTTTCCGATGCACATCTGGAGGCATTCTGTAATCTGTCGACTATCAGAGTGTTGATGAAACACAGAAATTTCATTAGGATTGAATTCAACAGTCACCATGCACACTTCCCTCCATGGGAGTAATGTCTCAAACAGTCTACGCTTTCATCGTTCCCTGGAAGACCAGTAGTAGTTTCCGATGCACATTTGGAGGCATTCTGTAATCTGTGGATGATCAGAGAGTTGATGAAACACAGAAATTGCATCGGGATTGAATACAACAGTCAGCATGTGCACTTTCCTCCATAGGAGTAATGTCTCAAACAGTCTACGCTTTCATCGTTCCCTGGAAGACCAGTAGTAGTTTCCGATGCACATCTGGAGGCATTCTGTAATCTGTGCACTATCAGAGTTTTGATGAAACACAGAAATTGCATCGGGATTGAATACAACAGTCACCATGCGCAGTTACCTCCATGGGAGTAATGTCTCAAACAGTCTACGCTTTGATCGTTCTCAGGAAGACCAGTAGTAGTTTCCGATACACATCTGGAGGCATTCTGTAATCTGTGGACTATCAGAGTGTTTACAAACACAGAAATTGCTTCGGGATTGAATACAACAGGCACCATGCGCACTTTCCTCCATAGGAGTAATGTCTCAAACAGTCTACGCTTTGATCGTTCCCTGCAAGAGCAGTAGTAGTTTCCGATGCACATCTGGAGGCATTCTGTAATCTGTCGACTATCAGAGTGTTGATGAAACACAGAAATTTCATGGGGATTGAATTCAACAGTCACCATGCAAACTTCCCTCCATGGGAGTAATGTCTCAAAGAGTCTACGCTTTGATCGTTCCCTGGAAGACCAGTAGTAGTTTCCGATGCACATCTGGAGGCATTCTGTATTCTGTGGACAATCAGAGTGTTGATGATACCAAAATTGCATCGGGATTGAATACAACAGTCACCATGCACACTTTCCTCCATGGGAGTAATGTCTCAAACAGTCTGCGCTTTGATCGTTCCCGGGAAGACCAGTAGTACTTTCCGATGCACATCTGGAGCCATTGTGTATTCTGTGGATAATCAGAGTGTTGATGAAACACAGATATTGCATCGGGAGTGAATACAACAGTCAGCATGTGCACTTTCCTCCATAGGAGTAATGTCTCAAACAGTCTACGCTTTGATCGTTCCCTGGAAGAGCAGTGGTAGTTTCCGATGCACATCTGGAGGCATTCTGTAATCTGTCGACTATCAGAGTGTTGATGAAACACAGAAATTTCATGGGGATTGAATTCAACAGTCACCATGCACACTTCCCTCCATGGGAGTAATGTCTCAAACAGTCTACGCTTTCATCGTTCCCTGGAAGACCAGTAGTAGTTTCCGATGCACATCTGGAGGCATTCTGTAATCTGTGGATGATCAGAGAGTTGATGAAACACAGAAATTGCATCGGGATTGAATACAACAGTCACCATGCGCACATTCCTCCATGGGAGTAATGTCTCAAACAGTTTACGCATTGATCGTTCCCTGGAAGACCAGTAGTAATTTCCGATGCACATCTGGAGGCATTCTGTAATCTGTGGACTATCAGAGAGTTGATGAAACACAGATATTGCATCGGGATTGAATACAACAGTCACCATGCCCACTTCCCTCCATGGGGTAATGTCTCAAGCAGTTTACGCTTTGATCGCTCCTTGGAAGACCAGTAGTAGTTTCCGTTGCACATCTGGAGGCATTCTATAATCTGTGGACTATTAGAGTGTTGATGAAACACAGAAATTGCATCGGGATTAAATACAACAGTCACCATGCGCACTTTCCTTCATGGGAGTAATGTCTCAAACAATCTACGCTTTGATCGATCCCAGGAAGACCAGTAGTAGTTTCGAATGCACATCTGGAGGCATTCTGTAATCTGTGGACTATCAGAGTGTTGATGAAACACAGAAATTGCATCGAGATTGAATACAACAGTCACCGTGCACACTTTCCTCCATGGGAGTAATGTCTCAAACAGTCTGCGCTTTGATCGTTCCCTGGAAGACCAGTAGTAGTTTCCGATGCACATCTGGAGGCATTCTGTAATCTGTGCACTATCAGAGTTTTGATGAAACACAGAAATTGCATCGGGATTGAATACAACAGTCACTATGCGCACTTTCCTCCGTGGGAGTAATGTCTCAAACAGTCGGCGCTTTGATCGTTCCCTGGATGACCAGTAGTAGTTTCCCATGCACATCTAGAAGCATTCTGTAATCTGTGGACTATCAGAGTGTTGATGAAACACAGATATTGCATCCGGATTGAATACAACAGTCACCATGCGCACTTTCCTCCATAGGAGTAATGTCTCAAAGAGACAACGCTTTGATCGTTCCCTGGAAGACCAGTAGTAGTTTCCGAAGCGCATCTGTAAGCATTCTGTAATCTGTGGACTATCAGAGTGTTGATGAAACACAGTTATTGCATCGGGAGTGAATACAACAGTCCCAATGCGCAGTTTCCTCCATAGGAGTAATGTCTCAAACAGTCTGCGCCTTGATCGTTCCCAGGAAGACCAGTAGTAGTTTCCGATACACATCTGGAGGCATTCTGTAATCTGTGGACTATCAGAGTGTTTAGGAACACAGAATTTACTTCGGGATTGAATACAACAGTCACCATGCGCACTTTCCTGAATGGGAGTAATGTCTCAAACAGTCTACGCTTTGATCGTTCGCTGGAAGACCAGTAGTAGTTTCCGATGCTCATCTGGAGGCATTCTGTAATCTGTGGACTGTCTGAGTGTTCATGAAACACAGAAATTGCATCGGAATTGATTACAACAGTCACCATGCGCACTTTGCTCCATGGGAGTAATTCTCTAACAGTCTACGCTTTGATCGTTCCCTGGAAGACCAGTAGTAGTTTCCGATGCACATCTGGAGGCATTCTGTAATCTGTGGACTATCAGAGTGTTGATGAAACACAAAAATCACATCGGGTTTGAATACAACAGTCACCACGCGCACTTTCCTCCATGGGGGTAAGGTCTCAAACAGTCTACGCTTTCATCGTTCTCTGGAAAACCAGTAGTAGATTCCGATGCACATCTGGAGGCATTCTGTAATGTGTAGACGATCAGAGTATTGATGAAGCACAGATATTGCATCGGGAGAGAATACAACAGTCACCATGCGCAGTTTCCTCCGTAGGAGTAATGTCTCAAACTGTCTGCGCCTTGATCGTTCCCAGGAAGACCAGTAGTAGTTTCCGATACACATCTGGAGGCATTCTGTAATCTGTGGACTATCAGAGTGTTTAGGAACACAGAAATTGCTTCGGGATTGAATACAACAGGCACCATGCGCACTTTCCTTCATGGGAGTAATGTCTCAAACAGCCTACGCTTTGATCGTTCCCTGGAAGACCAGTAGTAGTTTCCGATGCACATCTCGAGGCATTCTGTATTCTGTGGACTATCAGAGTGTTGATGACACCAAAATTGCCTCGGGATTGAATACAACAGTCACTATGCACACTTTCCTCCATGGGAGTAATGTCACAAACAGTCTGCGCTTTGATCGTTCCCAGGAAGACCAGTAGTAGTTTCCGATGCACATCTGGAGCCATTGTGTATTCTGTGGATAATCAGAGTGTTGATGAAACGCAGATATTGCATCGGGAGTGAATACAACATTCACCATGCGCACTTTCCTCCATAGGAGTAATGTCTCAAACAGTCTACGCTTTGATCGTTCCCTGGAAGAGCAGTAGTAGTTTCCGATGCACATCTGGAGGCATTCTGTAATCTTTCGACTATCAGAGTGTTGATGAAACACAGATATTGCATCCGGATTGAATACAACAGTCACCATGCGCACTTTCCTCCATGGGAGTAATGTCTCAAACAGTCTACGCTCTGATCGTTCCCAGAAAGACGAGTAGTAGTTTCCGATGCACATCAGGAAGCATTCTGTAATCTGTGGATTATCAGAGTGTTGATGAAACACAGATATTGCATCGGGAGTGAATACAACAGTCACCATGCGCAGTTTCCTCCATAGGAGTAATGTCTCAAACAGTCTGCTCCTTGATCGTTCCCAGGAAGACCAGTAGTAGTTTCCGATACACATCTGGAGGCATTCTGTAATCTGTGGATTATCAGAGTGTTTAGGAACAAAGAATTTGCTTCGGGATTGAATACAACAGTCACCATGCGCACTTTCTTGAATGGGAGTAATGTCTCAAACAGTCTACGTTTTGATCGTTCGCTGGAAGACCTATAGTAGTTTTCGATACACATCTGGAGCCATTCTGTAATCTGTGGACTATCTGAGTGTTCATGAAACACAGAAATTGCATCGGAATTGATTACCACAGTCACCATGCGCACTTTGATGCATGGGAGTAATTTTCTAACAGTCTACGCTTTGATCGTTCCCTGGAAGACCAGTAGTAGCTTCCGATGCATATCTGGAGGCATTCTGTAATCTGTGGACTATCAGAGTGTTGATGAAACACAGAAATCGCATCGGGTTTGAATACAACAGTCAAAATGCGCACTTTCCACCATGGGAGTAATGTCTCAAACAGTCTACGCTTTCATCGTTCTCTGGAAAACCAGTAGTAGTTTCCGATGCACATCTGGAGGCATTCTGTAATGTGTAGACGATCAGAGAGTTGATGAAACACAGAAATTGCATCGGGATTGAATACAACAGTCACCATGCACACTTTAATCCATGGGAGTAAGGTCTCAAACAGTCTACGCTTTGATCATTCCCTGGAAGACCAGTAGTAGTTTCCGATACACATCTGGAGGCATTCTGTAATCTGTGGACTATCAGAGTGTTGATGAAACACAAAAATCACATCGGGTTTGAATACAACAGTCACCACGCGCACTTTCCTCCATGGGAGTAAGGTCTCAAACAGTCTACGCTTTCATCGTTCTCTGGAAAACCAGTAGTAGATTCCGATGCACATCTGGAGGCATTCTGTAATCTGTGGACTATCAGAGTGTTGATGAAACACAGAAATTGCATCAGGATTGAATACAACAGTCACCATGCGCACTTTCCTCCATGGGAGTAATGTCTCAAACAGTCTACGCTTTGATGGTGCCCTGGAAGACCAGTAGTAGTTTCCGATGCACATCTGGAAGCATTCTGTAATCTGTGGACTATCAAAGTGTTGATGAGACCCAGAAATTGCATCGGGATTGAATACAACGGTCACCATGTGCACTTCCCTACATGGGAGTAATGTCTCAAACAGTCTACGCTTTGATCGTTCCCTGGAAGACCGGTAGTAGTTTCCGATGCACATCGGGAGGCATTCTGTAACCTGTAGACCATAAGAATGTTGATGAAACACAGAAATTGCATTGGGATTGAAAAGAACAGTCACCATGCGCAGTTTCCTCCATGGGAGTAATGTCTCAAACAGTCTATTCTTTGATCGTTCCCAGGACGACCAGTAGTAGTTTCCGATACACATCTGGATGCATTCTGTAATCTGTGGACTATGAGAGTGTTTTGGAACACAGAAATTGCATCTGGATTGAATTCAACAGTCACCATGCGCACTCTCCTCCATGGGAGTATTGTCTCAAACGGTTTACGCTTTGATCGTTCAATGGAAGACCAGTAGTAGTTTCCGATGCACATCTGGAGGCATTCTGTATTCTGTTTACTCTCAGAGTGTTGATGAAACACAGAAATTGCATCGGAATTGAATACAACAGTCACCATGCGCACTTTCCTCAATGTGAGTAATGTCTCAAACAGTCTATACTTTGATCGTTCCCTGGAAGACCAGTAGTAGTTTCCGATGCACATCTGGAGGCATTCTGTAATCTGTGGACTATCAGAGTGTTGATGAAACACAGAAATTGCCTCGGGATAGAATACAACTGCCACCATGCGCACTTTCCTCCATGGGTGTAATGCCTCAAGCAGTCTACGCTTTGATCGTTCCCTGGAAGACCAGCAAAATTTTCCGATGCACATCTGGAGGCATTCTGTAATCTGTGGACTATCAGAGTATTGATGAAACACAGAAATTGCATCGGGGTTGAATACAACAGTCACCATGCACACTTTCCTCCACGGGAGTAATGTCTCAAACAGTCTACGCTTTCATCGCTCCCTGGAAGACCAGTAGTAGTTTCCGATACACATTTGGAGGCATTCTGTAATCTGTGGATGATCAGAGAGTTGATGAAACACATAAATTGCATAAAGATTGAATACAACAGTCACCATTGGCACTTTCCTCCATGGGAGTAATGTCTCAAACAGTCTACGATTTCTTCGTTCCCTGGAAGACCAGTAGTAGTTTCCGATGCGCATCTGGAGGCATTCTGTAATCTGTGGACGATCAGAGAGTTGATGAAACACAGAAATTGCATCGGGATTGAATACAACAGTCACCATGCGCACTTCCCTTCATGGGAGTAATGTCTCTAACAATCTACGCTTTGATCGATCACAGGAAGACCAGTAGTAGTTTCCGATGCACATCTGGCGGCATTCTCTAATCTGTGGACTATCAGAGTGTTGATGAAACACAGAAATTGCATCTGGATTGAATACAACAATCACCATGCGCAGTTTCCTCCATGGGAGTAATGTCTCAAACAGTCTACGCCTTGATCGTTCCCAGGACGCCCAGTAGTAGTTTCCGATACACATCTGGAGCCATTCTGTAATCTGTTGACTATGAGAGTGTTTAGGAACACAGAAATTTCTTCGGGATTGAATACAACAGTCACCATTCGCACTTTCCTCCATGGGAGTAATGTCTCAAGCAGTCCACGCTTTCATCGTTCCCTGGATAACCAGTAGTTTCCGATGCACATCTGGCGGCATTCTGTAATCTGTGGATGATCAGAGAGTTGATGAAACACAGAAATTGCTTAAAGATTTAATACAACAGTCACCATGCGCACTTTCCTCCTTGGGAGTATTCTCTCAAACAGTTTACGCTTTGATCGTTCCCTGGAAGACCAGTAGTAGTTTTCGATGCACATCTGGAGGCATTCTGTAATCTGTGGACTCTCAGAGTGTTGATGAAACAGAGAAATTGCATCGGGATTGAATACAACAGTCACCATGCGCACTTTCCTCCATGGGAGTGATGTCTCAAACAGTCTACGCTCTGATCGTTCCCTCGACGACCAGTAGTAGTTTCTGATGCACATCTGGAGGCATTCTGTAATCTGTGGACTATCAGAGTGTTGATGAAACACAGAAATTGCATCGGGATTTAATACAACAGTCACCATGCGCACATTCCTCAATGGTAGTAATGTCTCAAACAGTGTACGCTTTGATCGTTCCCTGGAAGACCAGTAGTAGTTTCCGATGCACATCTGGAACCATTTTTTAATCTGTGGACTATCAGAGTTTTGATGAAACACAGTTATCGCATCGGGATTGAATACAACAGTCACCATGCGCACTTTCCTCCATAGCAGTAATGTCTCAAACAGTCTACGCTTAGATCGTTCCCTGGAAGACCAGTAGTAGCTTCCGATGCATATCTGGAGGCATTCTGTAATCTGTGGACCTTCAAAGTGTTGATGAAACACAGAAATTGCCTCGGGATTGAATACAACAGTCACCATGCGAACTTTCCTCCATGGGAGTAAAGTCTCAAACAGTCTACTCTTTGATCGTTCCCTGGAAGACCAGTAGCAGTTTCCGATGCAAATCTGGAGGCATTCTGTAATCTGTGGACTATCAGAGTGTTGATGAAACACAGAAATCGCATCGGGTTTGAATACAACAGTCAAAATGCGCACTTTCCTCCATGGGAGTAATGTCTCAAACAGTCTACGCTTTCATCGTTCTCTGGAAAACCAGTAGTAGTTTCCGATGCACATCTGGAGGCATTCTGTAATGTGTAGACTTTTAGAGAGTTGATGAAACACAGAAATTGCATCGGGATTGAATACAACAGTCACCATGCGCACTTTCCTCCATGTTATTGATGTCTCAAACAGTCTACGAAATGATCGTTCCCTGAAAGACCAGTAGTAGTTTCCGATGCACATCTGGAGGCATTCTGTAATCTGTGGACTATCAGAGTGTTGATGAAACTCAGAAATTGCATCAGGAATGAATACAACAGTCACCATGCGCACATTCCTCCATGGGAGTAATGTCTCAAACAGTCTACGCTTTGATGGTGCCCTGGAAGACCAGTAGTAGTTTCCGATGCACATCTGGAAGCATTCTGTAATCTGTGGACTATCAGAGTGTTGATGAGACCCAGAAATTGCATCGGGATTGAATACAACGGTCACCATGTGCACTTCCCTACATGGGAGTAATGTCTCAAACAGTCTACGCTTTGATCGATCCCTGGAAGACCAGTAGTAGTTTCCGATGCACGTCTGGAAGCATTCCTTAATCTGTTTACTATCAGAGTGTTGGTGAAACACAGTTATCGCATCGGGATTGAATACAACAGTCACAAAGCGCACTTTCCTCCATGCGGGTAATATCACGAACAGCCTACGCTTTGATCACTCCCTGAAAGATAAGTAGTAATTTCCGATGCACATCTGGAGCCATTCTGTAATCTGTGGACTATCAGAGTGTTGATGAAACACAGAAATTGCATCTGGATTGAATTCAACAGTCACCATGCGCCCTTTCATCCATGGGAGTAATTACTCAAAGAAACTACGCTTTGATCGTTCCCTGGAAGACCAGTAGTAGTTTCCGATGCACACCTGGTGGCATTCTGTAATCTGTGGACCATCAGAGTGTTGATGAAACACAGAAATTGCATCGGGATTGAAAACAACAGTCACCATGCGCAGTTTCCTCCATGGGAGTAATGTCTCAAACAGTCTATTCTTTGATCGTTCCCAGGACGACCAGTAGTAGTTTCCGATACACATCTGGAGGCATTCTGTAATCTGTGGACTATGAGAGTGTTTTGGAACACAGAAATTGCTTCGGGATTGAATACAACAGTCACCATGCGCACTCTCCTCCATGGGAGTATTGTCTCAAACGGTTTACGCTTTGATCGCTCAATGGAAGACCAGTAGTAGCTTCCGATGCACATCTGGAGGCATTCTGTATTCTGTTTACTCTCAGAGTGTTGATGAAACACAGAAATTGCATCGGAATTGAATACAACAGTCACCATGCGCACTTTCCTCAATGTGAGTAATGTCTCAAACAGTCTATACTTTGATCGTTCCCTGGAAGACCAGTAGTAGTTTCCGATGCACATCTGGAGGCATTCTGTAATCTGTGGACTATCAGAGTGTTGATGAAACACAGAAATTGCCTCGGGATAGAATACAACTGCCACCATGCGCACTTTTCTCCATGGGTGTAATGCCTCAAACAGTCTACGCTTTGATCGTTCCCTGGAAGACCAGCAAAATTTTCCGATGCACATCTGGAGGCATTCTGTAATCTGTGGACTATCAGAGTATTGATGAAACACAGAAATTGCATCGGGATTGAATACAACAGTCACCATGCGCACTTCCCTTCATGGGTGTAATGTCTCTAACAATCTACGCTTTGATCGATCCCAGGAAGACCAGTAGTAGTTTCCGATGCACATCTGGCGGCATTCTCTAATCTGTGGACTATCAGAGTGTTGATGAAACACAGAAATTGCATCTGGATTGAATTCAACAGTCACCATGCGCCCTTTCCTCCATGGGAGTAATGTCTCAAACAGTCTACGCTTTCTTCGTTCCCTGGAAGACCAGTAGTAGTTTCCGATGCGCATCTGGAGGCATTCTGTAATCTGTGGACGATCAGAGAGTTGATGAAACACAGAAATTGCATCGGGATTGAATACAACAGTCACCATGCGCAATTTCCTCCGTGGGAGTAATGTCTCAAAGAGTCTACCATTTGTTCGTTCCCTGGAAGACCAGTAGTAGTTTCCGATGCACATCTGGAGGCATTCTGTAATCTGTGGACCATCAGAGTGTTGATGAAACACAGAAATTGCATCGGGATTGAATACAACAGTCACCATGCGCACTTTCCTCCATGGGAGTGATGTCTCAAACAGTCTACGCTTTGATCGTTCCCTCGACGACCAGTAGTAGTTTCTGATGCACATCTGGAGGCATTCTGTAATCTGTGGACTATCAGAGTGTTGATGAAACACAGAAATTGCATCGGGATTTAATACAACAGTCACCATGCGCACATCCCTCAATGGTAGTAATGTCTCAAACAGTGTACGCTTTGATCGTTCCCTGGAAGACCAGTAGTAGTTTCCGATGCACATCTGGAAGCATTTTTTAATCTGTGGACTATCAGAGTGTTGATGAAACACAGTTATCGCATCGGGATTGAATACAACAGTCACCATGCGCACTTTCCTCCATAGGAGTAATGTCTCAAACAGTCTACGCTTTGATCGTTCCCTGGAAGACCAGTAGCAGTTTCCCATGCACATCTGGAAGCATTTTTTAATCTGTGGACTATCAGAGTGTCGATGAAACACAGTTATCGCATCGGGATTGAATACAACAGTCACAATGCGCACTTTCCTCCATAGGAGTAATGTCTCAAACAGTCTACGCTTTGATCGTTCCCTGGAAGACCAGTAGTAGTTTCCGATACACATCTGGAGGCATTCTGAAATCTGTGGACTATCAGAGTGTTGATGAAACACAGAAATTGCATCGGGATTGAATACAACAGTCACCATGCACACTTTCCTCCGTGGGAGTAATGTCTCAAACAGTCTACGCTTTGATCGTTCCCAGGCCGACCAGTAGTAGTTTCCGATACACATCTGGAGGCATTCTGTAATCTGTGGACTATCAGAGTGTTTAGGAACACAGAAATTGCTTCGGGATTGAATACAACACACACCATGCGCACTTTCCTCCATGGGAGTGATGTCTAAAACAGTCTACGCTTTCATCGTTCCCTGGAAGACCAGTAGTAGTTTCCGATGCACATCTGGAGGCATACTGTAATCTGTGGATGATCAGAGAGTTGATGAAACACAGAAAATGCATCGAGATTGATTACAACAGTCACCATGCGCACTTTCCTCCATTGGAGTAATGTCTCAAACAGTCTACGCTTTGATCGTTCCCTCGAATACCAGTAGTACTTTCCGATGCACATCTGGAAGCATTCTGTAATCTGTGGACTATCAGAGGGTTGATGAAACAAAGTTATCGCATCGGGATTGAATTCAACAGTCACCATGTGCACTTTCCTCAATGCTAGTAATATCTCAAACAGCCTACGCTTGATCGTTCCCTGGAAGACCAGTAGTAGTTTCCGATGCACATCTGGAGGCATGCTGTAATCTGTGGACTATCAGGGTCTTGATGAAACACAGAAATTGCATCGGGATTGAATACAACAGTCACCATGCGAACTTTCCTCCATGGGAGTAATGTCTCAAAGAGTCTACGCTTTGATCGTTCCCTGGAAGACCAGTAGTAGCTTCCGATGCACATCTGGAGGCATTCTGTATTCTGTGGACTATCAGAGTGTTGATGAAACCAAAATTGCATCGGGATTGAATACAACAGTCACCATGCACACTTTCCTCCGTGGGAGTAATGTCTCAAACAGTCTACGCTTTGATCGTTCCCAGGCCGACCAGTAGTAGTTTCCGATACACATCTGGAGGCATTCTGTAATCTGTGGACTATCAGAGTGTTTAGGAACACAGAAATTGCTTCGGGATTGAATACAACACACACCATGCGCACTTTCCTCCATGGGAGTAATGTCTCAAACAGTCTACGCTTTGATCGTTCCCTGGAAGACCAGTAGTAGTTTCCCATGCACATCTGGAAACATTCTGTAATCTGTGGACTATCCGAGTGTTGATGAAACACAGTTATCGCATCGGGATTGAATACAACAGTCACCATGCTCACTTTCCTCAATGCGAGTAATATCTCTAACAGCCTACGCTTTGATCGTTCCCTGGAAGACCAGTACTAGTTACCAATGCACATCTGGAGGCATTCTGTAATCTGTGGACTATCAGAGTGTTGATGAAACACAGAAATTGCATCGGGATTGAATACAACAGTCACCATGCGCACTTTCCTCCATGGCAGTAATGTCTCAAACAGTGTACGCTTTGATCGTTCCCTGGAAGACCAGTAGTAGTTTCCGATGCACATCTGGAAGCATTTTTTAATCTGTGGACTATCAGAGTGTTGATGAAACACAGTTATCGCATCGGGATTGAATACAACAGTCACCATGCGCACTTTCCTCCATAGGAGTAATGTCTCAAACAGTCTACGCTTTGATCGTTCCCTGGAAGACCAGTAGCAGTTTCCCATGCACATCTGGAAGCATTTTTTAATCTGTGGACTATCAGAGTGTCGATGAAACACAGTTATCGCATCGGGATTGAATACAACAGTCACAATGCACACTTTCCTCCATAGGAGTAATGTCTCAAACAGTCTACGCTTTGATCGTTCCCTGGAAGACCAGTAGTAGTTTCCGATACACATCTGGAGGCATTCTGAAATCTGTGGACTATCAGAGTGTTGATGAAACACAGAAATTGCCTCGGGATTGAATACAGCAGTCACCATGCGCACTTTCCTCCATGGGAGTGATGTCTCAAACAGTCTACGCTTTGATCGTTCCCTCGACGACCAGTAGTAGTTTCTGATGCACATCTGGTGGCATTCTGTAATCTGTGGACTATCAGAGTGTTGATGAAACACAGAAATTGCATCGGGATTTAATACAACAGTCACCATGCGCACATTCCTCAATGGTAGTAATGTCTCAAACAGTGTACGCTTTGATCGTTCCCTGGAAGACCAGTAGTAGTTTCCGATGCACATCTGGAAGCATTTTTTAATCTGTGGACTATCAGAGTGTTGATGAAACACAGTTATCGCATCGGGATTGAATACAACAGTCACCATGCGCACTTTCCTCCATAGGAGTAATGTCTCAAACAGTCTACGCTTTGATCGTTCCCTGGAAGACCAGTAGCAGTTTCCCATGCACATCTGGAAGCATTTTTTAATCTGTGGACTATCAGAGTGTCGATGAAAGACAGTTATCGCATCGGGATTGAATACAACAGTCACAATGCGCACTTTCCTCCATAGGAGTAATGTCTCAAACAGTCTACGCTTTGATCGTTCCCTGGAACACCAGTAGTAGTTTCCGATACACATCTGCAGGCATTCTGAAATCTGTGGACTATCAGAGTGTTGATGAAACACAGAAATTGCCTCGGGATTGAATACAACAGTCACCATGCGCACTTTCCTCCATGGCAGTAATGTCTCAAACAGTCTACGCTTTGATCGTTCCCTGGAAGACCAGTAAAAGTTTCCGATGCACATCTGGTGGCATTCTGTAATCTGTGGACTATCAGAGTGTTCATGAAACACAGAAATTGCATCGAGATTGAATACAACAGTCACCATGCGCACATTCCTCCATGGCAGTAATGTCTCAAACAGTCTACGCTTTCATCGTTCCCTGGAAGACCAGTAAAAGTTTCCGATGCACATCTGGAGGCATTCTGTAATCTGTGGACTATCAGAGTATTGATGAAACACAGAAATTGCATCGAGATTGATTACAACAGTCACCATGCGCACTTTCCTCCATTGGAGTAATGTCTCAAACAGCCTACGCTTTGATCGTTCCCTGGAAGACCAGTAGAAGTTTCGATGCACATCTGGAGCCATTCTGTATTCTGTGGACAATCAGAATGTTGATGAAACACAGATATTGCATCGGGAGTGATTACAACAGTCACCATGCGCACTTTCCTCCATGGGAGTGATGTCTCAATTAGTCTACATTTTGGTCTTTCCCAGGAAGACCAGTACTAGTTTTCGATGCACATCTGGAGGCATTCTGTAATCTGTGGACTATCAGAGTGTTGATGAAACACAGAAATTGCATCAGGATTGAATACAACCGTCACCATGCGCACTTTCCTCCATGGGAGTAATGTCTCAAAGAGTCTACGCTTTGATCGTTCCCTGGAAGACCAGTAGCAGTTTCCGATGCACATCTGCAAGCAATTTTTTAATCTGTGGACCATCAGAGTGTTGATGAAACATAGAAGTTGCATCGGGATTGATACAACAGTCACCATGAGCAGTTTCCTCCATGGGAGTAATGTGTCAAACAGTCTACGATTTGATCTTTCCCAGGACGACAAGTAGTAGTTTCCGATACAAATGTGGAAGCATTCAGTAATCTGTTTACTATCTGAGTGTTTAGGAACACAGAAATTGCTTCGGGATTGAATACAACAGTCACCATGGGCACTTTCCTCCATGGGAGTATTGTCTCAAACAGTTTACGCTTTGATCGTTACCTGGAAGACCAGTAGTAGTTTCCGATGCACATCTGGAGGCATTCTGTAATCTCTGGACCAGCAGAGTGTTGATGAAACACAGAAATTGCATCGAGATTGAATACAACAGTCACCATGCGCACTTTCCTCCATGGGAGTGATGTCTCAAACAGTCTTCGCTTTGATCGTTTATCGAAGACCAGTAGTAGTTTCCGATGCACATCTGGAGGCATTCTGTGATCTGTGGACTATCAGAGTGTTGATGAAACACAGAAATTGCATCGGGATTGAATACAGCAGTCACCATGGGCACATTTCTCTATGGTAGTAATGTCTCAAACAGTCTGCGCTTTGATCGTTCCCTGGAAGACCAGTAGTAGTTTCAGATGCACATCTGGAAGCATTCTGTAATCTGTGGACTATCAGAGTGTTGATGAAACACAGTTATCGCATCGGGATTGAATACAGCAGTCACCATGCGCACATTCCTCCATGGTAGTATTGTCTCAAACAGTCTACGCTTTGATCGTTCCCTGGAAGACCAGTAGTAGTTACCGATGCACATCTGCAAGCAATTTTTTAATGTGTGGATCATCAGAGTGTTGATGAAACACAGTTATCGCATCGGGTTTGAATACAACAGTCACCATGCGCAATTTCCTCCATGGGAGTAATGTCTCAAACAGTCTACGCTTTCATCGTTCCCTGGAAGACCAGTAGTACTTTCCGATGCACATCTGGAGGCATTCTGTAATCTGTGCACTATCATAGTTTTGATGAAACACAGAAATTGCAACGGGATTGAATACAACAGTCACCTTGCGCACTTTCCTCCATGGGAGTGATGTCTCAAACAGTCTACGCTTTGGTCGTTCCCTGGAAGACCAGTAGTAGTTTCCGATGCACATCTGGAGGCATTCTGTAATCTGTGGACTGTCAGAGTGTTGATGAAACACAGATATTGCATCCAGATTGAATACAACAGTCACCATGCGCACTTTCCTCCATGGGAGTAATGTCTCAAACAGTCTACGCTTTGATCGTTCCCTGGAAGACCAGTAGTAGTTTCCGATGCACATCAGGAAGCATTCTGTAATCTGTGGACTATCAGAGTGTTGATGAAACACAGATATTGCATCGGGAGTGAATACAACAGTCACCATGCGCACTTTCCTCCATGGGAGTAATTCTCTAACAGTCTACGCTTTGATCGTTCCCTGGAAGACCAGTAGTAGCTTCCGATGCATATCTGGAGGCATTCTGTAATCTGTGGACCTTCAAAGTGTCGATGAAACACAGAAATTGCATTGGGATTGAATACAACAGTCACCATGCGAACTTTCCTCCATGGGAGTAATGTCTCAAACAGTCTACGGTTTGATCGTTCCCTGGAAGAGCGGTAGTAGTTTCCGATGATCATCTGGAGGCATTCTGTAATCTGTGGACTATCAGAGTGTTCATGAAACACAGAAATTCCATCGGTATTGAATACAACAGTCACCATGCGCACTTTCCTCCATGGGAGTAATTCTCAAACAGTCTACGCTTTGATCGTTCCCTGGAAGTCCAGTAGTAGTTTCCGATGCATATCTGGAGGCATTCTGTAATCTGTGGACCTACAAAGTGTTGATGAAACACAGAAATTGCCTCGGGATTGAATACATCAGTCACTATGCGCACTTTCCTCCATGGGAGTAATGTCTCAATTAGTCTACGCTTTCATCGTTCCCTGGAAGACCAGTAGTACTTTCCGATGCACATCTGGAGGCATTCAGTAATCTGTGGACTATCAGAGTGTTGATGAAACACAGAAATTGCATCGAGATTGAATACAACAGTCACCATGCGCAACTCTCATCCATGGGAGTGATGTCTCAAACAGTCTACGATTTGATCGTTCCCTGGAAGACCAGTAGTAGTTTCCGATGCACATCTGCAAGCAATTTTTTAATGTGTGGATCATCAGAGTGTTGATGAAACACAGTTATCGCATCGGGTTTGAATACAACAGTCACCATGCGCAATTTCCTCCATGGGAGTAATGTCTCAAACAGCCTACGCTTTCATCGTTCCATGGAAGACCAGTAGTAGTTTCCGATGCACATCTGGAGGCATTCTGTAATCTGTGCACTATCAGAGTTTTGATGAAACACAGAAATTGCAACGGGATTGAATACAACAGTCACCTTGCGCACTTTCCTCCATGGGAGTGATGTCTCAAACAGTCTACGCTTTGGTCGTTCCCTGGAAGACCAGTAGTAGTTTCCGATGCACATCTGGAGGCATTCTGTAATCTGTGGACTGTCAGAGTGTTGATGAAACACAGATATTGCATCCAGATTGAATACAACAGTCACCATGCGCACTTTCCTCCATGGGAGTAATGTCTCAAACAGTCTACGCTTTGATCGTTCCCTGGAAGACCAGTAGTAGTTTCCGATGCACATCAGGAAGAATTCTGTAATCTGTGGACTATCAGAGTGTTGATGAAACACAGATATTGCATCGGGAGTGAATACAACAGTCACCATGCGCACTTTCCTCCATGGGAGTAATTCTCTAACAGTCTACGCTTTGATCGTTCCCTGGAAGACCAGTAGTAGCTTCCGATGCATATCTGGAGGCATTCTGTAATCTGTGGACCTTCAAAGTGTCGATGAAACACAGAAATTGCATTGGGATTGAATACAACAGTCACCATGCGAACTTTCCTCCATGCTAGTAATGTCTTAAACAGTCTACGGTTTGATCGTTCCCTGGAAGAGCGGTAGTAGTTTCCGATGATCATCTGGAGGCATTCTGTAATCTGTGGACTATCAGAGTGTTCATGAAACACAGAAATTCCATCGGTATTGAATACAACAGTCACCATGCGCACTTTCCTCCATGGGAGTAATTCTCAAACAGTCTACGCTTTGATCGTTCCCTGGAAGTCCAGTAGTAGTTTCCGATGCATATCTGGAGGCATTCTGTAATCTGTGGACCTACAAAGTGTTGATGAAACACAGAAATTGCCTCGGGATTGAATACAACAGTCACTATGCGCACTTTCCTCCATGGGAGTAATGTCTCAATTAGTCTACGCTTTCATCGTTCCCTGGAAGACCAGTAGTACTTTCCGATGCACATCTGGAGGCATTCAGTAATCTGTGGACTATCAGAGTGTTGATGAAACACAGAAATTGCACCGAGATTGAGTACAACAGTCACCATGCGCAACTCTCATCCATGGGAGTGATGTCTCAAACAGTCTACGATTTGATCGTTCCCTGGAAGACCAGTAGTAGTTTCCGATGCACATCTGGAGGCATTCTGTAATCTGTGGACTGTCAGAGTGTTGATGAAACACAGATATTGCATCCGGATTGAATACAACAGTCACCATACGCATTTTCCTCCATGGGAGTAATGTCTCAAACAGTCTACGCTTGGATCGTTCCCTGGAAGATAAGTAGTAGTTTCCGATGCACATCTGGAAGCATTCTGTAATCTGTGGACCATCAGAGTGTTGATGAAACACAGATATTGCATCGGGAGTGAATACAACAGTCACCATGCGCACTTTCCTCCATGGGAGTAATTCTCTACCAGTCTACGCTTTGATCTTTCCCTGGAAGACCAGTACTAGTTTCCGATGCACATCTGGAGCCATTCTGTAATCTGTGGACTATCAGAGTGTTGATGAAACACAGAAATTGCATCGGGATTGAATTCAACAGTCACAATGCGCACTTTCCTCCATGGGAGTAATGTCTCAAAGAGACTACGCTTTGAACGTTCCCTGGCAGACCAGTAGTAGTTTCCGATGCACATCTGGAGGCATTCTGTAATCTGTGTACCATCACAGTGTTGATGAAACACAGAAATTGCATCGGGATTGAATACAACAGTCACCGTGCGCAGTTTCCTCCATGGGAGTAATGTCTCAAACAGTCTACGCTTTGATCGTTCCCTGGAAGACCAGTAGTAGTTTCCGATGCACATCTGGAAGCATTCTGTAATCTGTGGGCTATCAGAGTGTTGATGAAACACAGATTTTGCATCGGGAGTGAATACAACAGTCACCATGCGCACTTTCCTCCATGGGAGTAATTCTCTAACAGTCTACGCTTTGATCGTTCCCTGGAAGACCAGTAGTAGCTTCCGATGCATATCTGGAGGCATTCTGTAATCTGTGGACCTTCAAAGTGTCGATGAAACACAGAAATTGCCTTGTGATTGAATACAGCAGTCACCATGCGAACTTTCCTCCATGGGAGTAATGTCTCAAACAGTCTGCGCTTTGATCGTTCCCTGGATTAGCGGTAGTAGTTTCCGACGAACGTCTGGAGGCACTCTGTAATCTGTGGACTATCAGAGTGTTCATGAAACACAGAAATTCCATCGGTATTGAATACAACAGTCACCAATCGCACTTTCCTCCATGGGAGTAATTCTCAAACAGTCTACGCTTTGATCGTTCCCTGGAAGCCCAGTAGTAGTTTCCGATGCATATCTGGAGGCATTCTGTAATCTGTGGACCTACAAAGTGTTGATGAAACACAGAAATTGCCTCGGGATTGAATACAACAGTCACTATGCGCACTTTCCTCCATGGGAGTAATGTCACAAACAGTCTACGCTTTCATCGTTCCCTGGAAGACCAGTAGTACTTTCCGATGCACATCTGGAGGCATTCAGTAAACTGTGGACTGTCAGAGCGTTGATGAAACACAGACATTGCATCCGGATTGAATACAACAGTCACCATGCGCACTTTCCTCCATTGGAGTAATGTCTCAATTAGTCTACGCTTTCATCGTTCCCTGGAAGACCAGTAGTACTTTCCGATGCACACCTGGAGGCATTCAGTAATCTGTGGACTATCAGAGTGTTGATGAAACACAGAAATTGCATCGAGATTGAATACAACAGTCACCATGCGCACTCTCATCCATGGGAGTGATGTCTCAAAAAGCCTACGATTTGATCGTTCCCTGGAAGACCAGTAGTAGTTTCCGATGCACATCTGGAGGCATTCTGTAATCTGTGGACTGTCAGAGTGTTGATGAAACACAGAAATTGCATCGGGATTGAATTCAACAGTCACAATGCGCACTTTCCTCCATGGGAGTAATGTCTCAAAGAGACTACGCTTTGAACGTTCCCTGGCAGACCAGTAGTAGTTTCCGATGCACATCTGGAGGCATTCTGTAATCTGTGTACCATCACAGTATTGATGAAACACAGAAATTGCATCGGGATTGAATACAACAGTCACCGTGCGCAGTTTCCTCCATGGGAGTAATGTCTCAAACAGTCTACGCTTTGATCGTTCCCTGGAAGACCAGTAGTAGTTTCCGATGCACATCTGGAAGCATTCTGTAATCTGTGGACTATCAGAGTGTTGATGAAACACAGATCTTGCATCAGGAGTGAATACAACAGTCACCATGCGCACTTTCCTCCATGGGAGTAATTCTCTAACAGTCTACGCTTTGATCGTTCCCTGGAAGACCAGTAGTAGCTTCCGATGCATATCTGGAGGCATTCTGTAATCTGTGGACCTTCAAAGTGTCGATGAAACACAGAAATTGCCTTGTGATTGAATACAACAGTCACCATGCGAACTTTCCTCCATGGGAGTAATGTCTCAAACAGTCTGCGCTTTGATCGTTCCCTGGATTAGCGGTAGTAGTTTCCGACGAACATCTGGAGGCAATCTGTAATCTGTGGACTATCAGAGTGTTCATGAAACACAGAAATTCCATCGGTATTGAATACAACAGTCACCAATCGCACTTTCCTCCATGGGAGTAATTCTCAAACAGTCTACGCTTTGATCGTTCCCTGGAAGCCCAGTAGTAGTTTCCGATGCATATCTGGAGGCATTCTGTAATCTGTGGACCTACAAAGTGTTGATGAAACACAGAAATTGCCTCGGGATTGAATACAACAGTCACTATGCGCACTTTCCTCCATGGGAGTAATGTCACAAACAGTCTACGCTTTCATCGTTCCCTGGAAGACCAGTAGTACTTTCCGATGCACATCTGGAGGCATTCAGTAAACCGTGGACTGTCAGAGCGTTGATGAAACACAGATATTGCATCCGGATTGAATACAACAGTCACCATGCGCACTTTCCTCCATTGGAGTAATGTCTCAATTAGTCTACGCTTTCATCGTTCCCTGGAAGACCAGTAGTACCTTCCGATGCACACCTGGAGGCATTCAGTAATCTGTGGACTATCAGAGTGTTGATGAAACACAGAAATTGCATCGAGATTGAATACAACAGTCACCATGCGCACTCTCATCCATGGGAGTGATGTCTCAAAAAGCCTACGATTTGATCGTTCCCTGGAAGACCAGTAGTAGTTTCCGATGCACATCTGGAGGCATTCTGTAATCTGTGGACTGTCAGAGTGTTGATGAAACACAGATATTGCATCCGGATTGAATACAACAGTCACCATGCGCATTTTCCTCCATGGGAGTAATGTCTCAAACAGTCTACGATTGGATCGTTCCCTGGAAGATAAGTAGTAGTTTCCGATGCACATCTGGAAGCATTCTGTAATCTGTGGACTATCAGAGTGTTGATGAAACACAGATATTGCATCGGGAGTGAATACAACAGTCACCATGCGCACTTTCCTCCATGGGAGTAATTCTCTAACAGTCTACCCTTTGATCGTTCCCTGGAAGACCATTACTAGTTTCCGATGCACATCTGGAGCCATTCTGTAATTTGTGGACTATCAGAGTGTTGATGAAACACAGAAATTGCATCGGGATTGAATTCAACAGTCACAATGCGCACTTTCCTCCATGGGAGTAATGTCTCAAAGAGACTACGCTTTGAACGTTCCCTGGCAGACCAGTAGTAGTTTCCGATGCACATCTGGAGGCATTCTGTAATCTGTGTACCATCACAGTGTTGATGAAACACAGAAATAGCATCGGGATTGAATACAACAGTCACCATGCGCAGTTTCCTCCATGGGAGTAATGTCTCAAACAGTCTACGCTTTGATCGTTCCCTGGAAGACCAGTAGTAGTTTCCGATGCACATCTGGAAGCATTCTGTAATCTGTGGACTATCAGAGTGTTGATGAAACACAGATCTTGCATCGGGAGTGAATACAACAGTCACCATGCGCACTTTCCTCCATGGGAGTAATTCTCTAACAGTCTACGCTTTGATCGTTCCCTGGAAGACCAGTAGTAGCTTCCGATGCATATCTGGAGGCATTCTGTAATCTGTGGACCTTCAAAGTGCCGATGAAACACAGAAATTGCCTTGTGATTGAATACAACAGTCACCATGCGAACTTTCCTCCATGGGAGTAATGTCTCAAACAGTCTGCGCATTGATCGTTCCCTGGATTAGCGGTAGTAGTTTCCGATGAACATCTGGAGGCACTCTGTAATCTGTGGACTATCAGAGTGTTCATGAAACACAGAAATTCCATCGGTATTGAATACAACAGTCACCAATCGCACTTTCTTCCATGGGAGTAATTCTAAAACAGTCTACGCTTTGATCGTTCCCTGGAAGCCCAGAAGTAGTTTCTGATGCATATCTGGAGGCATTCTGTAATCTGTGGACCTACAAAGTGTTGATGAAACACAGAAATTGCCTCGGGATTGAATACAACAGTCACTATGCGCACTTTCCTCCATGGGAGTAATGTCACAAACAGTCTACGCTTTCATCGTTCCCTGGAAGACCAGTAGTACTTTCCGATGCACATCTGGAGGCATTCAGTAAACTGTGGACTGTCAGAGCGTTGATGAAACACAGACATTGCATCCGGATTGAATACAACAGTCACCATGCGCACTTTCCTCCATTGGAGTAATGTCTCAATTAGTCTACGCTTTCATCGTTCCCTGGAAGACCAGTAGTACTTTCCGATGCACACCTGGAGGCATTCAGTAATCTGTGGACTATCAGAGTGTTGATGAAACACAGAAATTGCATCGAGATTGAATACAACAGTCACCATGCGCACTCTCATCCATGGGAGTGATGTCTCAAAAAGCCTACGATTTGATCGTTCCCTGGAAGACCAGTAGTAGTTTCCGATGCACATCTGGAGGCATTCTGTAATCTGTGGACTGTCAGAGTGTTGATGAAACACAGAAATTGCATCGGGATTGAATTCAACAGTCACAATGCGCACTTTCCTCCATGGGAGTAATGTCTCAAAGAGACTACGCTTTGAACGTTCCCTGGCAGACCAGTAGTAGTTTCCGATGCACATCTGGAGGCATTCTGTAATCTGTGTACCATCACAGTATTGATGAAACACAGAAATTGCATCGGGATTGAATACAACAGTCACCGTGCGCAGTTTCCTCCATGGGAGTAATGTCTCAAACAGTCTACGCTTTGATCGTTCCCTGGAAGACCAGTAGTAGTTTCCGATGCACATCTGGAAGCATTCTGTAATCTGTGGACTATCAGAGTGTTGATGAAACACAGATCTTGCATCAGGAGTGAATACAACAGTCACCATGCGCACTTTCCTCCATGGGAGTAATTCTCTAACAGTCTACGCTTTGATCGTTCCCTGGAAGACCAGTAGTAGCTTCCGATGCATATCTGGAGGCATTCTGTAATCTGTGGACCTTCAAAGTGTCGATGAAACACAGAAATTGCCTTGTGATTGAATACAACAGTCACCATGCGAACTTTCCTCCATGGGAGTAATGTCTCAAACAGTCTGCGCTTTGATCGTTCCCTGGATTAGCGGTAGTAGTTTCCGACGAACATCTGGAGGCAATCTGTAATCTGTGGACTATCAGAGTGTTCATGAAACACAGAAATTCCATCGGTATTGAATACAACAGTCACCAATCGCACTTTCCTCCATGGGAGTAATTCTCAAACAGTCTACGCTTTGATCGTTCCCTGGAAGCCCAGTAGTAGTTTCCGATGCATATCTGGAGGCATTCTGTAATCTGTGGACCTACAAAGTGTTGATGAAACACAGAAATTGCCTCGGGATTGAATACAACAGTCACTATGCGCACTTTCCTCCATGGGAGTAATGTCACAAACAGTCTACGCTTTCATCGTTCCCTGGAAGACCAGTAGTACTTTCCGATGCACATCTGGAGGCATTCAGTAAACTGTGGACTGTCAGAGCGTTGATGAAACACAGATATTGCATCCGGATTGAATACAACAGTCACCATGCGCACTTTCCTCCATTGGAGTAATGTCTCAATTAGTCTACGCTTTCATCGTTCCCTGGAAGACCAGTAGTACCTTCCGATGCACACCTGGAGGCATTCAGTAATCTGTGGACTATCAGAGTGTTGATGAAACACAGAAATTGCATCGAGATTGAATACAACAGTCACCATGCGCACTCTCATCCATGGGAGTGATGTCTCAAAAAGCCTACGATTTGATCGTTCCCTGGAAGACCAGTAGTAGTTTCCGATGCACATCTGGAGGCATTCTGTAATCTGTGGACTGTCAGAGTGTTGATGAAACACAGATATTGCATCCGGATTGAATACAACAGTCACCATGCGCATTTTCCTCCATGGGAGTAATGTCTCAAACAGTCTACGATTGGATCGTTCCCTGGAAGATAAGTAGTAGTTTCCGATGCACATCTGGAAGCATTCTGTAATCTGTGGACTATCAGAGTGTTGATGAAACACAGATATTGCATCGGGAGTGAATACAACAGTCACCATGCGCACTTTCCTCCATGGGAGTAATTCTCTAACAGTCTACCCTTTGATCGTTCCCTGGAAGACCATTACTAGTTTCCGATGCACATCTGGAGCCATTCTGTAATTTGTGGACTATCAGAGTGTTGATGAAACACAGAAATTGCATCGGGATTGAATTCAACAGTCACAATGCGCACTTTCCTCCATGGGAGTAATGTCTCAAAGAGACTACGCTTTGAACGTTCCCTGGCAGACCAGTAGTAGTTTCCGATGCACATCTGGAGGCATTCTGTAATCTGTGTACCATCACAGTGTTGATGAAACACAGAAATAGCATCGGGATTGAATACAACAGTCACCATGCGCAGTTTCCTCCATGGGAGTAATGTCTCAAACAGTCTACGCTTTGATCGTTCCCTGGAAGACCAGTAGTAGTTTCCGATGCACATCTGGAAGCATTCTGTAATCTGTGGACTATCAGAGTGTTGATGAAACACAGATCTTGCATCGGGAGTGAATACAACAGTCACCATGCGCACTTTCCTCCATGGGAGTAATTCTCTAACAGTCTACGCTTTGATCGTTCCCTGGAAGACCAGTAGTAGCTTCCGATGCATATCTGGAGGCATTCTGTAATCTGTGGACCTTCAAAGTGCCGATGAAACACAGAAATTGCCTTGTGATTGAATACAACAGTCACCATGCGAACTTTCCTCCATGGGAGTAATGTCTCAAACAGTCTGCGGATTGATCGTTCCCTGGATTAGCGGTAGTAGTTTCCGATGAACATCTGGAGGCACTCTGTAATCTGTGGACTATCAGAGTGTTCATGAAACACAGAAATTCCATCGGTATTGAATACAACAGTCACCAATCGCACTTTCTTCCATGGGAGTAATTCTAAAACAGTCTACGCTTTGATCGTTCCCTGGAAGCCCAGAAGTAGTTTCTGATGCATATCTGGAGGCATTCTGTAATCTGTGGACCTACAAAGTGTTGATGAAACACAGAAATTGCCTCGGGATTGAATACAACAGTCACTATGCGCACTTTCCTCCATGGGAGTAATGTCACAAACAGTCTACGCTTTCATCGTTCCCTGGAAGACCAGTAGTACTTTCCGATGCACATCTGGAGGCATTCAGTAATCTGTGGACTGTCAGAGTGTTGATGAAACACAGATATTGCATCCGGATTGAATACAACAGTCACCATGCGCACTTTCCTCCATGGGAGTAATTCCCAAACAGTCTACGCTTTGATCGTTCCCTGGAAGTCCAGTAGTAGTTTCCGATGCATATCTGGAGGCATTCTGTAATCTGTGGACCTACAAAGTGTTGATGAAACACAGAAATTGCCTCGGGATTGAATACAACAGTCACTATGCGCACTTTCCTCCATGGGAGTAATGTCTCAATTAGTCTACGCTTTCATCGTTCCCTAAAAGACCAGTAGTACTTTCCGATGCACATCTGGAGGCATTCAGTAATCTGTGGACTATCAGAGTGTTGATGAAACCAAAATTGCATCGGGATTGAATACAACAGTCACCATGCACACTTTCCTCCGTCGGAGTAATGTCTCAAACAGTCTACGATTTGATCGTTCCCTGGAAGACCAGTAGTAGTTTCCGATGCACATCTGGAGGCATTCTGTAATCTGTGGACTGTCAGAGTGTTGATGAAACACAGATATTGCATCCGGATTGAATACAACAGTCACCATACGCATTTTCCTCCATGCGAGTAATGTCTCAAACAGTCTAGGCTTGGATCGTTCCCTGGAAGATAAGTAGTAGTTTCCGATGCACATCTGGAAGCATTCTGTAATCTGTGGACCATCAGAGTGTTGATGAAACACAGATATTGCATCGGGAGTGAATACAACAGTCACCATGCGCACTTTCCTCCATTGGAGTAATGTCTCAATTAGTCTACGCTTTCATCGTTCCCTGGAAGACCAGTAGTACTTTCCGATGCACACCTGGAGGCATTCAGTAATCTGTGGACTATCAGAGTGTTGATGAAACACAGAAATTGCATCGAGATTGAATACAACAGTCACCATGCACACTCTCATCCATGGGAGTGATGTCTCAAAAAGCCTACGATTTGATCGTTCCCTGGAAGACCAGTAGTAGTTTCCGATGCACATCTGGAGGCATTCTGTAATCTGTGGACTGTCAGAGTGTTGATGAAACACAGATATTGCATCCGGATTGAATACAACAGTCACCATGCGCATTTTCCTCCATGGGAGTAATGTCTCAAACAGTCTACGATTGGATCGTTCCCTGGAAGATAAGTAGTAGTTTCCGATGCACATCTGGAAGCATTCTGTAATCTGTGGACTATCAGAGTGTTGATGAAACACAGCTATTGCATCGGGAGTGTATACAACAGTCACCATGCGCACTTTCCTCCATGGCAGTATTTCTCTAACAGTCTACGCTTTGATCGTTCCCTGGAAGACCAGTACTAGTTTCCGATGCACATCTGGAGCCATTCTGTAATCTGTGGACTATCAGAGTGTTGATGAAACACAGAAATTGCATCGGGATTGAATTCAACAGTCACAATGCGCACTTTCCTCCATGCGAGTAATGTCTCAAAGAGACTACGCTTTGAACGTTCCCTGGCAGACCAGTAGTAGTTTCCGATGCACATCTGGAGGCATTCTGTAATCTGTGTACCATCACAGTGTTGATGAAACACAGAAATAGCATCGGGATTGAATACAACAGTCACCATGCGCAGTTTCCTCCATGGGAGTAATGTCTCAAACAGTCTACGCTTTGATCGTTCCCTGGAAGACCAGTAGTAGTTTCCGATGCACATCTGGAAGCATTTTTTAATCTGTGGACTATCAGAGTGTTGATGAAACACAGTTATCGCATCGGGATTGAATACAACAGTCACCAAGCGCACTTTCCTCCATAGGAGTAATGTCTCAAACAGTCTACGCTTTGATCGTTCCCTGGAAGACCAGTAGCAGTTTCCCATGCACATCTGGAAGCATTTTTTAATCTGTGGATTATCAGAGTGTCGATGAAACACAGTTATCGCATCGGGATTGAATACAACAGTCACAATGCGCACTTTCCTCCATAGGAGTAATGTCTCAAACAGTCTACGCTTTGATCGTTCCCTGGAAGACCAGTAGTAGTTTCCGATACACATCTGGAGGCATTCTGAAATCTGTGGACTATCAGAGTGTTTAGGAACACAGAAATTGCTTCGGGATTGAATACAACAGTCACCATGCGCACTTTCCTCCATGGGAGTAATGTCTCAAACAGTCTACGCTTTGATCGTTCCCTGGAAGACCAGTAGTAGTTTCCGATGCACATCTGGAAGCATTTTTTAATCTGTGGACTATCAGAGTGTTGATGAGACACAGTTATCGCATCGGGATTGAATACAACAGTCACCAAGCGCACTTTCCTCCATAGGAGTAATGTCTCAAACAGTCTACGCTTTGATCGTTCCCTGGAAGACCAGTAGTAGTTTCCGATGCACATCTGGAGGCATTCTGTAATCTGTGGACTGTCAGAGTGTTGATGAAACGCAGATATTGCATCCGGATTGAATACAACAGTCACCATGCGCATTTTCCCCCATGGGAGTAATGTCTCAAACAGTCTACGATTGGATCGTTCCCTGGAAGATAAGTAGTAGTTTCCGATGCACATCTGGAAGCATTCTGTAATCTGTGGACTATCAGAGTGTTGATGAAACACAGATATTGCATCGGGAGTGAATACAACAGTCACCATGCGCACTTTCCTCCATGGGAGTAATTCTCTAACAGTCTACGCTTTGATCGTTCCCTGGAAGACCAGTACTAGTTTCCGATGCACATCTGGAGCCAATCTGTAATCTGTGGACTATCAGAGTGTTGATGAAACACAGAAATTGCATCGGGATTGAATTCAACAGTCACAATGCGCACTTTCCTCCATGGGAGTAATGTCTCAAAGAGACTACGCTTTGAACGTTCCCTGGCAGACCAGTAGTAGTTTCCGATGCACATCTGGAGGCATTCTGTAATCTGTGTACCATCACAGTGTTGATGAAACACAGAAATAGCATCGGGATTGAATACAACAGTCACCATGCGCAGTTTCCTCCATGGGAGTAATGTCTCAAACAGTCTACGCTTTGATCGTTCCCTGGAAGACCAGTAGTAGTTTCCGATGCACATCTGGAAGCATTCTGTAATCTGTGGACTATCAGAGTGTTGATGAAACACAGATCTTGCATCGGGAGTGAATACAACAGTCACCATGCGCACTTTCCTCCATGGGAGTAATTCTCTAACAGTCTACGCTTTGATCGTTCCCTGGAAGACCAGTAGTAGCTTCCGATGCATATCTGGAGGCATTCTGTAATCTGTGGACCTTCAAAGTGTCGATGAAACACAGAAATTGCCTTGTGATTGAATACAACAGTCACCATGCGAACTTTCCTCCATGGGAGTAATGTCTCAAACAGTCTGCGCTTTGATCGTTCCCTGGATTAGCGGTAGTAGTTTCCGATGAACATCTGGAGGCACTCTGTAATCTGTGGACTATCAGAGTGTTCATGAAACACAGAAATTCCATCGGTATTGAATACAACAGTCACCAATCGCACTTTCCTCCATGGGAGTAATTCTAAAACAGTCTACGCTTTGATCGTTCCCTGGAAGCCCAGAAGTAGTTTCTGATGCATATCTGGAGGCATTCTGTAATCTGTGGACCTACAAAGTGTTGATGAAACACAGAAATTGCCTCGGGATTGAATACAACAGTCACTATGCGCACTTTCCTCCATGGGAGTAATGTCACAAACAGTCTACGCTTTCATCGTTCCCTGGAAGACCAGTAGTACTTTCCGATGCACATCTGGAGGCATTCAGTAATCTGTGGACTGTCAGAGTGTCGATGAAACACAGTTATCGCATCGGGATTGAATACAACAGTCACAATGCGCACTTTCCTCCATAGGAGTAATGTCTCAAACAGTCTACGCTTTGATCGTTCCCTGGAAGACCAGTAGTAGTTTCCGATACACATCTGGAGGCATTCTGAAATCTGTGGACTATCAGAGTGTTTAGGAACACAGAAATTGCTTCGGGATTGAATACAACAGTCACCATGCGCACTTTCCTCCATGGGAGTAATGTCTCAAACAGTCTACGCTTTGATCGTTCCCTGGAAGACCAGTAGTAGTTTCCGATGCACATCTGGAAGCATTTTTTAATCTGTGGACTATCAGAGTGTTGATGAGACACAGTTATCGCATCGGGATTGAATACAACAGTCACCAAGCGCACTTTCCTCCATAGGAGTAATGTCTCAAAAAGCCTACGATTTGATCGTTCCCTGGAAGACCAGTAGTAGTTTCCGATGCACATCTGGAGGCATTCTGTAATCTGTGGACTGTCAGAGTGTTGATGAAACACAGAAATTGCATCGGGATTGAATTCAACAGTCACAATGCGCACTTTCCTCCATGGGAGTAATGTCTCAAAGAGACTACGCTTTGAACGTTCCCTGGCAGACCAGTAGTAGTTTCCGATGCACATCTGGAGGCATTCTGTAATCTGTGTACCATCACAGTATTGATGAAACACAGAAATTGCATCGGGATTGAATACAACAGTCACCGTGCGCAGTTTCCTCCATGGGAGTAATGTCTCAAACAGTCTACGCTTTGATCGTTCCCTGGAAGACCAGTAGTAGTTTCCGATGCACATCTGGAAGCATTCTGTAATCTGTGGACTATCAGAGTGTTGATGAAACACAGATCTTGCATCAGGAGTGAATACAACAGTCACCATGCGCACTTTCCTCCATGGGAGTAATTCTCTAACAGTCTACGCTTTGATCGTTCCCTGGAAGACCAGTAGTAGCTTCCGATGCATATCTGGAGGCATTCTGTAATCTGTGGACCTTCAAAGTGTCGATGAAACACAGAAATTGCCTTGTGATTGAATACAACAGTCACCATGCGAACTTTCCTCCATGGGAGTAATGTCTCAAACAGTCTGCGCTTTGATCGTTCCCTGGATTAGCGGTAGTAGTTTCCGACGAACATCTGGAGGCAATCTGTAATCTGTGGACTATCAGAGTGTTCATGAAACACAGAAATTCCATCGGTATTGAATACAACAGTCACCAATCGCACTTTCCTCCATGGGAGTAATTCTCAAACAGTCTACGCTTTGATCGTTCCCTGGAAGCCCAGTAGTAGTTTCCGATGCATATCTGGAGGCATTCTGTAATCTGTGGACCTACAAAGTGTTGATGAAACACAGAAATTGCCTCGGGATTGAATACAACAGTCACTATGCGCACTTTCCTCCATGGGAGTAATGTCACAAACAGTCTACGCTTTCATCGTTCCCTGGAAGACCAGTAGTACTTTCCGATGCACATCTGGAGGCATTCAGTAAACTGTGGACTGTCAGAGCGTTGATGAAACACAGATATTGCATCCGGATTGAATACAACAGTCACCATGCGCACTTTCCTCCATTGGAGTAATGTCTCAATTAGTCTACGCTTTCATCGTTCCCTGGAAGACCAGTAGTACCTTCCGATGCACACCTGGAGGCATTCAGTAATCTGTGGACTATCAGAGTGTTGATGAAACACAGAAATTGCATCGAGATTGAATACAACAGTCACCATGCGCACTCTCATCCATGGGAGTGATGTCTCAAAAAGCCTACGATTTGATCGTTCCCTGGAAGACCAGTAGTAGTTTCCGATGCACATCTGGAGGCATTCTGTAATCTGTGGACGGTCAGAGTGTTGATGAAACACAGATATTGCATCCGGATTGAATACAACAGTCACCATGCGCATTTTCCTCCATGGGAGTAATGTCTCAAACAGTCTACGATTGGATCGTTCCCTGGAAGATAAGTAGTAGTTTCCGATGCACATCTGGAAGCATTCTGTTTTCTGTGGACTATCAGAGTGTTGATGAAACACAGATATTGCATCGGGAGTGAATACAACAGTCACCATGCGCACTTTCCTCCATGGGAGTAATTCTCTAACAGTCTACCCTTTGATCGTTCCCTGGAAGACCATTACTAGTTTCCGATGCACATCTGGAGCCATTCTGTAATTTGTGGACTATCAGAGTGTTGATGAAACACAGAAATTGCATCGGGATTGAATTCAACAGTCACAATGCGCACTTTCCTCCATGGGAGTAATGTCTCAAAGAGACTACGCTTTGAACGTTCCCTGGCAGACCAGTAGTAGTTTCCGATGCACATCTGGAGGCATTCTGTAATCTGTGTACCATCACAGTGTTGATGAAACACAGAAATAGCATCGGGATTGAATACAACAGTCACCATGCGCAGTTTCCTCCATGGGAGTAATGTCTCAAACAGTCTACGCTTTGATCGTTCCCTGGAAGACCAGTAGTAGTTTCCGATGCACATCTGGAAGCATTCTGTAATCTGTGGACTATCAGAGTGTTGATGAAACACAGATCTTGCATCGGGAGTGAATACAACAGTCACCATGCGCACTTTCCTCCATGGGAGTAATTCTCTAACAGTCTACGCTTTGATCGTTCCCTGGAAGACCAGTAGTAGCTTCCGATGCATATCTGGAGGCATTCTGTAATCTGTGGACCTTCAAAGTGCCGATGAAACACAGAAATTGCCTTGTGATTGAATACAACAGTCACCATGCGAACTTTCCTCCATGGGAGTAATGTCTCAAACAGTCTGCGCATTGATCGTTCCCTGGATTAGCGGTAGTAGTTTCCGATGAACATCTGGAGGCACTCTGTAATCTGTGGACTATCAGAGTGTTCATGAAACACAGAAATTCCATCGGTATTGAATACAACAGTCACCAATCGCACTTTCTTCCATGGGAGTAATTCTAAAACAGTCTACGCTTTGATCGTTCCCTGGAAGCCCAGAAGTAGTTTCTGATGCATATCTGGAGGCATTCTGTAATCTGTGGACCTACAAAGTGTTGATGAAACACAGAAATTGCCTCGGGATTGAATACAACAGTCACTATGCGCACTTTCCTCCATGGGAGTAATGTCACAAACAGTCTACGCTTTCATCGTTCCCTGGAAGACCAGTAGTACTTTCCGATGCACATCTGGAGGCATTCAGTAATCTGTGGACTGTCAGAGTGTTGATGAAACACAGATATTGCATCCGGATTGAATACAACAGTCACCATGCGCACTTTCCTCCATGGGAGTAATTCCCAAACAGTCTACGCTTTGATCGTTCCCTGGAAGTCCAGTAGTAGTTTCCGATGCATATCTGGAGGCATTCTGTAATCTGTGGACCTACAAAGTGTTGATGAAACACAGAAATTGCCTCGGGATTGAATACAACAGTCACTATGCGCACTTTCCTCCATGGGAGTAATGTCTCAATTAGTCTACGCTTTCATCGTTCCCTAAAAGACCAGTAGTACTTTCCGATGCACATCTGGAGGCATTCAGTAATCTGTGGACTATCAGAGTGTTGATGAAACCAAAATTGCATCGGGATTGAATACAACAGTCACCATGCACACTTTCCTCCGTCGGAGTAATGTCTCAAACAGTCTACGATTTGATCGTTCCCTGGAAGACCAGTAGTAGTTTCCGATGCACATCTGGAGGCATTCTGTAATCTGTGGACTGTCAGAGTGTTGATGAAACACAGATATTGCATCCGGATTGAATACAACAGTCACCATACGCATTTTCCTCCATGCGAGTAATGTCTCAAACAGTCTAGGCTTGGATCGTTCCCTGGAAGATAAGTAGTAGTTTCCGATGCACATCTGGAAGCATTCTGTAATCTGTGGACCATCAGAGTGTTGATGAAACACAGATATTGCATCGGGAGTGAATACAACAGTCACCATGCGCACTTTCCTCCATGGGAGTAATTCTCTACCAGTCTACGCTTTGATCTTTCCCTGGAAGACCAGTACTAGTTTCCGATGCACATCTGGAGCCATTCTGTAATATGTGGACTATCAGAGTGTTGATGAAACACAGAAATTGCATCGGGATTGAATTCAACAGTCACAATGCGCACTTTCCTCCATGGGAGTAATGTCTCAAAGAGACTACGCTTTGAACGTTCCCTGGCAGACCAGTAGTAGTTTCCGATGCACATCTGGAGGCATTCTGTAATCTGTGTACCATCACAGTGTTGATGAAACACAGAAATTGCATCGGGATTGAATACAACAGTCACCGTGCGCAGTTTCCTCCATGGGAGTAATGTCTCAAACAGTCTACGCTTTGATCGTTCCCTGGAAGACCAGTAGTAGTTTCCGATGCACATCTGGAAGCATTCTGTAATCTGTGGACTATCAGAGTGTTGATGAAACACAGATCTTGCATCGGGAGTGAATACAACAGTCACCATGCGCACTTTCCTCCATGGGAGTAATTCTCTAACAGTCTACGCTTTGATCGTTCCCTGGAAGACCAGTAGTAGCTTCCGATGCATATCTGGAGGCATTCTGTAATCTGTGGACCTTCAAAGTGTCGATGAAACACAGAAATTGCCTTGTGATTGAATACAACAGTCACCATGCGAACTTTCCTCCATGGGAGTAATGTCTCAAACAGTCTGCGCTTTGATCGTTCCCTGGATTAGCGGTAGTAGTTTCCGACGAACATCTGGAGGCACTCTGTAATCTGTGGACTATCAGAGTGTTCATGAAACACAGAAATTCCATCGGTATTGAATACAACAGTCACCAATCGCACTTTCCTCCATGGGAGTAATTCTCAAACAGTCTACGCTTTGATCGTTCCCTGGAAGCCCAGTAGTAGTTTCCGATGCATTTCTGGAGGCATTCTGTAATCTGTGGACCTACAAAGTGTTGATGAAACACAGAAATTGCCTCGGGATTGAATACAACAGTCACTATGCGCACTTTCCTCCATGGGAGTAATGTCACAAACAGTCTACGCTTTCATCGTTCCCTGGAAGACCAGTAGTACTTTCCGATGCACATCTGGAGGCATTCAGTAAACTGTGGACTGTCAGAGCGTTGATGAAACACAGATATTGCATCCGGATTGAATACAACAGTCACCATGCGCACTTTCCTCCATTGGAGTAATGTCTCAATTAGTCTACGCTTTCATCGTTCCCTGGAAGACCAGTAGTACTTTCCGATGCACACCTGGAGGCATTCAGTAATCTGTGGACTATCAGAGTGTTGATGAAACACAGAAATTGCATCGAGATTGAATACAACAGTCACCATGCACACTCTCATCCATGGGAGTGATGTCTCAAAAAGCCTACGATTTGATCGTTCCCTGGAAGACCAGTAGTAGTTTCCGATGCACATCTGGAGGCATTCTGTAATCTGTGGACTGTCAGAGTGTTGATGAAACACAGATATTGCATCCGGATTGAATACAACAGTCACCATGCGCATTTTCCTCCATGGGAGTAATGTCTCAAACAGTCTACGATTGGATCGTTCCCTGGAAGATAAGTAGTAGTTTCCGATGCACATCTGGAAGCATTCTGTAATCTGTGGACTATCAGAGTGTTGATGAAACACAGCTATTGCATCGGGAGTGTATACAACAGTCACCATGCGCACTTTCCTCCATGGCAGTATTTCTCTAACAGTCTACGCTTTGATCGTTCCCTGGAAGACCAGTACTAGTTTCCGATGCACATCTGGAGCCATTCTGTAATCTGTGGACTATCAGAGTGTTGATGAAACACAGAAATTGCATCGGGATTGAATTCAACAGTCACAATGCGCACTTTCCTCCATGCGAGTAATGTCTCAAAGAGACTACGCTTTGAACGTTCCCTGGCAGACCAGTAGTAGTTTCCGATGCACATCTGGAGGCATTCTGTAATCTGTGTACCATCACAGTGTTGATGAAACACAGAAATAGCATCGGGATTGAATACAACAGTCACCATGCGCAGTTTCCTCCATGGGAGTAATGTCTCAAACAGTCTACGCTTTGATCGTTCCCTGGAAGACCAGTAGTAGTTTCCGATGCACATCTGGAAGCATTTTTTAATCTGTGGACTATCAGAGTGTTGATGAAACACAGTTATCGCATCGGGATTGAATACAACAGTCACCAAGCGCACTTTCCTCCATAGGAGTAATGTCTCAAACAGTCTACGCTTTGATCGTTCCCTGGAAGACCAGTAGCAGTTTCCCATGCACATCTGGAAGCATTTTTTAATCTGTGGATTATCAGAGTGTCGATGAAACACAGTTATCGCATCGGGATTGAATACAACAGTCACAATGCGCACTTTCCTCCATAGGAGTAATGTCTCAAACAGTCTACGCTTTGATCGTTCCCTGGAAGACCAGTAGTAGTTTCCGATACACATCTGGAGGCATTCTGAAATCTGTGGACTATCAGAGTGTTTAGGAACACAGAAATTGCTTCGGGATTGAATACAACAGTCACCATGCGCACTTTCCTCCATGGGAGTAATGTCTCAAACAGTCTACGCTTTGATCGTTCCCTGGAAGACCAGTAGTAGTTTCCGATGCACATCTGGAAGCATTTTTTAATCTGTGGACTATCAGAGTGTTGATGAGACACAGTTATCGCATCGGGATTGAATACAACAGTCACCAAGCGCACTTTCCTCCATAGGAGTAATGTCTCAAACAGTCTACGCTTTGATCGTTCCCTGGAAGACCAGTAGTAGTTTCCGATGCACATCTGGAGGCATTCTGTAATCTGTGGACTGTCAGAGTGTTGATGAAACACAGATATTGCATCCGGATTGAATACAACAGTCACCATGCGCATTTTCCCCCATGGGAGTAATGTCTCAAACAGTCTACGATTGGATCGTTCCCTGGAAGATAAGTAGTAGTTTCCGATGCACATCTGGAAGCATTCTGTAATCTGTGGACTATCAGAGTGTTGATGAAACACAGATATTGCATCGGGAGTGAATACAACAGTCACCATGCGCACTTTCCTCCATGGGAGTAATTCTCTAACAGTCTACGCTTTGATCGTTCCCTGGAAGACCAGTACTAGTTTCCGATGCACATCTGGAGCCATTCTGTAATCTGTGGACTATCAGAGTGTTGATGAAACACAGAAATTGCATCGGGATTGAATTCAACAGTCACAATGCGCACTTTCCTCCATGGGAGTAATGTCTCAAAGAGACTACGCTTTGAACGTTCCCTGGCAGACCAGTAGTAGTTTCCGATGCACATCTGGAGGCATTCTGTAATCTGTGTACCATCACAGTGTTGATGAAACACAGAAATAGCATCGGGATTGAATACAACAGTCACCATGCGCAGTTTCCTCCATGGGAGTAATGTCTCAAACAGTCTACGCTTTGATCGTTCCCTGGAAGACCAGTAGTAGTTTCCGATGCACATCTGGAAGCATTCTGTAATCTGTGGACTATCAGAGTGTTGATGAAACACAGATCTTGCATCGGGAGTGAATACAACAGTCACCATGCGCACTTTCCTCCATGGGAGTAATTCTCTAACAGTCTACGCTTTGATCGTTCCCTGGAAGACCAGTAGTAGCTTCCGATGCATATCTGGAGGCATTCTGTAATCTGTGGACCTTCAAAGTGTCGATGAAACACAGAAATTGCCTTGTGATTGAATACAACAGTCACCATGCGAACTTTCCTCCATGGGAGTAATGTCTCAAACAGTCTGCGCTTTGATCGTTCCCTGGATTAGCGGTAGTAGTTTCCGATGAACATCTGGAGGCACTCTGTAATCTGTGGACTATCAGAGTGTTCATGAAACACAGAAATTCCATCGGTATTGAATACAACAGTCACCAATCGCACTTTCCTCCATGGGAGTAATTCTAAAACAGTCTACGCTTTGATCGTTCCCTGGAAGCCCAGAAGTAGTTTCTGATGCATATCTGGAGGCATTCTGTAATCTGTGGACCTACAAAGTGTTGATGAAACACAGAAATTGCCTCGGGATTGAATACAACAGTCACTATGCGCACTTTCCTCCATGGGAGTAATGTCACAAACAGTCTACGCTTTCATCGTTCCCTGGAAGACCAGTAGTACTTTCCGATGCACATCTGGAGGCATTCAGTAATCTGTGGACTGTCAGAGTGTTGATGAAACACAGATATTGCATCCGGATTTAATACAACAGTCACCATGCGCACTTTCCTCCATTGGAGTAATGTCTCAAACAGTCTACGCTTGGATCGTTTCCTGGAAGATAAGTAGTAGTTTCCGATGCACATCTGGAAGCATTCTGTAACCTGTGGACTATCAGAGTGTTGATGAAACACAGATATTGCATCGGGAGTGACTACAACAGTCACCATGCGCACTTTCCTCCATGGGAGTAATTATCTAACAGTCTACGCTTTGATCGTTCCCTGGAAGGCCAGTACTAGTTTCCGATGCACATCTGGAGCCATTCTGTAATCTGTGGACTATCAGCGTGTTGATGAAACACAGAAATTGCATCGGGATTGAATTCAACAGTCACCATGCGCACTTTCCTCCATGGGAGTGATGTCTCAAAGAGACTACGCTTTGAACGTTCCCTGGCAGACCAGTAGTAATTTCCGATGCACATCTGGGGGCATTCTGTAATCTGTGTACCATCACAGTGTTGATGAAACACAGAAATTGCATCGGGATTGAATACAACAGTCACCATGCGCACTTTCCTCCATGGGAGTAATGTCTCAAACAGTCTACGCTTTGATCGTTCCCTGGAAGACCAGTAGTAGTTTCCGATGCACATCTGGAAGCATTTTTTAATCTGTGGAATATCAGAGTGTTGATGAAACACAGTTATCGCATCGGGATTGAATACAACAGACACCAAGCGCACTTTCCTCCATAGGAGTAATGTCTCAAACAGTCTACGCTTTGATCGTTCCCTGGAAGACCAGTAGCAGTTTCCCATGCACATCTGGAAGCATTTTTTAATCTGTGGACTATCAGAGTGTCGATGAAACACAGTTATCGCATCGGGATTGAATACAACAGTCACAATGCCCACTTTCCTCCATAGGAGTAATGTCTCAAACAGTCTACGCTTTGATCGTTCCCTGGAAGACCAGTAGTAGTTTCCGATACACATCTGGAGGCATTCTGAAATCTGTGGACTATCAGAGTGTTTAGGAACACAGAAATTGCTTCGGGATTGAATACAACAGTCACCATGCGCACTTTCCTCCATGGGAGTAATGTCTCAAACAGTCTACGCTTTGATCGTTCCCTGGAAGACCAGTAAAAGTTTCCGATGCACATCTGGAGGCATTCTGTAATCTGTGGACTATCAGAGTGTTCATGAAACACAGAAATTGCATCGAGATTGAATACAACAGTCACCATGCGCACTTTCCTCCATGGCAGTAATATCTCAAACAGTATACGCTTTCATCGTTCCCTGGAAGACCAGTAAAAGTTTCCGATGCACATCTGGAGGCATTCTGTAATCTGTGG
This sequence comes from Schistocerca gregaria, assembly GCF_023897955.1. Classification (NCBI taxonomy): domain Eukaryota; kingdom Metazoa; phylum Arthropoda; class Insecta; order Orthoptera; family Acrididae; genus Schistocerca; species Schistocerca gregaria. The sequence continues at coordinate 2,642,897 of NW_026061890.1, read as the reverse complement.
ACTATCAGAGTATTGATGAAACACAGAAATTGCATCGGGATTGAATACAACAGTCACCATGCACACTTTCCTCCATGGGAGTGATGTCTAAAACAGTCTACGCTTTCATCGTTCCCTGGAAGACCAGTAGTAGTTTCCGACGCACATCTGGAGGCATACTGTAATCTGTGGATGATCAGAGAGTTGATGAAACACAGAAATTGCATCGAGATTGAATACAACAGTCACTATGCGCACTTTCCTCCATAGGAGTAATGTCTCAAACAATCTACGCTTCGATCGTTCCCTCGAATACCAGTAGTACTTTCCGATGCACATCTGGAAGCATTCTGTAATCTGTGGACTATCAGAGGGTTGATGAAACAAAGTTATCGCATCGGGATTGAATTCAACAGTCACCATGTGCACTTTCCTAAATGCTAGTAATATCTCAAACAGCCTACGCTTTGATCGTTCCCTGGAAGACCAGTAGTAGTTTCCGATGCACATCTGGAGGCATGCTGTAATCTGTGGACTATCAGGGTCTTGATGAAACACAGAAATTGCATCGGGATTGAATACAACAGTCACCATGCGAACTTTCCTCCATGGGAGTAATGTCTCAAAGAGTCTACGCTTTGATCGTTCCCTGGAAGACCAGTAGTAGCTTCCGATGCACATCTGGAGGCATTCTGTATTCTGTGGACTATCAGAGTGTTGATGAAACCAAAATTGCATCGGGATTGAATACAACAGTTACCATGCACACTTTCCTCCATGGGAGTAATGTCTCAAAGAGTCTACGCTTTGATCGTTCCCAGGCCGACCAGTAGTAGTTTCCGATACACATCTGGAGGCATTCTGTAATCTGTAAACTATCAGAGTGTTTAGGAACACAGAAATTGCTTCGGGATTGAATACAACACTCACCATGCGCACTTTCCTCCATGGGAGTATTGTCTCAAACAGTTTACGACTTGATCGTTCCCTGGAAGACCAGTAGTAGTTTCCGATGCACATCTGGAGGCATTCTGTAATCTGTGCACTATCAGAGTTTTGATGAAACACAGAAATTGCATCGGGATTGAATACAACAGTCACCATGCGCACTTTCCTCCATGGGAGTGATGTCTCAAACAGTCATCGGTTTGATCGTTTATCGAAGACCAGTAGTAGTTTCCGATGCACATCTGGAGGCATTCTGTGATCTGTGGACTATCAGAGTGTTGATGAAACACAGAAATTGCATCGGGATTGAATACAACAGTCACCATGGGCACATTTCTCTATGGTAGTAATGTCTCAAACAGTCTGCGTTTTGATCGTTCCCTGGAAGACCAGTAGTAGTTTCAGATGCACATCTGGAAGCATTCTGTAATCTGTGGACTATGAGAGTGTTGATGAAACACAGTTATCGCATCGGGATTGAATACAGCAGTCACCATGCGCACATTCCTCCATGGTAGTATTGTCTCAAACAGTCTACGCCTTGATCGTTCCCTGGAAGACCAGTAGTAGTTTCCGATGCACATCTGCAAGCAATTTTTTAATGTGTGGATTATCAGAGTGTTGATGAAACACAGTTATCGCATCGGGATTGAATACAACAGTCACCATGCGCAATTTCCTCCATGGGAGTAATGTCTCAAACAGTCTACGCTTTCATCGTTCCCTGGAAGACCAGTAGTACTTTCCGACGCACATCTGGAGGCATTCTGTAATCTGTGCACTATCAGAGTTTTGAAGAAACACAGAAATTGCAACGGGATTGAATACAACAGTCAACATGCGCACATTCCTCCATGGGTGTGATGTCTCAAACAGTCTACGCTTTGGTCGTTCCCTGGAAGACCAGTAGTAGTTTCCGATGCACATCTGGAGGCATTCTGTAATCTGTGGACTATCAGAGTGTTCATGAAACACAGAAATTGCATCGGGATTGAATACAACAGTCACCATGCGCACTTTCCTCCATGGCAGTAATATCTCAAACAGTCTACGCTTTCATCGTTCCCTGGAAGACCAGTAAAAGTTTCCGATGCACATCTGGAGGCATTCTGTAATCTGTGGACTATCAGAGTATTGATGAAACACAGAAATTGCGTCGGGATTGAATACAACAGTCACCATGCACACTTTCCTCCATGGGAGTGATGTCTAAAACAGTCTACGCTTTCATCGTTCCCTGGAAGACCAGTAGTAGTTTCCGACGCACATCTGGAGGCATACTGTAATCTGTGGATGATCAGAGAGTTGATGAAACACAGAAATTGCATCGAGATCGAATACAACAGTCACCATGCGCACTTTCCTCCATAGGAGTAATGTCTCAAACAGTCTACGCTTCGATCGTTCCCTCGAATACCAGTAGTACTTTCCGATGCACATCTGGAAGCATTCTGTAATCTGTGGACTATCAGAGGGTTGATGAAACAAAGTTATCGCATCGGGATTGAATTCAACAGTCACCATGTGCACTTTCCTCAATGCTAGTAATATCTCAAACAGCCTACGCTTTGATCGTTCCCTGGAAGACCAGTAGTAGTTTCCGATGCACATCTGGAGGCATGCTGTAATCTGTGGACTATCAGGGTCTTGATGAAACACAGAAATTGCATCGGGATTGAATACAGCAGTCACCATGCGAACTTTCCTCCATGGGAGTAATGTCTCAAAGAGTCTACGCTTTGATCGTTCCCTGGAAGACCAGTAGTAGCTTCCGATGCACATCTGGAGGCATTCTGTATTCTGTGGACTATCAGAGTGTTGATGAAACCAAAATTGCATCGGGATTGAATACAACAGTCACCATGCACACTTTCCTCCATGGGAGTAATGTCTCAAAGAGTCTACGCTTTGATCGTTCCCAGGCCGACCAGTAGTAGTTTCCGATACACATCTGGAGGCATTCTGTAATCTGTAAACTATCAGAGTGTTTAGGAACACAGAAATTGCTTCGGGATTGTATACAACACTCACCATGCGCACTTTCCTCCATGGGAGTATTGTCTCAAACAGTTTACGACTTGATCGTTCCCTGGAAGACCAGTAGTAGTTTCCGATGCACATCTGGAGGCGTTCTGTAATCTGTGCACTATCAGAGTTTTGATGAAACACAGAAATTGCATCGGGATTGAATACAACAGTCACTATGCGCACTTTCTTCCATGGGAGTGATGTCTCAAACAGTCTTCGCTTTGATCGTTTATCGAAGACCAGTAGTAGTTTCCGATGCACATCTGGAGGCATTCTGTGATCTGTGGACTATCAGAGTGTTGATGAAACACAGAAATTGCATCGGGATTGAATACAACAGTCACCATGGGCACATTTCTCTATGGTAGTAATGTCTCAAACAGTCTGCGCTTTGATCGTTCCCTGGAAGACCAGTAGTAGTTTCAGATGCACATCTGGAAGCATTCTGTAATCTGTGGACTATGAGAGTGTTGATGAAACACAGTTATCGCATCGGGATTGAATACAGCAGTCACCATGCGCACATTCCTCCATGGTAGTATTGTCTCAAACAGTCTACGCTTTGATCGTTCCCTGGAAGACCAGTAGTAGTTTCCGATGCACATCTGCAAGCAATTTTTTAATGTGTGGATTATCAGAGTGTTGATGAAACACAGTTATCGCATCGGGATTGAATACAACAGTCACCATGCGCAATTTCCTCCATGGGAGTAATGTCTCAAACAGTCTACGCTTTCATCGTTCCCTGGAAGACCAGTAGTACTTTCCGATGCACATCTGGAGGCATTCTGTAATCTGTGCACTATCAGAGTTTTGAAGAAACACAGAAATTGCAACGGGATTGAATACAACAGTCAACATGCGCACATTCCTCCATGGGAGTGATGTCTCAAACAGTCTACGCTTTGGTCGTTCCCTGGAAGACCAGTAGTAGTTTCCGATGCACATCTGGAGGCATTCTGTAATCTGTGGACTGTCAGAGTGTTGATGAAACACAGATATTGCATCCAGATTGAATACAACGGTCACCATGCGCACTTTCCTCCATGGGAGTAATGTCTCCAACAGTGTACGCTTTGATCGTTCCCTGGAAGACCAGTAGTAGTTTCCGAATCACATCAGGAAGCATTCTATAATCTGTGGACTATCAGAGTGTTGATGAAACACAGATATTGCATCGGGAGTGAATACTACAGTCACCATGCGCACTTTCCTCCATGGGAGTAATTCTCTAACAGTCTACGCTTTGATCATTCCCTGGAAGACCAGTAGTAGCTTCCGATGCAAATCTGGAGGCATTCTGTAATCTGTGGACCTTCAAAGTGTCGATGAAACACAGAAATTGCATTGGGATTGAATACAACAGTCACCATGCGAACTTTCCTCCATGGGAGTAATGTCTCAAACAGTCTACGGTTTGATCGTTCCCTGGAAGAGCGGTAGTAGTTTCCGATGATCATCTGGAGGCATTCTGTAATCTGTGGACTATCAGAGTGTTCATGAAACACAGAAATTCCATCGGTATTGAATACAACAGTCACCATGCGCACTTTCCTCCATGGGAGTAATTTTCAAACAGTCTACGCTTTGATCGTTCCCTGGAAGTCCAGTAGTAGTTTCCGATGCATATCTTGAGGCATTCTGTAATCTGTGGACCTACAAAGTGTTGATGAAACACAGAAATTGCCTCGGGATTGAATACAACAGTCACTATGCGCACTTTCCTCCATGGGAGTAATGTCTCAATTAGTCTACGCTTTCATCGTTCCCTGGAAGACCAGTAGTAGTTTCCGATGCACATCTGGAGGCATTCTGTAATCTGTGGACTGTCAGAGTGTTGATGAAACACAGATATTGCATCCAGATTGAATACAACAGTCACCATACGCATTTTCCTCCATGGGAGTAATGTCTCAAACAGTCTACGCTTTGATCTTTCCCTGGAAGACCAGTACTAGTTTCCGATGCACATCTGGAGCCATTCTGTAATCTGTGGACTATCAGAGTGTTGATGAAACACAGAAATTGCATCGGGATTGAATTCAACAGTCACAATGTGCACTTTCCTCCATGGGAGTAATGTCTCAAAGAGACTACGCTTTGAACGTTCCCTGGCAGACCAGTAGTAGTTTCCGATGCACATCTGGAGGCATTCTGTAATCTGTGTACCATCAAAGTGTTGATGAAACACAGAAATTGCATCGGGATTGAATACAACAGTCACCGTGCGCAGTTTCCTCCATGGGAGTAATGTCTCAAACAGTCTACGCTTTGATCGTTCCCTGGAAGACCAGTAGTAGTTTCCGATGCCCATCTAAAAGCATTCTGTAATCTGTGGACTATCAGAGTGTTGATGAAACACAGATCTTGCATCGGGAGTGAATACAACAGTCACCTTGCGCACTTTCCTCCATGGGAGTAATTCTCTAACAGTCTACGCTTTGATCGTTCCCTGGAAGACCAGTAGTAGCTTCCGATGCATATCTGGAGGCATTCTGTAATCTGGAGACCTTCAAAGTGTCGATGAAACACAGAAATTGCCTTGTGATTGAATACAACAGTCACCATGCGAACTTTCCTCCATGGGAGTAATGTCTCAAACAGTCTGCGCTTTGATCGTTCCCTGGATTAGCGGTAGTAGTTTCCGACGAACATCTGGAGGCACTCTGTAATCTGTGGACTATCAGAGTGTTCATGAAACACAGAAATTCCATCGGTATTGAATACAACAGTCACCAATCGCACTTTCCTCCATGGGAGTAATTCTCAAACAGTCTACGCTTTGATCGTTCCCTGGAAGCCCAGTAGTAGTTTCCGATGCATATCTGGAGGCATTCTGTAATCTGTGGACTTACAAAGTGTTGATGAAACACAGAAATTGCCTCGGGATTGAATACAACAGTCACTATGCGCACTTTCCTCCATGGGAGTAATGTCACAAACAGTCTACGCTTTCATCGTTCCCTGGAAGACCAGTAGTACTTTCCGATGCACATCTGGAGGCATTCAGTAAACTGGTGACTGTCAGAGTGTTGATGAAACACAGATATTGTATCCGGATTGAATACAACGGCCACCATGCGCACTTTCCTCCATTGGAGTAATGTCTCAATTAGTCTACGCTTTCATCGTTCCCTGGAAGACCAGTAGTACTTTCCGATGCACACCTGGAGGCATTCACTAATCTGTGGACTATCAGAGTGTTGATGAAACACAGAAATTGCATCGAGATTGAATACAACAGTCACCATGCGCACTCTCATCCATGGGAGTGATGTCTCAAAAAGCCTACGATTTGATCGTTCCCTGGAAGACCAGTAGTAGTTTCCGATGCACATCTGGAGGCATTCTGTAATCTGTGGACTATCAGCGTGTTGATGAAACACAGAAATTGCATCGGGATTGAATTCAACAGTCACAATGCGCACTTTCCTCCATGGGAGTAATGTCTCAAAGAGACTACGCTTTGAACGTTCCCTGGCAGACCAGTAGTGGTTTCCGATGCACATCTGGAGGCATTCTGTAATCTGTGTACCATCACAGTGTTGATGAAACACAGAAATTGCATCGGGATTGAATACAACAGTCACCATGCGCAGTTTCCTCCATGGGAGTAATGTCTCAAACAGTCTACGCTTTGATCGTTCCCTGGAAGACCAGTAGTAGTTTCCGATGCACATCTGGAAGCATTCTGTAATCTGTGGACTATCAGAGTGTTTATGGAACACAGATCTTGCATCGGGAGTGAATACAACAGTCACCATGCGCACTTTCCTCCATGGGAGTAATTCTCTAACAGTCTACGCTTTGATCGTTCCCTGGAAGACCAGTAGTAGCTTCCGATGCATATCTGGAGGCATTCTGTAATCTGTGGACCTTCAAAGTGTCGATGAAACACAGAAATTGCCTTGTGATTGAATACAACAGTCACTAAGCGCACTTTCCTCCATGGGAGTAATGTCACAAACAGTCTACGCTTTCATCGTTCCCTGGAAGACCAGTAGTACTTTCCGATGCACATCTGGAGGCATTCAGTAATCTGTGGACTGTCAGAGTGTTGATGAAACACAGATATTGCATCCGGATTGAATACAACAGTCACCATGCGCACTTTCCTCTATTGGAGTAATGTCTCAAACAGTCTACGCTTGGATCGTTCCCTGGAAGATAAGTAGTAGTTTCCGATGCACATCTGGAAGCATTCTGTAACCTGTGGACTATCAGAGTGTTGATGAAACACAGATATTGCATCGGGAGTGACTACAACAGTCACCATGCGCACTTTCCTCCATGGGAGTAATTATCTACCAGTCTACGCTTTGATCGTTCCCTGGAAGGCCAGTACTAGTTTCCGATGCACATCTGGAGCCATTCTGTAATCTGTGGACTATCAGCGTGTTGATGAAACACAGAAATTGCATCGGGATTGAATTCAACTGTCACCATGCGCACTTTCCTCCATGGGAGTGATGTCTCAAAGAGACTACGCTTTGAACGTTCCCTGGCAGACCAGTAGTAGTTTCCGATGCACATCTGGGAGCATTCTGTAATCTGTGTACCATCACAGTGTTGATGAAACACAGAAATAGCATCGGGATTGAATACAACAGTCACCATGTGCACTTTCCTCAATGCTAGTAATATCTCAAAGAGCCTACGCTTTGATCGTTCCCTGGAAGACCAGTAGTTGTTTCCGATGCACATCTGGAGGAATGCTGTAATATGTGGACTAAGAGGGTCTTGATGAAACACAGAAATTGCATCGGGATTGAATACAACAGTCACCATGCGAACTTTCCTCCATGGGAGTAATGTCTCAAAGAGTCTACGCTTTGATCGTTCCCTGGAAGACCAGTAGTAGCTTCCGATGCACATCTGGAGGCATTCTGTATTCTGTGGACTATCAGAGTGTTGATGAAACCAAAATTGCATCGGGATTGAATACAACAGTCACCATGCACACTTTCCTCCATGGGAGTAATGTCTCAAAGAGTCTACGCTTTGATCGTTCCCAGGCCGACCAGTAGTAGTTTCCGATACACATCTGGAGGCTTTCTGTAATTTGTGGACTATCAGAGTGTTTAGGAACACAGAAATTGCTTCGGCACTGAATACAACACTCACCATGCGCACTTTCCTCCATGGGAGTATTGTCTCAAACAGTTTACGACTTGATCGTTCCCTGGAAGACCAGTAGTAGTTTCCGATGCACATCTGGAGGCATTCTGTAATCTGTGCACTATCAGAGTTTTGATGAAACACAGAAATTGCATCGGGATTGAATACAACAGTCACCATGCGCACTTTCCTCCATGGGAGTAATGTCTCAAACAGTCTACGCTTTGATCGTTCCCTGGAAGACCAGTAGTAGTTTCCCATGCACATCTGGAAACATTCTGTAATCTGTGGACTATCCGAGTGTTGATGAAACACAGTTATCGCATCGGGATTGAATACAACAGTCACCATGCACACTTTCCTCCATGGGAGTAATGTCTCAAAGACACTACGCTTTGAACGTTCCCTGGCAGACCAGTAGTAGTTTCCGATGCACATCTGGAGGCATTCTGTAATCTGTGTACCATCACAGTGTTGATGAAACACAGAAATTGCATCGGAATGGAATACAACAGTCACCATGCGCAGTTTCCCCCATGGGAGTGATGTATCAAACAGTCTACATTTTGGTCTTTCCCAGGAAGACCAGTAGTATTTTTCGATGCACATCTGGAGGCATTCTGTAATCTGTGGACTATCAGAGTGTTGATGAAACACAGAAATTGCATCAGGATTGAATACAACCGTCACCATGCGCACTTTCCTCCATGGGAGTAATGTCTCAAAGAGTCTACGCTTTGATCGTTCCCTCGAAGACCAGTAGCAGTTTCCGATGCACATCTGCAAGCAATTTTTTAATCTGTGGACCATCAGAGTGTTGATGAAACATAGAAGTTGCATCGGGATTGATACAACAGTCACCATGAGCCGTTTCCTCCATGGGAGTAATGTGTCAAACAGTCTACGATTTGATCTTTCCCAGGACGACAAGTAGTAGTTTCCGATACAAATCTGGAAGCATTCTGTAATCTGTAGATTATCTGAGTGTTTAGGAACACAGAAATTGCTTCGGGATTGATTACAACAGTCACCATGCGCACTTTCCTCCATGGGAGTATTGTCTCAAACAGTTTACGCTTTGATCGTTACCTGGAAGACCAGTAGTAGTTTCCGATGCACATCTGGAGGCATTCTGTAATCTCTGGACTCTCAGAATGTTGATGAAACACAGAAATTGCATCGAGATTGAATACAACAGTCACCATGCGCACTTTCCTCCATGGGAGTGATGTCTCAAACAGTCTACGCTTTGATCGTTCCCTGGAAGACCAGTAGTAGTTTTCGATGCACATCTGGAAGCATTCTGTAATCTGTGGACTATCAGAGTGTTGATGAAACACAGATCTTGCATCGGGAGTGAATACAACAGTCACCATGCGCACTTTCCTCCATGGGAGTAATTCTCTAACAGTCTACGCTTTGATCGTTCCCTGGAAGACCAGTAGTAGCTTCCGATGCATATCTGGAGGCATTCTGTCATCTGTGGACCTACAAAGTGTTGTTGAAACACAGAAATTGCCTCGGGATTGAATACAACAGTCACCATGCGCACTTTCCTCCATGGGAGTAATGTCACAAACAGTCTACGCTTTCATCGTTCCCTGGAAGACCAGTAGTACTTTCCGATGCACGTCTGGAGGCATTCAGTAATCTGTGGACTGTCAGAGTGTTGATGAAACACAGATATTGCATCCGGATTGAATACAACAGTCACCATGCGCACTTTCCTCCATTGGAGTAATGTCTCAAACAGTCTACGCTTGGATCGTTCCCTGGAAGATAAGTAGTAGTTTCCGATGCACATCTGGAAGCATTCTGTAATCTGTGGACTATCAGAGTGTTGATGAAACACAGATATTGCATCGGGAGTGACTACAACAGTCACCATGCGCACTTTCCTCCATGGGAGTAATTCTCTAACAGTCTACGCTTTGATCGTTCCCTGGAAGGCCAGTACTAGTTTCCGATGAACATCTGGAGCCATTCTGTAATCTGTGGACTATCAGCGTGTTGATGAAACACAGAAATTGTATCGGGATTGAATTCAACAGTCACCATGCGCACTTTCCTCCATGGGAGCAATGTCTCAAAGAGACTACGCTTTGAACGTTCCCTGGCAGACCAGTAGCAGTTTCCGATGCACATCTGGAGGCATTCTGTAATCTGTGTACCATCACAGTGTTGATGAAACACAGAAATTGCAACGGGATTGAATACAACAGTCACCATGCGCAGTTTCCTCCATGGGAGTAATGTCTCAAACAGTCTACGCTTTGATCGTTCCCTGGAAGACCAGTAGTAGTTTCCGATGCACATCTGGAAGCATTCTGTAATCTGTGGACTATCAGAGTGTTGATGAAACACAGATCTTGCATCGGGAGTGATTACAACAGTCACCATGCGCACTTTCCTCCATGGGAGTAATTCTCTAACAGTCTACGCTTTGATCGTTCAGTGGAAGACCAGTAGTAGCTTCCGATGCATATCTGGAGGCATTCTGTAATCTGTGGACCTTCAAAGTGTCGATGATACACAGAAATTGCCTTGGGATTGAATACAACAGTCACCATGCGAACTTTCCTCCATGGGAGTAATGTCTCAAACAGTCTAGGGTTTGATCGTTCCCTGGATTAGCGGTAGTAGTTTCCGATGAACATCTGGAGGCACTCTGTAATCTGTGGACAATCAGTCTCTTGATAAAACACAGAAATTCCATCGGCATTGAATACAACAGTCACCATGCGCACTTTCCTCCATGGGAGTGATGTCTCAAACAGTCTACGCTTTGATCGTTCCCTGGAAGACCAGTAGTAGTTTCCGATGGACATCTGGAGGCATTCTGTAATCTCTGGACTATCAGAGTGTTGATGAAACACAGAAATTGCATCGAGATTGAATACAACAGTCACCATGCGCACTTTCCTCCATGGGAGTGATGTCTCAAACAGTCTACGCTTTGATTGTTTATCGAAGACCAGTAGTAGTTTCCGATGCACATCTGGAGGCATTCTGTGATCTGTGGACTATCAGTGTTGATGAAACACAGAAATTGCATCCAGATTGAATACAACGGTCACCATGCGCACTTTCCTCCATGGGAGTAATGTCTCCAACAGTGTACGCTTTGATCGTTCCCTGGAAGACCAGTAGTAGTTTCCGAATCACATCAGGAAGCATTCTATAATCTGTGGACTATCAGAGTGTTGATGAAACACAGATATTGCATCGGGAGTGAATACTACAGTCACCATGCGCACTTTCCTCCATGGGAGTAATTCTCTAACAGTCTACGCTTTGATCATTCCCTGGAAGACCAGTAGTAGCTTCCGATGCAAATCTGGAGGCATTCTGTAATCTGTGGACCTTCAAAGTGTCGATGAAACACAGAAATTGCATTGGGATTGAATACAACAGTCACCATGCGAACTTTCCTCCATGGGAGTAATGTCTCAAACAGTCTACGGTTTGATCGTTCCCTGGAAGAGCGGTAGTAGTTTCCGATGATCATCTGGAGGCATTCTGTAATCTGTGGACTATCAGAGTGTTCATGAAACACAGAAATTCCATCGGTATTGAATACAACAGTCACCATGCGCACTTTCCTCCATGGGAGTAATTTTCAAACAGTCTACGCTTTGATCGTTCCCTGGAAGTCCAGTAGTAGTTTCCGATGCATATCTTGAGGCATTCTGTAATCTGTGGACCTACAAAGTGTTGATGAAACACAGAAATTGCCTCGGGATTGAATACAACAGTCACTATGCGCACTTTCCTCCATGGGAGTAATGTCTCAATTAGTCTACGCTTTCATCGTTCCCTGGAAGACCAGTAGTAGTTTCCGATGCACATCTGGAGGCATTCTGTAATCTGTGGACTGTCAGAGTGTTGATGAAACACAGATATTGCATCCAGATTGAATACAACAGTCACCATACGCATTTTCCTCCATGGGAGTAATGTCTCAAACAGTCTACGCTTTGATCTTTCCCTGGAAGACCAGTACTAGTTTCCGATGCACATCTGGAGCCATTCTGTAATCTGTGGACTATCAGAGTGTTGATGAAACACAGAAATTGCATCGGGATTGAATTCAACAGTCACAATGTGCACTTTCCTCCATGGGAGTAATGTCTCAAAGAGACTACGCTTTGAACGTTCCCTGGCAGACCAGTAGTAGTTTCCGATGCACATCTGGAGGCATTCTGTAATCTGTGTACCATCAAAGTGTTGATGAAACACAGAAATTGCATCGGGATTGAATACAACAGTCACCGTGCGCAGTTTCCTCCATGGGAGTAATGTCTCAAACAGTCTACGCTTTGATCGTTCCCTGGAAGACCAGTAGTAGTTTCCGATGCCCATCTAAAAGCATTCTGTAATCTGTGGACTATCAGAGTGTTGATGAAACACAGATCTTGCATCGGGAGTGAATACAACAGTCACCTTGCGCACTTTCCTCCATGGGAGTAATTCTCTAACAGTCTACGCTTTGATCGTTCCCTGGAAGACCAGTAGTAGCTTCCGATGCATATCTGGAGGCATTCTGTAATCTGGAGACCTTCAAAGTGTCGATGAAACACAGAAATTGCCTTGTGATTGAATACAACAGTCACCATGCGAACTTTCCTCCATGGGAGTAATGTCTCAAACAGTCTGCGCTTTGATCGTTCCCTGGATTAGCGGTAGTAGTTTCCGACGAACATCTGGAGGCACTCTGTAATCTGTGGACTATCAGAGTGTTCATGAAACACAGAAATTCCATCGGTATTGAATACAACAGTCACCAATCGCACTTTCCTCCATGGGAGTAATTCTCAAACAGTCTACGCTTTGATCGTTCCCTGGAAGCCCAGTAGTAGTTTCCGATGCATATCTGGAGGCATTCTGTAATCTGTGGACTTACAAAGTGTTGATGAAACACAGAAATTGCCTCGGGATTGAATACAACAGTCACTATGCGCACTTTCCTCCATGGGAGTAATGTCACAAACAGTCTACGCTTTCATCGTTCCCTGGAAGACCAGTAGTACTTTCCGATGCACATCTGGAGGCATTCAGTAAACTGGTGACTGTCAGAGTGTTGATGAAACACAGATATTGTATCCGGATTGAATACAACGGCCACCATGCGCACTTTCCTCCATTGGAGTAATGTCTCAATTAGTCTACGCTTTCATCGTTCCCTGGAAGACCAGTAGTACTTTCCGATGCACACCTGGAGGCATTCACTAATCTGTGGACTATCAGAGTGTTGATGAAACACAGAAATTGCATCGAGATTGAATACAACAGTCACCATGCGCACTCTCATCCATGGGAGTGATGTCTCAAAAAGCCTACGATTTGATCGTTCCCTGGAAGACCAGTAGTAGTTTCCGATGCACATCTGGAGGCATTCTGTAATCTGTGGACTATCAGCGTGTTGATGAAACACAGAAATTGCATCGGGATTGAATTCAACAGTCACAATGCGCACTTTCCTCCATGGGAGTAATGTCTCAAAGAGACTACGCTTTGAACGTTCCCTGGCAGACCAGTAGTGGTTTCCGATGCACATCTGGAGGCATTCTGTAATCTGTGTACCATCACAGTGTTGATGAAACACAGAAATTGCATCGGGATTGAATACAACAGTCACCATGCGCAGTTTCCTCCATGGGAGTAATGTCTCAAACAGTCTACGCTTTGATCGTTCCCTGGAAGACCAGTAGTAGTTTCCGATGCACATCTGGAAGCATTCTGTAATCTGTGGACTATCAGAGTGTTGATGGAACACAGATCTTGCATCGGGAGTGAATACAACAGTCACCATGCGCACTTTCCTCCATGGGAGTAATTCTCTAACAGTCTACGCTTTGATCGTTCCCTGGAAGACCAGTAGTAGCTTCCGATGCATATCTGGAGGCATTCTGTAATCTGTGGACCTTCAAAGTGTCGATGAAACACAGAAATTGCCTTGTGATTGAATACAACAGTCACTAAGCGCACTTTCCTCCATGGGAGTAATGTCACAAACAGTCTACGCTTTCATCGTTCCCTGGAAGACCAGTAGTACTTTCCGATGCACATCTGGAGGCATTCAGTAATCTGTGGACTGTCAGAGTGTTGATGAAACACAGATATTGCATCCGGATTGAATACAACAGTCACCATGCGCACTTTCCTCTATTGGAGTAATGTCTCAAACAGTCTACGCTTGGATCGTTCCCTGGAAGATAAGTAGTAGTTTCCGATGCACATCTGGAAGCATTCTGTAACCTGTGGACTATCAGAGTGTTGATGAAACACAGATATTGCATCGGGAGTGACTACAACAGTCACCATGCGCACTTTCCTCCATGGGAGTAATTATCTACCAGTCTACGCTTTGATCGTTCCCTGGAAGGCCAGTACTAGTTTCCGATGCACATCTGGAGCCATTCTGTAATCTGTGGACTATCAGCGTGTTGATGAAACACAGAAATTGCATCGGGATTGAATTCAACTGTCACCATGCGCACTTTCCTCCATGGGAGTGATGTCTCAAAGAGACTACGCTTTGAACGTTCCCTGGCAGACCAGTAGTAGTTTCCGATGCACATCTGGGAGCATTCTGTAATCTGTGTACCATCACAGTGTTGATGAAACACAGAAATAGCATCGGGATTGAATACAACAGTCACCATGTGCACTTTCCTCAATGCTAGTAATATCTCAAAGAGCCTACGCTTTGATCGTTCCCTGGAAGACCAGTAGTTGTTTCCGATGCACATCTGGAGGAATGCTGTAATATGTGGACTAAGAGGGTCTTGATGAAACACAGAAATTGCATCGGGATTGAATACAACAGTCACCATGCGAACTTTCCTCCATGGGAGTAATGTCTCAAAGAGTCTACGCTTTGATCGTTCCCTGGAAGACCAGTAGTAGCTTCCGATGCACATCTGGAGGCATTCTGTATTCTGTGGACTATCAGAGTGTTGATGAAACCAAAATTGCATCGGGATTGAATACAACAGTCACCATGCACACTTTCCTCCATGGGAGTAATGTCTCAAAGAGTCTACGCTTTGATCGTTCCCAGGCCGACCAGTAGTAGTTTCCGATACACATCTGGAGGCTTTCTGTAATTTGTGGACTATCAGAGTGGTTAGGAACACAGAAATTGCTTCGGCACTGAATACAACACTCACCATGCGCACTTTCCTCCATGGGAGTATTGTCTCAAACAGTTTACGACTTGATCGTTCCCTGGAAGACCAGTAGTAGTTTCCGATGCACATCTGGAGGCATTCTGTAATCTGTGCACTATCAGAGTTTTGATGAAACACAGAAATTGCATCGGGATTGAATACAACAGTCACCATGCGCACTTTCCTCCATGGGAGTAATGTCTCAAACAGTCTACGCTTTGATCGTTCCCTGGAAGACCAGTAGTAGTTTCCCATGCACATCTGGAAACATTCTGTAATCTGTGGACTATCCGAGTGTTGATGAAACACAGTTATCGCATCGGGATTGAATACAACAGTCACCATGCACACTTTCCTCCATGGGAGTAATGTCTCAAAGACACTACGCTTTGAACGTTCCCTGGCAGACCAGTAGTAGTTTCCGATGCACATCTGGAGGCATTCTGTAATCTGTGTACCATCACAGTGTTGATGAAACACAGAAATTGCATCGGAATTGAATACAACAGTCACCATGCGCAGTTTCCCCCATGGGAGTGATGTATCAAACAGTCTACATTTTGGTCTTTCCCAGGAAGACCAGTAGTATTTTTCGATGCACATCTGGAGGCATTCTGTAATCTGTGGACTATCAGAGTGTTGATGAAACACAGAAATTGCATCAGGATTGAATACAACCGTCACCATGCGCACTTTCCTCCATGGGAGTAATGTCTCAAAGAGTCTACGCTTTGATCGTTCCCTCGAAGACCAGTAGCAGTTTCCGATGCACATCTGCAAGCAATTTTTTAATCTGTGGACCATCAGAGTGTTGATGAAACATAGAAGTTGCATCGGGATTGATACAACAGTCACCATGAGCCGTTTCCTCCATGGGAGTAATGTGTCAAACAGTCTACGATTTGATCTTTCCCAGGACGACAAGTAGTAGTTTCCGATACAAATCTGGAAGCATTCTGTAATCTGTAGATTATCTGAGTGTTTAGGAACACAGAAATTGCTTCGGGATTGATTACAACAGTCACCATGCGCACTTTCCTCCATGGGAGTATTGTCTCAAACAGTTTACGCTTTGATCGTTACCTGGAAGACCAGTAGTAGTTTCCGATGCACATCTGGAGGCATTCTGTAATCTCTGGACTCTCAGAATGTTGATGAAACACAGAAATTGCATCGAGATTGAATACAACAGTCACCATGCGCACTTTCCTCCATGGGAGTGATGTCTCAAACAGTCTACGCTTTGATCGTTCCCTGGAAGACCAGTAGTAGTTTTCGATGCACATCTGGAAGCATTCTGTAATCTGTGGACTATCAGAGTGTTGATGAAACACAGATCTTGCATCGGGAGTGAATACAACAGTCACCATGCGCACTTTCCTCCATGGGAGTAATTCTCTAACAGTCTACGCTTTGATCGTTCCCTGGAAGACCAGTAGTAGCTTCCGATGCATATCTGGAGGCATTCTGTCATCTGTGGACCTACAAAGTGTTGTTGAAACACAGAAATTGCCTCGGGATTGAATACAACAGTCACCATGCGCACTTTCCTCCATGGGAGTAATGTCACAAACAGTCTACGCTTTCATCGTTCCCTGGAAGACCAGTAGTACTTTCCGATGCACGTCTGGAGGCATTCAGTAATCTGTGGACTGTCAGAGTGTTGATGAAACACAGATATTGCATCCGGATTGAATACAACAGTCACCATGCGCACTTTCCTCCATTGGAGTAATGTCTCAAACAGTCTACGCTTGGATCGTTCCCTGGAAGATAAGTAGTAGTTTCCGATGCACATCTGGAAGCATTCTGTAATCTGTGGACTATCAGAGTGTTGATGAAACACAGATATTGCATCGGGAGTGACTACAACAGTCACCATGCGCACTTTCCTCCATGGGAGTAATTCTCTAACAGTCTACGCTTTGATCGTTCCCTGGAAGGCCAGTACTAGTTTCCGATGAACATCTGGAGCCATTCTGTAATCTGTGGACTATCAGCGTGTTGATGAAACACAGAAATTGTATCGGGATTGAATTCAACAGTCACCATGCGCACTTTCCTCCATGGGAGCAATGTCTCAAAGAGACTACGCTTTGAACGTTCCCTGGCAGACCAGTAGCAGTTTCCGATGCACATCTGGAGGCATTCTGTAATCTGTGTACCATCACAGTGTTGATGAAACACAGAAATTGCAACGGGATTGAATACAACAGTCACCATGCGCAGTTTCCTCCATGGGAGTAATGTCTCAAACAGTCTACGCTTTGATCGTTCCCTGGAAGACCAGTAGTAGTTTCCGATGCACATCTGGAAGCATTCTGTAATCTGTGGACTATCAGAGTGTTGATGAAACACAGATCTTGCATCGGGAGTGATTACAACAGTCACCATGCGCACTTTCCTCCATGGGAGTAATTCTCTAACAGTCTACGCTTTGATCGTTCAGTGGAAGACCAGTAGTAGCTTCCGATGCATATCTGGAGGCATTCTGTAATCTGTGGACCTTCAAAGTGTCGATGATACACAGAAATTGCCTTGGGATTGAATACAACAGTCACCATGCGAACTTTCCTCCATGGGAGTAATGTCTCAAACAGTCTAGGGTTTGATCGTTCCCTGGATTAGCGGTAGTAGTTTCCGATGAACATCTGGAGGCACTCTGTAATCTGTGGACAATCAGACTCTTGATAAAACACAGAAATTCCATCGGCATTGAATACAACAGTCACCATGCGCACTTTCCTCCATGGGAGTGATGTCTCAAACAGTCTACGCTTTGATCGTTCCCTGGAAGACCAGTAGTAGTTTCCGATGGACATCTGGAGGCATTCTGTAATCTCTGGACTATCAGAGTGTTGATGAAACACAGAAATTGCATCGAGATTGAATACAACAGTCACCATGCGCACTTTCCTCCATGGGAGTGATGTCTCAAACAGTCTACGCTTTGATTGTTTATCGAAGACCAGTAGTAGTTTCCGATGCACATCTGGAGGCATTCTGTGATCTGTGGACTATCAGTGTTGATGAAACACAGAAATTGCATCGGGATTGAATACAACAGTCACCATGGGCACATTTCTCTATGGTAGTAATGTCTCAAACAGTCTGCGCTTTGATCGTTCCCTGGAAGACCAGTAGTAGTTTCAGATGCACATCTGCAAGCAATTTTTTAATCTGTGGACTATCAGAGTGTTGATGAAACACAGTTATCGCATCGGGATTGAATACAACAGTCACCATGCGCACTTTCCTCCATGGGAGTAATGTTTTAAACAGTCTACGCTTTGATCGTTCTCAGGAAGACCAGTAGTAGTTTCCGATACACATCTGGAGCCATTCTGTAATCTGTGGACTATCAGAGTGTTTAGGAACACAGAAATTGCTTCGGGATTGAATACAACACTCACCATGCGCACTTTCCTCCATGGGAGTATTGTCTCAAACAGTTTAGCCTTGATCGTTCCCTGGAAGACCAGTAGTAGTTTCCGATGCACATCTGGAGACATTCTGTAATCTGTGGACTGTCAGGGTGTTGATGAAACACAGATATTGCATCCAGATTGAATACAACAGTCACCATGCGCACTTTCCTCCATGGGAGTAATGTCTCAAACAGTCTACGCTTTGATCGTTCCCTGGAAGACCAGTAGTAGTTTCCGATGCACATCTGGAGGCATTCTGTAATCTGTGGACTGTCAGAGTGTTGATGAAACACAGATATTGCATCCGGATTGAATACAACAGTCACCATGCGCGCTTTCCTCCATGGGAGTAATTCTCTAACACTCTACGATTTGATCGTTCCCTGGAAGACCAGTAGTAGCTTCCGATGCATATCTGGAGGCATCCTGTAATCTGTGGACCTTCAAAGTGTCGATGAAACACAGAAATTGCCTTGGGATTGAATACAACTGTCACCATGCGAACTTTCCTCCATGGGAGTAATGTCTCAAACAGTCTACGGTTTGATCGTTCCCTGGAAGAGCGGTAGTAGTTTCCGATGAACATCTGGAGGCATTCTGTAATCTGTGGACTATCAGAGTGTTCATGAAACACAGAAATTCCATCGGTATTGAATATAACAGTCACCATGCGCACTTTCCTCCATGGGAGTAATTCTCAAACAGTCTACGCTTTGATCGTTCCCTGGAAGTCCAGTAGTAGTTTCCGATGCATATCTGGAGGCATTCTGTAATCTGTGGACCTATGAAGTGTTGATGAAACACAGAAATTGCCTCGGGATTGAATACAACAGTCACTATGCGCACTTTCCTCCATGGGAGTAATGTCTTAAATAGTCTACGCTTTCATCGTTCCCTGGAAGACCAGTAGTACTTTCCGATGCACATCTGGAGGCATTCAGTAATCTGTGGACTATCAGAGTGTTGATGAAACACAGGAATTGCATCGAGATTGAATACAACAGTCACCATGCGCACTCTCATCCATGGGAGTGATGTCTCAAACAGTCTACGCTTTGATCGTTCCCTGGAAGACCAGTAGTAGTTTCCGATGCACATCTGGAGGCATTCTGTAATCTGTGGACTGTCAGAGTGTTGATGAAACACAGATATTGCATCCGGATTGAATACAACAGTCACCATGCGAACTTTCCTCCATGGGAGTAATGTCTCAAACAGTCTACGCTTTGATCGTTCCCTGGAAGACCAATATTAGTTTCCGATGCACATCTGGAAGCATTCTGTAATCTGTGGACTATCAGAGTGTTGATGAAACACAGATATTGCATCGGGAGTGAATACAACAGTCACCATGCGCACTTTCCTCCATGGGAGTAATTCTCTAACAGTCTACGCTTTGATCGTACCCTGAAAGACCAGTAGTAGTTTCCGATGCACATCTGGAGGCATTCTGTATATCAGTGGACTCTCAGAGTGTTGATGAAACACAGAAATTGCATCGGGATTGAATACAACAGTCACCATGCGCAATTTCCTCCGTGGGAGTAATGTCTCAAACAGTCTACGCTTTGATCGTTCCCTGGAAGACCAGTAGTAGTTTCCCATGCACGTCTGGAAGCATTCTGTAATCTGTGGACTATCCGAGTGTTGATGAAACACAGTTATCGCATCGGGATTGAATACAACAGTCACCATGCGCACTTTCCTCAATGCGAGAAATATCTCAAACAGCCTACGCTTTGATCGATCCCTGGAAGACCAGTACTAGTTTCCGATGCACATCTGGAGCCATTCTGTAATCTGTGGACTATCAGAGTGTTGATGAAACACAGAAATTGCATCGGGATTGAATTCAACAGTCACCATGCGCACTTTCCTCCATGGGAGTAATGTCTCAAAGAGACTACGCTTTGAACGTTCCCTGGCAGACCAGTAGTAGTTTCCGATGCACATCTGGAGGCATTCTGTAATCTGTGGACTGTCAGAGTGTTGATGAAACACAGATATTGCATCCGGATTGAATACAACAGTCACCATGCGCACTTTCCTCCATGGGAGTAATGTCTCAAACAGTCTACGCTTTGATCGTTCCCTGGAAGACCCGTAGTAGCTTCCGATGCATATCTGGAGGCATTCTGTAATCTGTGGACTGTCAGAGTGTTGATGAAACACAGATATTGCATCCGGATTGAATACAACAGTCACCATGCGCACTTTCCTCCATGAGAGTAATGTCTTAAATAGTCTACGCTTTCATCGTTCCCTGGAAGACCAGTAGTACTTTCCGATGCACATCTGGAGGCATTCAGTAATCTGTGGACTATCAGAGTGTTGATGAAACACAGAAATTGCATCGAGATTGAATACAACAGTCACCATGCGCACTCTCATCCATGGGAGTGATGTCTCAAACAGTCTACGGTTTGATCGTTCCCTGGAAGACCAGTAGTAGTTTCCGATGCACATCTGGAGGCATTCTGTAATCTGTGGACTGTCAGAGTGTTGATGAAACACAGATATTGCATCCGGATTGAATACAACAGTCACCATGCGCACTTTCCTCCATGGGAGTAATGTCTCAAACAGTCTACGCTTTGATCGTTCCCTGGAAGACCAGTAGTAGCTTCCGATGCATATCTGGAGGCATTCTGTAATCTGTGGACGTTCAAAGTGTTGATGAAACACAGAAATTGCCTTGGGATTGAATACAACAGTCACCATGCGAACTTTCCTCCATGGGAGTAATGTCTCAAACAGTCTACGCTTTGATCGTTCCCAGGAAGACCAGTAGTAGTTTCCGATGCACATCTGGAGGCATTCTGTATATCTGTGGACTCTCAGAGTGTTGATGAAACACAGAAATTGCATCGGGATTGAATACAACAGTCACCATGCGCAATTTCCTCCGTGGGAGTAATGTCTCACACAGTCCACCCTTTGATCACTCCCTGGAAGACCAGTGGTAGTTTCCGATGCACATCTGGAGGCATTCAGTAATCTGTGGACTATCAGAGTGTTGATGAAACACAGAAATTGCATCGAGATTGAATACAACAGTCACCATGCGCTCTTTCCTCCATGGGAGTAATGTCTCAAACAGTCTACGCTTTGATCGTTCCCTGGAAGACCAGTAGTAGTTTCCCATGCACGTCTGGAAGCATTCTGTAATCTGTGGACTATCCGAGTGTTGATGAAACACAGTTATCGCATCTGGATTGAATACAACAGTCACCATGCGCACTTTCCTCAATGCGAGTAATATCTCAAACAGCCTACGCTTTGATCGTTCCCTGGAAGACCAGTACTAGTTTCCGATGCACATCTGGAGCCTTTCTGTAATCTGTGGACTATCAGAGTGTTGATGAAACACAGAAATTGCATCGGGATTGAATTCAACAGTCACCATGTGCACTTTCCTCCATGGGAGTAATGTCTCAAAGAGACTACGCTTTGAACGTTCCCTGGCAGACCATTAGTAGTTTCCGATGCACATCTGGAGGCATTCTGTAATCTGTGTACCATCACAGTGATGATGAAACACAGAAATTGCATCGGGATTGAATACAACAGTCACCATGCGCAGTTTCCTCCATGGGAGTAATGTCTCAAACAGTCTACGCTATGATCGTTCTCAGTAAGACCAGTAGTAGTTTCCGGTACACATCTGGAGGCATTCTGTAATCTGTGGACTATCAGAGTGTTTAGGAACACAGAAATTGCTTCGGGATTGAGTACAACAGTCACCATGCACACTTTCCTCCATGGGAGTAATGTCTCAAACAGTCTACGCTTTGATCGTTCCCTGGAAGACCAGTAGTAGTTTCCGATGCACGTCTGGAAGCATTCAGTAATCTGTGGACTATCAGAGTGTTGATGAAACACAGATCTTGCATCGGGAGTGAAGACAACAGTCACCATGCGCACTTTCCTCCATGGGAGTAATTCTCTAAAAGTCTACGCTTTGATCGGTCCCTGGAAGACCAGTAGTAGCATCCGATACATATCTGGAGGCATTCTGTAAACTGTGGACCTTCAAAGTGTCGATGAAACACAGAAATTGCATCGGGATTGAATACAACAGTCACTATGCGCACTTTCCTCCATGGGAGTAATGTCACAGACTGTCTACGCTTTGATCGTTCCCTGGAAGACCAGTAGTAGTTTCCGATGAACATCTGGAGGCATTCTGTAATCTGTGGACTTTCAGAGTGTTCATGAAACACAGAAATTCCATCGGTATTGAATATAACAGTCACCATGCGCACTTTCCTCCATGGGAGTAATTCTCAAACAGTCTACGCTTTGATCATTCCCTGGAAGTCCAGTAGTAGTTTCCGATGCATATCTGGAGGCATTCTGTAATCTGTGGACCTACGAAGTGTTGATGAAACACAGAAATTGCCTCGGGATTGAATACAACAGTCACTATGCGCACTTTCCTCCATGGGAGTAATGTCTCAAAGAGACTACGCTTTGATCGTTCCCTGGAAGACCAGTAGTAGTTTCCCATGCACGTCTGGAAGCATTCTGTAATCTGTGGACTATCCTAGTGTTGATGAAACACAGTTATCGCATCGGGATTGAATACAACAGTCATTATGCGCACTTTCCTCAATGCGAGTAATATCTCAAACAGCCTACGCTTTGATCGTTCCCTGGAAGACCAGTACTAGTTTCCGATGCACATCTGGAGCCTTTCTGTAATCTGTGGACTATCAGAGTGTTGATGAAACACAGAAATTGCATCGGGATTGAATTCAACAGTCACCATGTGCACTTTCCTCCATGGGAGTAATGTCTCAAAGAGACTACGCTTTGAACGTTCCCTGGCAGACCATTAGTAGTTTCCGATGCACATCTGGAGGCATTCTGTAATCTGTGTACCATCACAGTGTTGATGAAACACAGAAATTGCATCGGGATTGAATACAACAGTCACCATGCGCAGTTTCCTCCTTGGGAGTAATGTCTCAAACAGTCTACGCTTTGATCGTTCTCAGGAAGACCAGTAGTAGTTTCCGATACACATCTGGAGGCATTCTGTAATCTGTGGACTATCAGAGTGTTTAGGAACACAGAAATTGCTTCGGGATTGAATACAACAGTCACCATGCACACTTTCCTCCATGGGAGTAATGTCTCAAACAGTCTACGCTTTGATCGTTCCCTGGAAGACCAGTAGTAGTTTCCGATGCACGTCTGGAAGCATTCTGTAATCTGTGGACTATCAGAGTGTTGATGAAACACAGATCTTGCATCGGGAGTGAAGACAACAGTCACCATGCGCACTTTCCTCCATGGGAGTAATTCTCTAAAAGTCTACGCTTTGATCGGTCCCTGGAAGACCAGTAGTAGCTTCCGATGCATATCTGGAGGCATTCTGTAAACTGTGGACCTTCAAAGTGTCGATGAAACACAGAAATTGCATCGGGATTGAATACAACAGTCACTATGCGCACTTTCCTCCATGGGAGTAATGTCACAGACAGTCTACGCTTTGATCGTTCCCTGGAAGACCAGTAGTAGTTTCCGATGAACATCTGGAGGCATTCTGTAATCTGTGGACTTTCAGAGTGTTTATGAAACACAGAAATTCCATCGGTATTGAATATAACAGTCACCATGCGCACTTTCCTCCATGGGAGTAATTCTCAAACAGTCTACGCTTTGATCGTTCCCTGGAAGTCCAGTAGTAGTTTCCGATGCATATCTGGAGCCATTCTGTAATCTGTGGACTATCAGAGTGTTTAGGAACACAGAAATTGCTTCGGGATTGAATACAACAGTCACCATGCACACTTTCCTCCATGGGAGTAATGTCTCAAACAGTCTACGCTTTGATCGTTCCCTGGAAGACCAGTAGTAGTTTCCGATGCACATCTGGAAGAATTCTGTAATCTGTGGACTATCAGAGTGTTGATGAAACACAGATATTGCATCGGGAGTGAATACAACAGTCACCATGCGCACTTTCCTCCATGGGAGTAATTCTCTAACAGTCTACGCTTTGATCGTACCCTGGAAGAACAGTAGTAGTTTCCGATGCACATCTGGAGGCATTCTGTAAATCTGTGGACTATCAGAGTGTTGATGAAACACAGAAATTGCATCGAGATTGAATACAACGGTCACCATGCGCACTCTCATCCATGGGAGTGATGTCTCAAACAGTCTACGCTTTGATCGTTCCCTGGAAGACCAGTAGTAGTTTCCGATGTACATCTGGAGGCATTCTGTAATCTGTGGACTGTCAGAGTGTTGATGAAACACAGATATTGCATCCGGATTGAATACAACAGTCACCATGCGAACTTTCCTCCATGGGAGTAATGTCTCAAACAGTCTACGCTTTGATCGTTCCCTGGAAGACCAGTAGTAGTTTCCGATGCACATCTGGAAGCATTCTGTAATCTGTGGACTATCAGAGTGTTGATGAAACACTGATATTGCATCGGGAGTGAATACAACAGTCACCATGCGCACTTTCCTCCATGGGAGTAATTCTCTAACAGTCTACGCTTTGATCGTACCCTGGAAGACCAGTAGTAGTTTCCGATGCACATCTGGAGGCATTCTGTATATCTGTGGACTCTCAGAGTGTTGATGAAACACAGAAATTGCATCGGGATTGAATACAACAGTCACCATGCGCAATTTCCTCCGTGGGAGTAATTTCTCAAACAGTCTACGCTTTGATCGTTCCCTGGAAAACCAGTAGTAGTTTCCCATGCACGTCTGGAAGCATTCTGTAATCTGTGGACTATCCGAGTGTTGATGAAACACAGTTATCGCATCGGGATTGAATACAACAGTCACCATGCGCACTTTCCTCAATGCGAGTAATATCTCAAACAGCCTACGCTTTGATCGTTCCCTGGAAGACCAGTACTAGTTTCCGATGCACATCTGGAGCCATTCTGTAATCTGTGGACTATCAGAGTGTTGATGAAACACAGAAATTGCATCGGGATTGAATTCAACAGTCACCATGCGCACTTTCCTCCATGGGAGTAATGTCTCAAAGAGACTACGCTTTGAACGTTCCCTGGCAGACCAGTAGTAGTTTCCGATGCACATCTGGAGGCATTCCGTAATCTGTGTACCATCACAGTGTTGATGAAACACAGAAATTGCATCGGGATTGAATACAACAGTCACCATGCGCAGTTTCCTCCATGGGAGTAATGTCTCAAACAGTCTACGCTTTGATCGTTCTCAGGAAGACCAGTAGTAGTTTCCGATACACATCTGGAGCCATTCTGTAATCTGTGGACTATCAGAGTGTTTAGGAACACAGAAATTGCTTCGGGATTGAATACAACAGTCACCATGCACACTTTCCTCCATGGGAGTAATGTCTCAAACAGTCTACGCTTTGATCGTTCCCTGGAAGACCAGTAGTAGTTTCCGATGCACGTCTGGAAGCATTCTGTAATCTGTGGACTATCAGAGTGTTGATGAAACACAGATCTTGCATCGGGAGTGAAGACAACAGTCACCATGCGCACTTTCCTCCATGGGAGTAATTCTCTAACAGTCTACGCTTTGATCGTTCCCTGGAAGACCAGTAGTAGCTTCCGATGCATATCTGGAGGCATTCTGTAATCTGTGGACCTTCAAAGTGTCGATGAAACACAGAAATTGCCTTGGGATTGAATACAACAGTCTCCATGCGAACTTTCCTCCATGGGAGTAATGTCTCAAACAGTCTACGCTTTGATCGTTCCCTGGATTAGCGGTAGTAGTTTCCGATGAACATATGGAGGCATTCTGTAATCTGTGGACTATCAGAGTGTTCATGAAACACAGAAATTCCATCAGTATTGAATACAACAGTCACCATGCGCAGTTTCCTCCATGGGAGTAATGTCTCAAACAGTCTACGCTTTGATCGTTCTCAGGAAGACCAGTAGTAGTTTCCGATACACATCTGGAGCCATTCTGTAATCTGTGGACTATCAGAGTGTTTAGGAACACAGAAATTGCTTCGGGATTGAATACAACAGTCACCATGCACACTTTCCTCCATGCGAGTAATGTCTCAAACAGTCTACGCTTTGATCGTTCCCTGGATTAGCGGTAGTAGTTTCCGATGAACATCTGGAGGCATTCTGTAATCTGTGGACTATCAGAGTGTTCATGAAACACAGAAATTCCATCGGTATTGAATACAACAGTCACCATGCGCACTTTCCTCCATGGGAGTAATTCTCAAACAGTCCACGCTTTGATCGTTCCCTGGAAGCCCAGTAGTAGATTCAAATGCATATCTGGGGGCATTCTGTAATCTGTGGACCTACAAAGTGTTGATGAAACACAGAAATTGCCTGGGGATTGAATACAACAGTCACTATGCGCACTTTCCTCCATGGGAGTAATGTCACAGACAGTCTACGCTTTCATCGTTCCCTGGAAGACCAGTAGTACTTTCCGATGCAAATCTGGAGGCATTCAGTAATCTGTGGACTGTCAGGGTGTTCATGAAACACAGATATTGCATCCAGATTGAATACAACAGTCACCATGCGCACTTTCCTCCATGGGAGTAATGTCTCAAACAGTCTACGCTTTGATCGTTCCCTGGAAGACCAGTAGTAGTTTCCGATGCACATCAGGAAGCATTCTGTAATCTGTGGACTATCAGTGTGTTGATGAAACACAGATATTGCATCGGGAGTGAATACAACAGTCACCATGCGCACTTTCCTCCATGGGAGTAATTCTCTAACAGTCTACGCTTCGATCGTTCCCTGGAAGACCAGTAGTAGCTTCCGATGCAAATCTGGAGGCATTCTGTAATCTGTGGACCTTCAAAGTGTCGATGAAACACAGAAATTGCCTTGGGATTGAATACAACAGTCTCCATGCGAACTTTCCTCCATGGGAGTAATGTCTCAAACAGTCTACGCTTTGATCGTTCCCTGGATTAGCGGTAGTAGTTTCCGATGAACATATGGAGGCATTCTGTAATCTGTGGACTATCAGAGTTTTCATGATACACAGAAATTCCATCAGTATTGAATACAACAGTCACCATGCGCACTTTCCTCCATGGGAGTAATTCTCAAACAGTCTACGCTTTGATCGTTCCCTGGAAGCCCAGTAGTAGTTTCCAATGCATGTCTGAGGGCATTCTGTAATCTGTGGACCTACAAAGTGTTGATGAAACACAGAAATTGCCTCGGGATTGAATACAACAGTAACTATGCGCACTTTCCTCCATGGGAGTAATGTCACAGACAGTCTACGCTTTCATCGTTCCCTGGAAGACCAGTAGTACTTTCCGATGCAAATCTGGAGGCATTCAGTAATCTTTGGACTGTCAGAGTGTTGATGAAACACAGATATTGCATCCGGATTGAATACAACAGTCACCATGCGCACTTTCCTCCATGAGAGTAATGTCTTAAATAGTCTACGCTTTCATCGTTCCCTGGAAGACCAGTAGTAGCTTCCGATGCATATCTGGAGGCATTCTGTAATCTGTGGACGTTCAAAGTGTTGATGAAACACAGAAATTGCCTTGGGATTGATTACAACAGTCACCATGCGCACTTTCCTCCATGGGAGTAATGTCTCAAACAGTCTACGCTTTGATCGTTCCCTGGAAGACCAGTAGTAGTTTCCCATGCACGTCTAGAAACATTCTGTAATCTGTGGACTATCCGAGTGTTGATGAAACACAGTTATCGCATCGGGATTGAAAACAACAGTCACCATGCGCACTTTCCTCAATGCGAGTAATATCTCAAACAGCCTACGCTTTGATCGTTCCCTGGAAGACCAGTACTAGTTTCCGATACACATCTGGAGCCTTTCTGTAATCTGTGGACTATCAGAGTGTTGATGAAACAGAGAAATTGCATCGGGATTGAATTCAACAGTCACCATGTGCACTTACCTCCATGGGAGTAATGTCTCAAAGAGACTACGCTTTGAACGTTCCCTGGCAGACCATTAGTAGTGTCCGATGCACATCTGGAGGCATTCTGTAATCCGTGTACCATCACAGTGTTGATGAAACACAGAAATTGCATCGGGATTGAATACAACAGTCACCATGCGCAGTTTCCTCCATGGGAGTAATGTCTCAAACAGTCTACGCTTTGATCGTTCTCAGGAAGACCAGTAGTAGTTTCCGATACACATCTGGAGCCATTCTGTAATCTGTGGACTATCAGAGTGTTTAGGAACACAGATATTGCTTCGGGATTGAATACAACAGTCACCAAGCACACTTTCCTCCATGGGAGTAATGTCTCAAACAGTCTACGCTTTGATCGTTCCCTGGAAGACCAGTAGTAGTTTCCGATGCACGTCTGGAAGCATTCTGTAATCTGTGGACTATCAGAGTGTTGATGAAACACAGATCTTGCATCGGGAGTGAAGACAACAGTCACCATGCGCACTTTCCTCCATGGGAGTAATTCTCTAATAGTCTACGCTTTGATCGGTCCCTGGAAGACCAGTAGTAGCTTCCGATGCATATCTGGAGGCATTCTGTAATCTGTGGACCTTCAAAGTGTCGATGAAACACAGAATTGCCTTGGGATTGAATACAACAGTCACCATGCGAACTTTCCTCCATGCGAGTAATGTCTCAAACAGTCTACGCTTTGATCGTTCCCTGGATTAGCGGTAGTAGTTTCCGATGAACATCTGGAGGCATTCTGTAATCTGTGGACTATCAGAGTGTTCATGAAACACAGAAATTCCATCGGTATTGAATACAACAGTCACCATGCGCACTTTCCTCCATGGGAGTAATTCTCAAACAGTCCACGCTTTGATCGTTCCCTGGAAGCCCAGTAGTAGATTCAAATGCATATCTGGGGGCATTCTGTAATCTGTGGACCTACAAAGTGTTGATGAAACACAGAAATTGCCTGGGGATTGAATACAACAGTCACTATGCGCACTTTCCTCCATGGGAGTAATGTCACAGACAGTCTACGCTTTCATCGTTCCCTGGAAGACCAGTAGTACTTTCCGATGCAAATCTGGAGGCATTCAGTAATCTGTGGACTGTCAGGGTGTTCATGAAACACAGATATTGCATCCAGATTGAATACAACAGTCACCATGCGCACTTTCCTCCATGGGAGTAATGTCTCAAACAGTCTACGCTTTGATCGTTCCCTGGAAGACCAGTAGTAGTTTCCGATGCACATCAGGAAGCATTCTGTAATCTGTGGACTATCAGTGTGTTGATGAAACACAGATATTGCATCGGGAGTGAATACAACAGTCACCATGCGCACTTTCCTCCATGGGAGTAATTCTCTAACAGTCTACGCTTCGATCGTTCCCTGGAAGACCAGTAGTAGCTTCCGATGCATATCTGGAGGCATCCTGTAATCTGTGGACCTTCAAAGTGTCGATGAAACACAGAAATTGCCTTGGGATTGAATACAACAGTTACCATGCGAACTTTCCTCCATGGGAGTAATGTCTCAAACAGTCTACGCTTTGATCGTTCCCTGCAAGACCAGTAGTAGTTTCCGATGCACATCTGGAGGCATTCTGTATATCTGTGGACTCTCAGAGTGTTGATGAAACACAGAAATTGCATCGGGATTGAATACAACAGTCACCATGCGCAATTTCCTCCGTGGGAGTAATGTCTCAAACAGTCTACGCTTTGATCATTCCCTGGAAGACCAGTGGTAGTTTCCGATGCACATCTGGAGCCATTCTGTATATCTGTGGACTCTCAGAGTGTTGATGAAACACAGAAATTGCATCGGGATTGAATACAACAGTCACCATGCACACTTTCCTCCATGGGAGTAATGTCTCAATCAGTCTACGCTTTGATCGTTCCCTGGAAGACCAGTAGTAGTTTCCGATGCACGTCTGGAAGCATTCTGTAATCTGTGGACTATCAGAGTGTTGATGAAACACAGATCTTGCATCGGGAGTGAAGACAACAGTCACCATGCGCACTTTCCTCCATGGGAGTAATTCTCTAACAGTCTACGCTTTGATCGTTCTCAGGAAGACTAGTAGTAGCTTCCGATGCATATCTGGAGGCATCCTGTAATCTGTGGACCTTCAAAGTGTCGATGAAACACAGAAATTGCCTTGGGATTGAATACAGCAGTCACAATGCGAACTTTCCTCCATGGGAGTAATGTCTCAAACAGTCTACGCTTTGATCGTTCCCTGGATTAGCGGTAGTGGTTTCCGATGAACATCTGGAGGCATTCTGTAATCTGTGGACTATCAGAGTGTTCATGAAACACAGAAATTCCATCGGTATTGAATACAACAGTCACCATGCGCACTTTCCTCCATGGGAGTAATTCTCAAACAGTCTACGCTTTGATCGTTCCCTGGAAGCCCAGTAGTAGTTTCCGATGCATATCTGGGGGCATTCTGTAATCTGTGGACCTACAAAGTGTTGATGAAACAGAGAAATTGCCTCGGGATTGAATACAACAGTCACTATGGGCACTTTCCTCCATGGGAGTAATGTCACAGACAGTCTACGCTTTCATCGTTCCCTGGAAGGCCAGTAGTACTTTCCGATGCAAATCTGGAGGCATTCAGTAATCTGTGGACTGTCAGAGTGTTGATGAAACGCAGATATTACATCCGGATTGAATACAACAGTCACCATGCGCACTTTCCTCCATGGGAGTAATGTCTCAAACAGTCTACGCTTGGATCGTTCCCTGGAAGACCAGTAGTAGTTTCCGATGCACATCTGGAAGCATTCTGTAATCTGTGGACTATCAGAGTGTTGATGAACACAGATATTGCATCGGGAGTGAATACAACAGTCACCATGCGCACTTTCCTCCATGGGAGTAATTCTCTAACAGTCTACGCTTTGATCGTTCCCTGGAAGACCAGTAGTAGCTTCCGATGCATATCTGGAGGCATTCTGTAATCTATGGAACTTCAAAGTGTTGATGAAACACAGAAATTGCCTTGGGATTGAATACAACAGTCACCATGCGATCTTTCCTCCATGGGAGTAATGTCTCAAACAGTCTACGCTTTGATCGTTCCCTGGAAGACCAGTAGTAGTTTCCGATGCACATCTTGAGGCATTCTGTAATCTGTGGACTATCAGACTCTTGATAAAACACAGAAATTCCATCGGCATTGAATACAACAGTCACCATGCGCACTTTCCTCCATGGGTGTAATGTCTCAAACAGTCTACGCTTTGTTCGTTCCCTGGAAGACCAGTAGTAGTTTCCTATGCACATCTGGGGGCATTGTGTATCTGTGGACTATCAGAGTGTTGAAGAAACAAAGAAATTGCATCGGGATTGAATACAACAGTCACCATGCGCACTTTCCTCCATGGGAGTTGTGTCTCAAACAGTCTATGCTTTTATCGTTCCCTTGAAGACCAGTAGTAGTTTCCGATGCACATCTGGAATCATTCCTTAATCTGTGGACTATCATAGTGTTGATGAACCTCAGAAATTGCATTGGTATTGAATACGACAGTCACCATGCGCACTTTCCTCCATGAGAGCAATGTCTCAAACAGTATACTCTGTGATCGTTCCCTGGAAGACCAATAATACTTTCCGATGCACATCTGGAGCCATTCTGTAATCTGTTGACCTTCAAAGTGTTGATGAAACACAGAAATTGCCTTGGGATTGAATACAGCAGTCTCCATGCGCACTTTCCTCCACGGGAGAAACGTCTCTAACAGTCTACGCTTTGATCGTTCCCTGGAAGACCAGAAGTTGTTTCCGATGCACATCCCGTGGCATTCGGAAATATGTGGACCATCAGAGTGTTAATGAAACACAGAAATTGCATCGGGATTGAATACAACAGTCACCACGCGCACTTTCCTCCACGGGAGTAATGTCTCAAACAGTCTACGCTTTGATCGTACCCTGGAAGACCAGTAGTAGTTTTCGATGCACATCTGGTGGCATTCGGTAATCTGTGGACTATCAGAGTGTTGATGAACACAGATATTGCATCCGGATTGAATACAACAGTCACCATTCGCACTTTCCTCCATGGGAGTAATGTCTCAAACAGTCAACGCTTTGATCGTTCCCTGGAAGTCCAGTAGTAGTTTCCGATGCACATCTGGTGGAATTCTGTAATCTGTGGATTATCAGAGTGTTGATGAAACACAGAAATTGCATCGGGATTGAATACAACAGTCACCATGCGCACTTTCCTCAATGTGAGTAATGTCTCAAACAATTTACGATTTGATCGTTCCCTGGAATACCAGTAGTAGTTTCCGGTGCTCATCTGGTGGCATTCTGTAATCTGTAAACTATCAGAGTGTTGATGAAACACAGAAATTGCATCGGGATTGAATTCACCATGCGCACTTAACTCCACAGGAGTAATGTCTCAAACAGTGTACGCTTTGGTTGTTCTCTGGAAGACCAGTAGTAGATTCCGATGCACATCTGGTGGCATTCTGTAATCTGTGGACTATCAGACTGTTGTGAAACACAGAAATTGCATCTGGATTGAATACAACAGTCACCATGCGCACTTTCCTCCATGGGAGTAATGTCTCAAACAGTCTACGCTTTGATCGTTCCCAGGAAGACCAGCAGTAGTTTCCGATGCACAGCTGGAGGCATTCGGTAATCTGTGGACTATCAGAGTGTTTATGAAACACAGAAATTGTATCAGGATTGAATACAACAGTCACCATACCCATTTTCCTCCATGGGAGCAATGTCTCAAACAGTCTACGCTTTGATCGTTCCCTGGAAGACCAGTAGTAGTTTGCGTTGCACATCTGGAGGCATTCTGTAATCTGTTGACCTTCAAAGTGTTGATGAAACACAGAAATTGCATCGGGATTGAATACAGCAGTCACCATGCGCACTTTCCACCATGGGAGTAATGTCTCAAACAGTCTACGCTTTGATCGTTTCCTGGAAGACCAGTATTAGTTTCCGATGCACATCTGGTGGCATTCTGTAATCTGTGGACCATCAGAGTATTGATAAAACACAGAAATTGCATCGGGATTGAATACAACAGTAACCACGCGCACTTTCCTCCACGGGAGTAATGTCTCAAACAGTCTACGCTTTGATCGTTCCCTGGAAGACCACTAGTAGTTTCCAATGCACATCTGGTGGCATTCTGTAATCTGTGGACTATCAAAATGTTGATGAAACACAGAAATTGCATCGGGTTTCAATACAACAGTCACCATTCGCACTTTCCTCCATTGGAGTAATGTCTCAAACAGTCAACGCTTTAATCGTTCCCTGGAAGGCCAGTAGTAGCTTCCGATGCACATCTGGTGGCCTTCTGTAATCTGTGGACTATCAGAGTGTTGATGAAACACTGTAATTGCATCGGGATTGAATACAACAGTCACCATGCGCACTTACCTCAATGTGAGTAATGTCGCAAAGAATTGACGCCTTGATCGTTCCCTGAAAGATCAGTAGTAGTTTCCGATGCACATCTGGTGGCATTCTGTAATCTGTGGACTATCAGAGTGTTGATGAAACACAGAAATTGCATCGGGATTGAATTCACCATGCGCACTTTCCTAAACGGTAGTAATGTCTCAAACAGTCTACGCTTTGATTGTTCTCTGAAAGACCAGTAGTAGTTTCCGATGGACATCTGGTGGCATTCTGTAATCTGTGGACTATCAGAGTGTTGATGAAACACAGAAGTTGCATCGGGATTGAATACAACTGTCACCATGCGCACTTTCCTCCATGGGAGTAGTGTCTCAAACAGTCTACGCTTTGATCGTTCCCTTTAAGACCAGTAGTAGTTTCCGATGCACATCTGGTGGCATTCTGTAATCTGTGGACTATCAGAGTGTTGATGAAACACAGAAATTGCATCGGGATTGAATTCACCATGCGCACTTTCCTAAACGGGAGTAATGTCTCAAACAGTCTACGCTTTGATTGTTCTCTGAAAGACCAGTAGTAGTTTCCGATGCACATCTGTTGGCATTCTGTAATCTGTGGAATATCAGAGTGTTGATGAAACACTGAAATTGCATCGGGATTGAATACAACAGTTACCATCCGCACTTTCCTCCTCGGGAGTAATGTCTCAAACAGTCTACGCTTTGATCGTTCCCAGGAAGACCAGTAGTGGTTTCCGATGCACTTCTGGAGGCATTCTGTAATCTGTGGACTAACAAAGTGTTGATGTAACACAGAAATTGAATCGGGATTGAATACAACAGTCACCATGCGCACTTTCCTCCATGTGAGTAGTGTCTCAAACAGTCTACGCTTTGATCGTTCCCTTGAAGACCAGTAGTAGTTTCCGATGCACATCTGGAGGCATACTGTAATCTGTGGACTATCAGAGGGTTGATGAACCACAGAAATTGCATTTGGATTGAGTACAACAGTCACCATGCGCACTTTCCTCCATGGGAGCAATGAGTCAAACAGTCTACGCTTTGATCGTTCCCTGGAAGACCAGTAGTAGTTTCCGATGCACATCTGGAGGCATTCTGTAATCTGTTGACCTTCAACATTTTGATGAAACACTGGAATTGCATCGGGATTGAATACAGCAGTCACCATGCGCACTTTCCTCCATATGAGTAATTCTCTAACAGTCTACGCTTCGATCGTTCCCTGGAAGACCAGTAGTAGCTTCCGATGCATATCTGGAGGCATCCTGTAATCTGTGGACCTTCAAAGTGTCGATGAAACACAGAAATTGCCTTGGGATTGAATACAACAGTTACCATGCGAACTTTCCTCCATGGGAGTAATGTCTCAAACAGTCTACGCTTTGATCGTTCCCTGGAAGACCAGTAGTAGTTTCCGATGCACATCTGGAGGCATTCTGTATATCTGTGGACTCTCAGAGTGTTGATGAAACACAGAAATTGCATCGGGATTGAATACAACAGTCACCATGCGCAATTTCCTCCGTGGGAGTAATGTCTCAAACAGTCTGCGCTTTGATCATTCCCTGGAAGACCAGTGGTAGTTTCCGATGCACATCTGGAGCCATTCTGTATATCTGTGGACCCTCAGAGTGTTGATGAAACACAGAAATTGCATCGGGATTGAATACAACAGTCACCATGCACACTTTCCTCCATGGGAGTAATGTCTCAATCAGTCTACGCTTTGATCGTTCCCTGGAAGACCAGTAGTAGTTTCCGATGCACGTCTGGAAGCATTCTGTAATCTGTGGACTATCAGAGTGTTGATGAAACACAGATCTTGCATCGGGAGTGAAGACAACAGTCACCATGCGCACTTTCCTCCATGGGAGTAATTCTCTAACAGTCTACGCTTTGATCGTTCTCAGGAAGACCAGTAGTAGCTTCCGATGCATATCTGGAGGCATCCTGTAATCTGTGGACCTTCAAAGTGTCGATGAAACACAGAAATTGCCTTGGGATTGAATACAGCAGTCACAATGCGAACTTTCCTCCATGGGAGTAATGTCTCAAACATTCTACGCTTTGATCGTTCCCTGGATTAGCGGTAGTAGTTTCCGATGAACATCTGGAGGCATTCTGTAATCTGTGGACTATCAGAGTGTTCATGAAACACAGAAATTCCATCGGTATTGAATACAACAGTCACCATGCGCACTTTCCTCCATGGGAGTAATTCTCAAACAGTCTACGCTTTGATCGTTCCCTGGAAGCCCAGTGGTAGTTTCCGATGCATATCTGGGGGCATTCTGTAATCTGTGGACCTACAAAGTGTTGATGAAACAGAGAAATTGCCTCGGGATTGAATACAACAGTCACTATGCGCACTTTCCTCCATGGGAGTAATGTCACAGACAGTCTACGCTTTCATCGTTCCCTGGAAGGCCAGTAGTACTTTCCGATGCAAATCTGGAGGCATTCAGTAATCTGTGGACTGTCAGGGTGTTGATGAAACACAGATATTACATCCGGATTGAATACAACAGTCACCATGCGCACTTTCCTCCATGGGAGTAATGTCTCAAACAGTCTACGCTTGGATCGTTCCCTGGAAGACCAGTAGTAGTTTCCGATGCACATCTGGAAGCATTCTGTAATCTGTGGACTATCAGAGTGTTGATGAACACAGATATTGCATCGGGAGTGAATACAACAGTCACCATGCGCACTTTCCTCCATGGGAGTAATTCTTTAACAGTCTACGCTTTGATCGTTCCCTGGAAGACCAGTAGTAGCTTCCGATGCATATCTGGAGGCATTCTGTAATCTATGGAACTTCAAAGTGTTGATGAAACACAGAAATTGCCTTGGGATTGAATACAACAGTCACCATGCGATCTTTCCTCCATGGGAGTAATGTCTCAAACAGTCTACGCTTTGATCGTTCCCTGGAAGACCAGTAGTAGTTTCCGATGCACATCTTGAGGCATTCTGTAATCTGTGGACTATCAGACTCTTGATAAAACACAGAAATTCCATCGGCATTGAATACAACAGTCACCATGCGCACTTTCCTCCATGGGTGTAATGTCTCAAACAGTCTACGCTTTGTTCGTTCCCTGGAAGACCAGTAGTAGTTTCCTATGCACATCTGGGGGCATTGTGTATCTGTGGACTATCAGAGTGTTGAAGAAACAAAGAAATTGCATCGGGATTGAATACAACAGTCACCATGCGCACTTTCCTCCATGGGAGTTGTGTCTCAAACAGTCTATGCTTTTATCGTTCCCTTGAAGACCAGTAGTAGTTTCCGATGCACATCTGGAATCATTCCTTAATCTGTGGACTATCATAGTGTTGATGAACCTCAGAAATTGCATTGGTATTGAATACGACAGTCACCATGCGCACTTTCCTCCATGAGAGCAATGTCTCAAACAGTATACTCTGTGATCGTTCCCTGGAAGACCAATAATACTTTCCGATGCACATCTGGAGCCATTCTGTAATCTGTTGACTTTCAAAGTGTTGATGAAACACAGAAATTGCCTTGGGATTGAATACAGCAGTCTCCATGCGCACTTTCCTCCACGGGAGAAACGTCTCTAACAGTCTACGCTTTGATCGTTCCCTGGAAGACCAGAAGTTGTTTCCGATGCACATCCCGTGGCATTCGGAAATATGTGGACCATCAGAGTGTTAATGAAACACAGAAATTGCATCGGGATTGAATACAACAGTCACCACGCGCACTTTCCTCCACGGGAGTAATGTCTCAAACAGTCTACGCTTTGATCGTACCCTGGAAGACCAGTAGTAGTTTTCGATGCACATCTGGTGGCATTCGGTAATCTGTGGACTATCAGAGTGTTGATGAACACAGATATTGCATCCGGATTGAATACAACAGTCACCATTCGCACTTTCCTCCATGGGAGTAATGTCTCAAACAGTCAACGCTTTGATCGTTCCCTGGAAGTCCAGTAGTAGTTTCCGATGCACATCTGGTGGAATTCTGTAATCTGTGGATTATCAGAGTGTTGATGAAACACAGAAATTGCATCGGGATTGAATACAACAGTCACCATGCGCACTTTCCTCAATGTGAGTAATGTCTCAAACAATTTACGATTTGATCGTTCCCTGGAATACCAGTAGTAGTTTCCGGTGCTCATCTGGTGGCATTCTGTAATCTGTAAACTATCAGAGTGTTGATGAAACACAGAAATTGCATCGGGATTGAAATCACCATGCGCACTTAACTCCACAGAAGTAATGTCTCAAACAGTGTACGCTTTGGTTGTTCTCTGGAAGACCAGTAGTAGATTCCGATGCACATCTGGTGGCATTCTGTAATCTGTGGACTATCAGACTGTTGTGAAACACAGAAATTGCATCGGGATTGAATACAACAGTCACCATGCGCACTTTCCTCCATGGGAGTAATGTCTCAAACAGTCTACGCTTTGATCGTTCCCAGGAAGACCAGCAGTAGTTTCCGATGCACAGCTGGAGGCATTCGGTAATCTGTGGACTATCAGAGTGTTTATGAAACACAGAAATTGTATCGGGATTGAATACAACAGTCACCATACCCATTTTCCTCCATGGGAGCAATGTCTCAAACAGTCTACGCTTTGATCGTTCCCTGGAAGACCAGTAGTAGTTTGCGTTGCACATCTGGAGGCATTCTGTAATCTGTTGACCTTCAAAGTGTTGATGAAACACAGAAATTGCATCGGGATTGAATACAGCAGTCACCATGCGCACTTTCCACCATGGGAGTAATGTCTCAAACAGTCTACGCTTTGATCGTTTCCTGGAAGACCAGTATTAGTTTCCGATGCACATCTGGTGGCATTCTGTAATCTGTGGACCATCAGAGTATTGATAAAACACAGAAATTGCATCGGGATTGAATACAACAGTAACCACGCGCACTTTCCTCCACGGGAGTAATGTCTCAAACAGTCTACGCTTTGATCGTTCCCTGGAAGACCACTAGTAGTTTCCGATGCACATCTGGTGGCATTCTGTAATCTGTGGACTATCAAAATGTTGATGAAACACAGAAATTGCATCGGGTTTCAATACAACAGTCACCATTCGCACTTTCCTCCATTGGAGTAATGTCTCAAACAGTCAACGCTTTAATCGTTCCCTGGAAGGCCACTAGTAGCTTCCGATGCACATCTGGTGGCCTTCTGTAATCTGTGGACTATCAGAGTGTTGATGAAACACTGTAATTGCATCGGGATTGAATACAACAGTCACCATGCGCACTTACCTCAATGTGAGTAATGTCGCAAAGAATTGACGCCTTGATCGTTCCCTGAAAGATCAGTAGTAGTTTCCGATGCACATCTGGTGGCATTCTGTAATCTGTGGACTATCAGAGTGTTGATGAAACACAGAAATTGCATCGGGATTGAATTCACCATGCGCACTTTCCTAAACGGTAGTAATGTCTCAAACAGTCTACGCTTTGATTGTTCTCTGAAAGACCAGTAGTAGTTTCCGATGGACATCTGGTGGCATTCTGTAATCTGTGGACTATCAGAGTGTTGATGAAACACAGAAGTTGCATCGGGATTGAATACAACTGTCACCATGCGCACTTTCCTCCATGGGAGTAGTGTCTCAAACAGTCTACGCTTTGATCGTTCCCTTTAAGACCAGTAGTAGTTTCCGATGCACATCTGGTGGCATTCTGTAATCTGTGGACTATCAGAGTGTTGATGAAACACAGAAATTGCATCGGGATTGAATTCACCATGCGCACTTTCCTAAACGGGAGTAATGTCTCAAACAGTCTACGCTTTGATTGTTCTCTGAAAGACCAGTAGTAGTTTCCGATGCACATCTGTTGGCATTCTGTAATCTGTGGAATATCAGAGTGTTGATGAAACACTGAAATTGCATCGGGATTGAATACAACAGTTACCATCCGCACTTTCCTCCTCGGGAGTAATGTCTCAAACAGTCTACGCTTTGATCGTTCCCAGGAAGACCAGTAGTAGTTTCCGATGCACTTCTGGAGGCATTCTGTAATCTGTGGACTAACAAAGTGTTGATGTAACACAGAAATTGAATCGGGATTGAATACAACAGTCACCATGCGCACTTTCCTCCATGTGAGTAGTGTCTCAAACAGTCTACGCTTTGATCGTTCCCTTGAAGACCAGTAGTAGTTTCCGATGCACATCTGGAGGCATACTGTAATCTGTGGACTATCAGAGGGTTGATGAACCACAGAAATTGCATTTGGATTGAGTACAACAGTCACCATGCGCACTTTCCTCCATGGGAGCAATGAGTCAAACAGTCTACGCTTTGATCGTTCCCTGGAAGACCAGTAGTAGTTTCCGATGCACATCTGGAGGCATTCTGTAATCTGTTGACCTTCAACATTTTGATGAAACACTGGAATTGCATCGGGATTGAATACAGCAGTCACCATGCGCACTTTCCTCCATGTGAGTAATGTCTCAAACAGCCTACGATTTGATCGTTCCCTTTAAGACCAGTGGTAGTTTCCAATGCACATCTGTAGGCATTCTGTAATCTGTGGACTATCAGAGTGTTGATGAAACAGAGAAATTGCACGGGATTGAATACAACAGTGACCATGCGCACTT
Organism: Schistocerca gregaria; assembly: GCF_023897955.1. Classification (NCBI taxonomy): domain Eukaryota; kingdom Metazoa; phylum Arthropoda; class Insecta; order Orthoptera; family Acrididae; genus Schistocerca; species Schistocerca gregaria. Next base: position 2,602,243 of record NW_026061890.1, on the reverse strand, counting down.
TCCGCCAAGGGAGTAATGTCTCAAACAGTCTACGCTTTGATCTTTCCCTGGAAGACCAGTAGTAGTTTCCGATGCACAACTGGAAGCATTCTGCATTCTGTGAACTATCAGACTGTTGATGAAACACAGAAATTCCATCAGGATTGAATACAGCAGTCACCATTCGCACTTTCCTCCATGGGAGTAATGTCTCAAACAGTCTACGCTTTGATCGTTCCCTGGAAGACCAGTAGTAGTTTCCGATGCACATCTGGAGGCATTCTGTAATCTGTGGACTATCAGAGTGTTGATGAAACACAGATATTGCATCGGGATTGGATACAACAGTCACCAATGCGCACTTTCCTCCAATGGAGAAATGTCTCAAACAGTCTACACTTTGATCGTTCCCTGGAAGACCAGTAGTAGTTTCCGATGCACATCTGGAGGCATTCCGTAATCTGTGGACTATAAGACTGTTGATGAAACACAGAAATTGCATCGGGATTGAATACAACAGTCACCATGCGCACTTTCCTCCATGGGAGTGGTGTCTCAAACAGTCTACGCTTTGATCGTTCCCTGGAAGACCAGTAGTAGTTTCCGATTCACATCTGGAGGCATTCTGTAATCTGTGGACTATCAGAGTGTTGATTACCACAGAAATTGCATTGGGATTGAATACAACAGTCACCATGCGCACATTCCTCCATTGGAGCAATGTCTCAAACAGTCTACGCTATGATCGTTCCCTCTAAGACCAGTAGTAGTTTCCGATGGACATCCGGAGGCATTCTGTAATCTGTTGACCTTCAAAGTGTTGATGAAACACAGAAATTGCTTCGGGATTGAATACAGCAGTCACCATGCGCACTTTCCTCCATGGGGGTAATGTCTCAAACTGTCCACGCTTTGATCGTTCCCTGGAAGGCCTGTAGTAGTTTCCGATGCACATCTCGTGGCATTCTGTAATCTGTGGATTATCATAGTGTTGATGAAACACAGAAATTGCATCGGGATTGAATTCAACAGTCACCATGCGTACTTTCCTCAATGTGAGTAATGTCTCAAAGAATTTACGCCTTGATCGTTCCCTGAAAGACCAGTAGTACTTTCCGATGCACATCTGGTTGAATTCTGTAATCTGTGGACAATAGAGTGTTGATGAAACCCAGAAATTGCATCGGGATTGAATTCACCATAAGCACTTTCTTAACGGGAGTAATGTCTCAAACAGTCTACGTATTGATCTTTCCCTGCAAGACCAGTAGTAGTTTCCGATGCACATCTGGTGGCATTCTGTAATCTGTGGACTATCAGAGTGTTGATGAAACACAGAAATTGAATCGGGATTGAATTCACCATGCGCACTTTCCTAAACGGGAGTAATGTCTCAGACAGCCTATGCTTTGATTGTTCTCTGAAAGACCAGTAGTAGTTTCCGATGCACATCTGTTGGCATTCTGTAATCTGTGGACTACCAGAGTGTTGATGAAACACTGAAATTGCATCGGGATTGAATACAACAGTTACCATCCGCACTTTCCTCCTCGGGAGTAATGTCTCAAACAGTCTACGCTTTGATCGTTCCCAGGAAGACCAGTAGTAGTTTCCGATGCACTTCTGGAGGCATTCTGTAATCTGTGGTCTAACAAAGTGCTGATGTAACACAGAAATTGAATCGGGATTGAATAAAACAGTCACCATGATCACTTTCCTCCATGGGAGTATTGTCTCAAACAGTCTACGCTTTGATCGTTCCCTTGAAGACCAGTAGTAGTTTCCGATGCACATCTGGAGGCATACTGTAATCTGTGGACTATCAGAGTGTTGATGAACCACAGAAATTGCATTTGGATTGAGTACAACAGTCACCATGCGCACTTTCCTCCATGGGAGCAATGTGTCAAACAGTCTACGCTTTGATCGTTCCCTGGACGACCAGTAGTAGTTTCCGATGCACATCTGTAGGCATTCTGTAATCTGTGGACTATCAGAGTGTTGATGAAACAGAGAAATTGCACGGGATTGAATACAACAGTGACCATGCGCACGTTCCGCCATGGGAGTAATGTCTCAAACAGTCTACGTTTTGATCTTTCCCTGGAAGACCAGTAGTAGTTTCCGATGCCCAACTGGAGGCATTCTGTATTCTGTGAACTATCAGACTGTTGATGAAACACAGAAATTCCATCGGGATTGAATACAACAGTCACCATGCTCACTTTCCTCCATGGGAGTAATGTCTCAAACAGTCTACGCTTTGATCGTTCCCTGGAAGACCAGTAGAAGTTTCCGTTGCACATCTGGAGGCATTCTGTAATCTGTGGACCATAAGACTGTTGATGAAACACAGAAATTGCATCGGGATTGAATACAACAGTCACCATGCACACATTCCTCCATGGGAGCAATGTCTCAAAGAGTTTACGCTCTGATCGTTGCCTGGAAGACCAGTAGTAGTTTCCGATGCACATCTGGAGGCATTCTGTAATCTGTGGACTATCAGAGTGTTGATGAAACACAGATATTGCATCGGGATTGAATACAACAGTCAACAATGCGCACTTTCCTCCACGGGAGAAATGTCTCAAACAGTCTACACATTGATCGTTCCCTGGAAGACCAGTAGTAGTTTCCGATGCACATCTGGAGGCATTCTGTAATCTGTGGACTATAAGACTGTTGGTGAAAGACAGAAATTGCATCGGGATTGAATACAACAGTCACCATGCGCACTTTCCTCCATGGGAGTAGTGTCTCAAACAGTCTACGATTTGATCGTTCCCTGGAAGACCAGTAGTAGTTTCCGATTCACATCTGGAGGCATTCTGTAATCTGTGGACTATCAGAGTGTTGATGAAACACAGATATTGCATCGGGATTGAATACAACAGTCAACAATGCGCACTTTCCTCCACGGGAGAAATGTCTCAAACAGTCTACACATTGATCGTTCCCTGGAAGACCAGTAGTAGTTTCCGATGCACATCTGGAGGCATTCTGTAATCTGTGGACTATAAGACTGTTGGTGAAAGACAGAAATTGCATCGGGATTGAATACAACAGTCACCATGCGCACATTCCTCCATAGGAGCAATGTCTCAAACAGTCTACGCTTTGATCGTTCCCTCTAAGACCAGTAGTAGTTTCCGATCGACATCCGGAGGCATTCTGTAATCTGTTGACCTTCAAAGTGTTGATGAAACACAGAAATTGCTTCAGGATTGAATACAGCAGTCACCATGCGCACTTTCCTCAATGGGGGTAATGTCTCAAACAGTCTACGCTTTGATCGTTCCCTGGAAGACCTGTGGTAGTTTCCGATGCACATCTAAAGGCATTCTCTAATCTGTGGACTATCAGAGTGTTGATGAAACACAGAAATTGCATCGGGATTGAATACAACAGTCACCATGCGCACTTTCCTCCATGGAAGTAATGTCTCAAACAGTCTACGCTTTAATCGTTCCCTGGAAGACCAGAAGTAGTTTCCGATGCACATCTGGAGGCATTCTGTAATCTGTGGACTATCAGAGTGTTGATGAAACACAGATATTGCATCGGGATTGAGTACAACAGTCACCATGCGCACGTTCCTCCATGGGACTAGTGTCTCCAACAGTCTACGCTTTGATCGTTCCCTTGAAGACCAGTAGTAGTTTCCGATGCACATCTGGAGGCATTCTGTAATCTGTGGACTATCAGAGTGTTGATGAACCACTGAAACTGCATTGGGATTGAATACAACAGTCACCATGCGCACTTTCGTCCATGGGAGCAATGTGTCAAACAGTCTACGTTTTGATTGTTCCCTGTAAGACCAGTAGTAGTTTCCGATACACATCTGGAGGCATTCTGTAATCTGTTGACCTTCAAAGTGTTGATGAAACAGAGAAATTGCATCGGGATTGAATACAACAGTCACCACACGCCCTTTAATCCACGGGAGTAATGTCTCAAACAGTCTACGCTTTGATCGTTCCCTGGAAGACCACTAGTAGTTTCCGATGCACATGTGGTTGCATTCTGTAACCTGTGGACTATCAGAGTGTTGATGAAACACAGAAATTGCATCGTGGTTGAATACAACAGTCACCATTCGAACTTTCCTCCATTGGAGTGATGTCTCAAACAGTCCACGCTTTGATCGTTCCCTGGAAGGCCAGTAGTAGCTTCCGATGCACATCTGGTGGCCTTCTGTAATATGTGGACTATCAGAGTGTTGATGAAACACTGAAATTGCATCGGGATTGAATACAGCAGTCACCATGCGCACTTTCCTCCATGGGAGTAATGTCTCATACAGTCTACGCTTTGATCGTTCCCTGGAAGACCAGTAGTAGTTTCCGATATACATCTGGATTCATTCTGTAATCTGTGGACTATCAGAGTGTTGATGAACCACAGAAATTGCATTGGGATTGAATACAACAGTCACCATGCGCACTTTCCTCCATGGGAGCAATGTCTCAAACAGTCTACGCCTTGATCGTTCCCTGTAAGACCAGTAGTAGTTTCCGATGCACATCTTTAGGCATTCTGTAATCTGTTGACCTTCAAAATTTTGATGAAACACAGGAATTGCATCGGGATTGAATACAGCAGTCACCATGCGCACTTTCCTCCATGGGAGTAATGTCTCAAACAGTCTACGCTTTGATCGTTCCCGGAAGACCAGAAGTAGTTTCCGATGCACAACTGGAGGCATTCTGTAATCTGTGGACTATCAGAGTGTTGATGAAACACAGATATTGCATCGGTATTGAATACAACAGTCACCAATGCGAACTTTCCGCCACGGGAGAAATGTCTCAAACAGTCTACGCGTTGATCGTTCCCTGTATGACCATTTGTAATTTCTGATGCACATCTGGAAGCATTCTGTAATCTGTGGACTATAAGACTGTTGATGAAACACAGAAATTGCATCGGGATTGAATACAACAGTCACCATGCGCACTTTCCTCCATGGGAGTAGTGTCTCAAACAGTCTAAGCTTTAATCGTTCCCTTGAAGACCAGTAGTAGTTTCCGATTCACATCTGGAGGCATTCTGTAATCTGTGGACTATCAGAGTGTTGATTACCACAGAAATTGCATTGGGATTGAATACAACAGTCACCATGCGCACTTTCCTCCATTGGAGCAATGTCTCAAACAGTCTACGCTTTGATCGTTTCCTCTAAGACCAGTAGTAGTTTCCGATGCACATCTGGAGGCATTCTGTAATCTGTTGAAATTCAAAGTGTTGATGAAACACAGAAATTGCATCGGGATTGAATACAGCAGTCACCATGCGCACTTTACTCCATGGGAGTAATGTCTCAAACAGTCTACGCTTAGATCGTTCCCTGGAAGACCAGTGGTAGTTTCCGATGCACATCTGTAGGCATTCTGTAATCTGTGGACTATCAGAGTGATGATGAAACACAGAAATTGCATCGGGATTGAATACAACAGTCACCATGCGCACTTTCCTCCATGGAAGTAATGTCTCAAACAGTCTACGCTTTGATCGTTCCCTGGAAGACCAGTATTAGTTTCCGATGCACATCTGGTGGCATTCTGTAATCTGTGGACCATCAGAGTATTGATGAAACATAGAAATTGCATCGGGATTGAATACAACAGTCACCACGCGCATTTTCCTCCACGGGAGTAATGTCCCAAACAGTCTACGCTTTGATCGTTTCCTGGAAGACCACTAGTAGTTTCCGATGCACATCTGGTGGCATTCTGTAATCTGTGGAATATCAGAGTGTTGATGAAACACAGAAATTGCATCGGGATTGAAAACAACAGTCACCATCCGGACTTTCCTCCATGGGAGTAATGTCTCAAACAGTCTACGCTTTAATCGTTCCCTGGAAGACTAGAAGTAGTTTCCGAAGCACATCTGGAGGCATTCTGTAATCTGTGGACTATCAGAGTGTTGATGAGACACAGATATTGCATCGGGATTGAATACAACAGTCACCATGCGCACGTTCCACCATGGGAGTAGTTTTTTAAACAGTCTTCGCTTCGATCGTTCCCTTGAAGACCAGTAGTAGTTTCCGATGCACATCTGGAGGCATTCTGTAATCTGTGGACTATCAGAGTGTTGATGAACCACAGATATTGCATTGGGATTGAATACAACAGTCACCATGCGCACTTTCCTCCATGGGAGCAAAGTCTCAAACAGTCTACGCTTTGATCTTTCCCTGTAAGAACAGTAGAAGATTCCGATGCACATCTGGAGGCATTCTGTAATCTGTTGACCTTCAAAGTGTTGATGAAACACAGAAATTGCATCGGGATTGAATACAACAGTCACCATGCGCACTTTCCTCCATGGGAGTAGTGTCTCAAACAGTCTACGCTTTGATCGTTCCCTGGAAGACCAGTAGTAGTTTCCGATTCACATCTGGAGGCATTCTGTAATCTGTAGACTATCAGAGTGTTGATTACCACAGAAATTGCATTGGGATTGAATACAACAGTCACCATGCGCACATTCCTCCATTGGAGCAATGTCTCAAACAGTCTACGCTTTGATCGTTCCCTCTAAGACCAGTAGTAGTTTCCGATGGACATCCGGAGGCATTCTGTAATCTGTTGACCTTCAAAGTGTTGATGAAACACAGAAATTGCTTCGGGATTGAATACAGCAGTCACCATGCGCACTTTCCTCAATGGGGGTAATGTCTCAAACAGTCTACGCTTTGATCGTTCCCTGGAAGACTAGTGGTAGTTTCCGATGCACATCTAAAGGCATTCTCTAATCTGTGGACTATCAGAGTGTTGATGAAACACAGAAATTGCATCGGGATTGAATACAACAGTCATGATGCGCACTTTCCTCCATGGAAGTAATGTCTCAAACAGTCTACGCTTTAATCGTTCCCTGGAAGACCAGAAGTAGTTTCCGATGCACATCTGGAGGCATTCTGTAATCTGTGGACTATCAGAGTGGTGATGAAACACAGATATTGCATCGGGATGAGTACAACAGTCACCATGCGCACGTTCCTCCATGGGATTAGTGTCTCCAACAGTCTACGCTTTGATCGTTACCTTGAAGACCAGTAGTAGTTTCCGATGCACATCTGGAGGCATTCTGTAATCTGTGGACTATCAGAGTGTTGATGAATCACTGAAATTGCATTGGGATTGAATACAACAGTCACCATGCGCACTTTCCTCCATGGGAGTAATGTCTCAAACAGTCTACGCTTTGATCGTTCCCTGGACGACCAGTAGTAGTTTCCGATATACATCTGGATTCATTCTGTAATCTGTGGACTATCAGAGTGTTGATGAACCACAGAAATTGCATTGGGATTGAATACAACAGTCACCATGCGCACTTTCCTCCATGGGAGCAATGTCTCAAACAGTCTACGCATTGATCGTTCCCTGTAAGACCAGTAGTAGTTTCCGATGCACATCTGGAGGCATTCTTTAATCTGTTGACCTTCAAAATTTTGATGAAACACAGGAATTGCATCGGGATTGAATACAGCAGTCACCATGCGCACTTTCCTCCATGGGAGTAATGTCTCAATCAGTCTACGCTTTGATCGTTCCCTGGAAGACCAGAAGTAATTTCCGTTGCACAACTGGAGGCATTCTGTAATCTGTGGACTATCAGAGTGTTGATGAAACACAGATATTGCATCGGTATTGAATACAACAGTCACCAATGCGCACTTTCCGCCACGGGAGAAATGTCTCAAACAGTCTACGCTTTGATCGTTCCCTGGATGACCATTTGTAATTTCTGATGCACATCTGGAAGCATTCTGTAATCTGTGGACTATAAGACTGTTGATGAAACACAGAAATTGCATCGGGATTTAATACAACAGTCACCATGCGCACTTTCCTCCATGGGAGTAGTGTCTCAAACAGTCTACGCTTTGATAGTTCCCTTGAAGACCAGTAGTAGTTTCCGATTCACATCTGGAGCATTCTGTAATCTGTGGACTATCAGAGTGTTGATTACCACAGAAATTGCATTGGGATTGAATACAACAGTCACCATGCGCACTTTCCTCCATTGGAGCAATGTCTCAAACAGTCTACGCTTTGATCATTTCCTCTAAGACCAGTAGTAGTTTCCGATGCACATCTGGAGGCATTCTGTAATCTGTTGATCTTCAAAGTGTTGATGAAACACAGAAATTGCATCGGGATTGAATACAGCAGTCACCATGCGCACTTTACTCCATGGGAGTAATGTCTCAAACAGTCTACGCTTAGATCGTTCCCTGGAAGACCAGTGGTAGTTTCCGATGCACATCTGTAGGCATTCTGTAATCTGTGGACTATCAGAGTGTTGATGAAACACAGAAATTGCATCGGGATTGAATACAACAGTCACCATGCGCACTTTCCTCCATGGAAGTAATGTCTCAAACAGTCTACGCTTTGATCGTTCCCTGGAAGACCAGTGTTAGTTTCCGATGCACATCTGGTGGCATTCTGTAATCTGTGGACCATCAGAGTATTGATGAAACATAGAAATTGCATCGGGATTGAATACAACAGTCACCACGCGCATTTTCCTCCACAGGAGTAATGTCTCAAACAGTCTACGCTTTGATAGTTCCCTGGAAGACCACTAGTAGTTTCCGATGCACATCTGGTGGCATTCTGTAATCTGTGGACTATCAGAGTGTTGATGAAACACAGAAATTGCATCGGGATTGAATACAACAGTCACCATCCGGACTTTCCTCCATGGGAGTAATGTCTCAAACAGTCTACGCTTTAATCGTTCCCTGGAAGACTAGAAGTAGTTTCCGACGCACATCTGGAGGCATTCTGTAATCTGTGGACTATCAGAGTGTTGATGAAACACAGATATTGCATCGGGATTGAATACAACAGTCACCATGCGCACGTTCCTCCGTGGGAGTAGTGTTTTAAACAGTCTACGGTTCGATCGTTCCCTTGAAGACCAGTAGTAGTTTCTGATGCACATCTGGAGGCATTGTGTAATCTGTGGACTATCAGAGTGTTGATGAACCACAGATATTGCATTGGGATTGAACACAACAGTCACCATGCGCACTTTCCTCCATGGGAGCAAAGTCTCAAACAGTCTACGCTTTGTTCTTTCCCTGTAAGAACAGTAGTAGATTCCGATGCACATCTGGAGGCATTCTGTAATCTGTTGACCTTCAAAGTGTTGATGAAACACAGAAATTGCATCGGGATTGAATACAGCAGTCACCATTCGCACTTTCCTAAACGGGAGTAATGTCTCAAACAGTCCACGCTTTGAACGTTCCCTGGAATTCCAGTAGTAGCTTCCTATGCACATCTGGAGGCATTATGTAATCTGTGGACTATAAGACTGTTGATGAAACACAGAAATTGCATCGGGATTGAATACAAATGTCACCATGCGCACTTTCCTCCACGGGAGCAATGTCTCAATGAGTTTACGCTTTGCTCCTTCCCTGGAAGACCAGTAGTAGTTTCCGATGCACATCTGGAGGCATTCTGTAATCTGAGGACTATCAAACTGTTGATGAAAAACAGAAATTGCATTGGGATTGAATACAACAGTCACCATGCGCACTTACCTTCAATGGAGCAATGTCTCAAACAGTCTACGATTGATCGTTCCCTGGAAGACCAGTAGTAGTTTCCGATGCACATCTGGTGGCATTCTGTAATCTGTGGACTATCACAGTGTTGATGAAACACCGAAATTGCATCGGGATTGAATTCACCATGCGCACTTTCCTAAACGGGAGTAATGTCTCAAACAGTCTACGCTTTGATTGTTCTCTGAAAGACCAGTAGTAGTTTCTGATGCACATCTGCTGGCATTCTGTAATCTGTGGACTATCAGAGTGTTGATGAAACACAGAAATTGCATCGCGATTGAATACAACAGTCACCATCTGGACTTTCCTCCTCGGGAGTAATGTCTCAAACAGTCTACGCTTTGATCGTTCCCTGGAAGACCAGAAGTAGTTTCCGATGCACATCTGGAGGTATTCTGTAATCTGTGGACTATCAGAGTGTTGATGAAACACAGAAATTGCATCGGGATTGAATACAACAGTCGCCAAGCGCACTTTCCTCCATGGGAGTAGTGTCTCAAACAGTCTACGCTTTGATCGTTCCCTTGAAGACCAGTAGTAGTTTCCAATGCACATCTGGAGGCATTCTGTAATCTGTGGACTATCAGAGTGTTGATATACCACAGAAATTGCATTGGGATTAAATACAACAGTCTCCATGCGCACTTTCCTACATGGCGAGCAATGTCTCAAACAGTCTACGCTTTGATCGTTCCATGGAAGACCAGTAGTAGTTTCAGATGCACATCTGGAGGCATTCTGTAATCTGTTTACCTCCAAAGTGTTGATTAAACACAGAAATTGCATCGGGATTAAATACAGCGGTCACCATGCGCACTTTCCTCCATGGGAGTAATGTCTCAAACAGTCTACGTTTTGATCGTTCCCTGGAAAACCAGTGGTAGCTTACGATGCACATCTATAGGCATTCTGTAATCTGTGGACTATCAGAGTGTTGATGAAACACAGAAATTGCATCGGGATTGAATACAACAGTCAACAATGCGCACTTTCCTCCATGGGAGAAATGTCTCAAACAGTCTACACTTTGATCGTTCCCTGGAAGACCAGTAGTAGTTTCCGATGCACATCTGGAGGCATTCTGTAATCTGTGGACTATAAGACTGTTGAAGAAAGACAGAAATTGCATCGGGATTGAATACAACAGTCACCATGCGCACTTTCCTCCATGGGAGTAGTGTCTCAAACAGTCTAACCTTTGATCGTTCCCTTGAAGACCAGTAGTAGTTTCCGATTCACATCTGGAGGCATTCTGTAATCTGTGGACTATCAGAGTGTTGATTACCACAGAAATTGCATTGGGATTGAATACAACAGTCACCATGCGCACGTTCCTCCATGGGACTAGTGTCTCCAACAGTCTACGCTTTGATCGTTCCCTTGAAGACCAGTAGTAGTTTCCGATGCACATCTGGAGGCATTCTGTTATCTGTGGACTATCAGAGTGTTGATGAACCACTGAAATTGCATTGGGATTGAATACAACAGTCACCATGCGCACTTTCCTCCATGGGAGTAATGTCTCAAATAGTCTACGCTTTGATCGTTCCCTGGAAGACCAGTAGTAGTTTCCGATATACATCTGGATTCATTCTGTAATCTGTGGACTATCAGAGTGTTGATGAACCACAGAAATTGCATTGGGATTGAATACACCAGTCACCATGCGCACTTTCCTCCATGGGAGCAATGTCTCAAACAGTCTACGCCTTGATCGTTCCCTGTAAGACCAGTAGTAGCTTCCGATGCACATCTGGAGGCATTCTTTAATCTGTTGACCTTCAAAATTTTGATGAAACACAGGAATTGCATCGTGATTGAATACAGCAGTCACCATGCGCACTTTCCTCCATAGGAATATTGTCTCAAACAGTCTACGCTTTGATCGTTCCCTGGAATACCAGAAGTAGTTTCCGATGCACAACTGGAGGCATTCTGTAATCTGTGGGCTATCAGAGTGTTGATGAAACACAGATATTGCATCGGTATTGAATACAACAGTCACCAATGCGCACTTTCCGCCACGGGAGAAATGTCTCAAACAGTCTACGCTTTGATCGTACCCTAGATGACCATTTGTAATCTCTAATGCACATCTGGAAGCATTCTGTAATCTGTGGACTATAAGACTGTTGATGAAACACAGAAATTGCATCGGGATTGAATACAACAGTCACCATGCGCACTTTCCTCCATGGGAGTAGTGTCTCAAACAGTCTAATCTTTGATCGTTCCCTTGAAGACCAGTAGTAGTTTCCGATGCACATCTGGAGGCATTCTGTAATCTGTTGACCTTCAAAGTATTGATGAAACACAGAAATTGCATCGGGATTGAATACAGCAGTCACCATGCGCACTTTACTCCATGGGAGTAATGTCTCAAACAGTCTACGCTTAGATCGTTCCCTGGAAGACCAGTTGTAGTTTCCGATGCACATCTGTAGGCATTCTGTAATCTGTGGACTATCAGAGTGTTGATGAAACACAGAAATTGCATCGGGATTGAATACAACAGTCACCATGCGCACTTTCCTCCATGGAAGTAATGTCTCAAACAGTCTACGCTTTGATCGTTCCCTGGAAGACCAGTATTAGTTTCCGATGCACATCTGGTGGCATTCTGTAATCTGTGGACCATCAGAGTATTGATGAAACATAGAAATTGCATCGGGATTGAATACAACAGTCACCACGCGCATTTTCCTCCACAGGAGTAATGTCTCAAACAGTCTACGCTTTGATAGTTCCCTGGAAGACCACTAGTAGTTTCCGATGCACATCTGGTGGCATTCTGTAATCTGTGGACTATCAGAGTGTTGATGAAACACAGAAATTGCTTCGGGATTGAATACAACAGTCACCATCCGGACTTTCCTCCATGGGAGTAATGTCTCAAACAGTCTACGCTTTAATCGTTCCCTGGAAGACTAGAAGTAGTTTCCGACGCACATCTGGAGGCATTCTGTAATCTGTGGACTATCAGAGTGTTGATGAAACACAGAAATTGCATCGGGATTGAATACAAATGTCACCATGCGCACTTTCCTCCACGGGAGCAATGTCTCAATGAGTTTACGCTTTGCTCGTTCCCTGGAAGACCAGTAGTAGTTTCCGATGCACATCTGGAGGCATTCTGTAATCTGAGGACTATCAAACTGTTGATGAAAAACAGAAATTGCATTGGGATTGAATACAAAAGTCACCATGCGCACTTACCTTCAATGGAGCAATGTCTCAAACAGTCTACGATTGATCGTTCCCTGGAAGACCAGTAGTAGTTTCCGATGCACATCTGGTGGCATTCTGTAATCTGTGGACCATCAGAGTGTTGGTGAAACACAGAAATTGCATCGGGATTGAATACAACAGTACCACGCGCACTTTCCTCCACGGGAGTAATGTCTCAAACAGTTTACGCTTTGATCGATCCCTGGAAGACCACTAGTAGTTTCCGATGCACATCTGGTGGCATTCTGTAATCTGTGGACTATCAGAGTGTTGATGAAACACCGAAATTGCATCGGGATTGAATTCACCATGAGCACTTTCCTAAACGGGAGTAATGTCTCAAACAGTCTACGCTTTGATTGTTCTCTGAAAGACCAGTAGTAGTTTCTGATGCACATCTGCTGGCATTCTGTAATCTGTGGACTATCAGAGTGTTGATGAAACACAGAAATTGCATCGCGATTGAATACAACAGTCGCCAAGCGCACTTTACTCCATGGGAGTAATGTCTCAAACAGTCTACGCTTTGATCGTTCCCAGGAAGACCAGTTGTAGTTTCCGATGCACTTCTGGAGGCATTCTGTAATCTGTGGACTATCAAAGTGTTGATGAAACACAGAAATTGAATCGGAATTGAATACAACAATCACCATGCGCACTTCCCTAGATGGGAGAAATGTCTTAAACAGTCTACGCTTTGATCGTTCCCTGGAAGACCAGAAGTAGTTTCCGATGCACATCTGGAGGTATTCTGTAATCTGTGGACTATCAGAGTGTTGATGAAACACAGAAATTGCATCGGGATTGAATACAACAGTCGCCAAGCGCACTTACCTCCATGGGAGTAGTGTCTCAAACAGTCTACGCTTTGATCGTTCCATTGAAGACCAGTAGTAGTTTCCAATGCACATCTGGAGGCATTCTGTAATCTGTGGACTATCAGAGTGTTGATGAACCACAGAAATTGCATTGGGATTAAATACAACAGCTCCATGCGCACTTTCCTACATGGCGAGCAATGTCTCAAACAGTCTACGCTTTGATCGTTCCATGGAAGACCAGTAGTAGTTTCAGATGCACATCTAAAGGCATTCTGTAATCTGTTTACCTTCAAAGTGTTGATGAAACACAGAAATTGCATCGGGATTAAATACAGCGGTCACCATGAGCACTTTCCTCCATGGGAGTAATGTCTCAAACAGTCTACGCTTTGATCGTTCCCTGGAAGACCAGTAGTAGTTTCCGATGCACATCTGGAGGCATTCTGTAATCTGTTTACTATCAGACTGTTGATGAAACACAGAAATTCCATCGGGATTGAATACAACAGTCACCATGCGCACTTTCCTCCATGGGAGTAATGTGTCAAACAGTCTACGATTTGATCGTTCCCTGGAAGACCAGAAGTAGTTTCCGATGCACATCTGGAGGTATTCTGTAATCTGTGGACTATCAGAGTGTTGATGAAACACAGAAATTGCATCGGGATTGAATACAACAGTCGCCAAGCGCACTTTCCTCCATGGGAGTAGTGTCTCAAACAGTCTACGTTTTGATCGTTCCCTGGAAAACCAGTGGTAGCTTACGATGCACATCTATAGGCATTCTGAAATCTGTGGACTATCAGAGTGTTGATGAAACACAGAAATTGCATCGGGATTGAATACAACAGTCACCTTGCGCTCTTTCCTCCATGGGAGTAATGTCTCAAACAGTCTACGCTTTGATCGTTCCCTGGAAGACCAGTAGTAGTTTCCGATGCACATCTGGAGGCATTCTGTAATCTGTTTACTATCAGACTGTTGATGAAACACAGAAATTCCATCGGGATTGAATACAACAGTCACCATGCGCACTTTCCTCCATGGGAGTAATGTGTCAAACAGTCTACGATTTGATTGTTCCCTGGAAGACCAGTAGTAGTTTCCGATGCACTTCTGGAGGCATTCTGTAATCTGTGGACTATCAGACTGTTGATGAAACACAGAAATTCCATCGGGATTGAATACAACAGTCACCACGCGCATTTTCCTCCATGGGAGTAATGTCTCAAACAGTCTACGCTTTGATCGTTCCCTGGAAAACCAGTAGTAGTTTCCGATTCACATCTGGAGGCATTCTGTAATCTGTGGAGTCTCAGAGTGTTGATGAAACACAGAAATTGCATCGGGATTGAATACAACAGTCACCATGCGCACTTTCCTCCATGAGATTAATGTCTCAAACAGTCTACGCTTTGATCGTTCCCTGGAAGACCAGTAGTAGTTTCCGATGCACATCTGGAGGCATTCTGTAATCTGAGGACTATCAGACTGTTGATGAAACACAGAAATTCCATCGGGATTGAATACAACAGTCACCATGCGCACTTTCCTCCATGGGAATAATGTCTCAAACAGCCTACGCTTTGATCGTTCCCTGGAAGACCAGTAGTAGTTTCCGATGCACATCTGGAGTCATTCTGTAATCTGTGGACTATAAGACTGTTGATGAAACACAGAAATTGCATCGGGATTGGATACAAGTGTCACCATGCGCACTTTCCTCCACAGGAGCAATGTCTCAAAGAGTTTACGCTTTGCTCGTTCCCTGGAAGACCAGTAGTAGTTTCCGATGCACATCTGGAGGCATTCTGTAATGGGAGGACTATCAGACTGTTGATGAACCACAGAAATTGCATTGAGATTGAATACAACAGTCACCACGCGCACTTTCCTCCACGGGAGTAATGTCTCAAAGAGTCTACGCTTTGATCGATCCCTGGAACACCAGTAGTAGTTTCCGATGCACATCTGGTGGCATTCTGAAATCTGTGGACTTTCAGAGTGTTGATGAAAAACAGAAATTGCATCTGGATTGAATACAACATTCACCATTCGCACTTTCGTCCATGGGAGTAACGTCTCAAACAGTCCACGCTTTGATCGTTCCCCGGAAGACCACAAATAGGTTCCGATGCACATCTGGTGGCCTTCTGTAATCTGTGGACTATCAGAGTGTGGATGAAACACTAAAATTGCATCGGGATTGAATACAACAGTCACCATGCGCACTTTCCTCAATGTGAGTAATGTCTCAAACAATTTACGACTTGATCGTTCCCTGGAACACCAGTAGTAGTTTCCGATGCACATCAGGTGGCATTCTGTAATCTGTGGACTAACAGAGTGTTGATGAAACACAGAAATTGCATCGGGATTGAGTACAACAGTCACCATGCGCACTTTACACCATGGGAGTAAGGTCTCAAACAGTCTACGCTTTGATCGTTCCCAGGAAGACCAGTAGTAGTTTCCGATGCACTTCTGGAGGCATTCTGTAATCTGTGGACTCTCAAAGTGTTTATGAAACTCAGAAATTTAATCGGAATTGAATACAACAATCACCTTGCGCACTTCCCTCCATGGGAGTAATGTCTCAAACAGTCTACGCTTTGATCGTTCCCTGGAAGACCAGAAGTAGTTTCCGATGCACATCTGGAGGTATTCTGTAATCTGTGGACTATCAGAGTGTTGATGAAACACAGAAATTGCAATGGGATTGAATACAACAGTCGCCATGCTCAACTTCCTCCATGGGAGTAGTGCCTCAAACAGTCTACGCTTTGATCGTTCCCTGGAAGACCAGTAGTAGTTTGCGATGCACATCTGGAGTCATTCTGTAATCTGTGGACTATAAGACTGTTGATGAAACACAGAAATTGCATCGGGATTGAATACAACAGTCAACATGCGCACTTTCCTCCACGGGAGAAATGTCTCAAAGAGTCTACGCTTTG
Organism: Schistocerca gregaria; assembly: GCF_023897955.1. NCBI lineage: Eukaryota > Metazoa > Arthropoda > Insecta > Orthoptera > Acrididae > Schistocerca > Schistocerca gregaria. The sequence continues at coordinate 2,585,651 of NW_026061890.1, read as the reverse complement.
ATCGTTCCCTGGAAGACCAGTAGTAGTTTCAGATGCACTTCTGGAGGCATTCTGTAATCTGTGGACTATCAGACTGTTGATGAAACACAGATATTCCATCGGGATTGAATACAACAGTCACCACGCACATTTTCCTCCATGGGAGTAATGTCTCAAACAGTCTACGCCTTGATCGTTCCCTGGAAGACCAGTAGTAGTTTCCGATGCACATCTGGAGGCATTCTGTAATCTGTGGTCTCTCAGAGTGTTGATGAAACACAGAAATTGCATCGGGATTGAATACAGCAGTCACCATGCGCACTTTCCTCCATGGGAGTAATGTCTCAAACAGTCTACGCTTTGATCGTTCCCTGGAAGACCAGTGGTAGTTTCCGATGCACATCCGGAGGCATTCTGTAATCTGTGGACTATCAGAGTGTTGATGAAACACAGAAATTGCATCGGGATTGAATACAACAGTCACCTTGCGCACTTTCCTCCATGGGACAAATGTCTCAAACAGTCTACGCTATGATCGTTCCCTGGAAGACCAGTAGTAGTTTCCAATGCACATCTGGAGGCATTCTGTAATCTGTGGACTATCAGACTGTTGATGATACACAGAAATTCCATCGGGATTGAATTCAACATTCACTACGCGCACTTTCCTTAATGGGAGTAATCTCTCAAACAGTCTACGATTTCATCGTTCCCTGGAAGACCAGTAGTAGTTTGCGATGCACATCTGGAGTCATTCTGTAATCTGTGGACTATAAGACTGTTGATGAAACACAGAAATTGCATCGGGATTGAATACAACAGTCAACATGCGCACTTTCCTCCACGGGAGAAATGTCTCAAAGAGTCTACGCTTTGATCGTTCTCTGGAAGACCAGTAGTAGTTTCCGATGCACTTCTGGAGGCTTTCTGTAATCTGTGGACTATCAGACTGTTGATGAAACACAGATATTCCATCGGGATTGAATACAACAGTCACCACGCACATTTTCCTCCATGGGAGTAATGTCTCAAACAGTCTACGATTGATCGTTCCCTGGAAGACCAGTAGTAGTTTCCGATGCACATCTGGAGGCATTCTGTAATCTGTGGACTCTCAGAGTGTTGATGAAACACAGAAATTGCATCGGGATTGAATACAGCAGTCACCATGCGCACTTTCCTCCATGGGAGTAATGTCTCAAACAGTCTACGCTTTGATCGTTCCCTGGAAGACCAGTGGTAGTTTCCGATGCACATCCGGAGGCATTCTGTAATCTGTGGACTATCAGAGTGTTGATGAAACACAGAAATTGTATCGGGATTGAATACAACAGTCGCCATGCGCACTTTCCTCCATGGGAGTAATGTCTCAAACAGTCTACGCTTTGATCGTTCCCTGGAAGACCAGTAGTAGTTTCCGATGCACATCTGGAGGCATTCTGTAATCTGAGGACTATCAGACTGTTGATGAAACACAGAAATTCCATCGGGATTGAATACAACAGTCACCATGCGCACTTTCCTCCATGGGAGTAATGTCTCAAACAGTCTACGCTTTGATCGTTCCTTGGAAGACCAGTAGTAGTTTCCGATGCACATCTGGAGGCATTCTGTAATCTGTGGACTATAACACTGTTGATGAAACACAGAAATTGCATCGGGATTGAATACAAACGACACCATGCGCACTTACCTTCAAGGGAGCAATGTCTCAAACAGTCTACGATTGATCGTTCCCTGGAAGACCAGTAGTAGTTTCCGATGCACATCTTGTGGCATTCTGTAATCTGTGGACCATCAGAGTGTTGGTGAAACACAGAAATTCCATCGGGATTGAATACAACAGGCACCACGCGCACTTTCCTCCACGGGAGTAATGTCTCAAACAGTATACGCTTTGATCGATCCCTGGAAGACCAGTAGTAGTTTCCGATGCACATCTGGTGGCATTCTGTAATCTGTGGACTGTCAGAGTGTTGATGAAAAACAGAAATTGCATCGGGATTGAATACAACATTCACCATTCGCACTTTCGTCCATGGGAGTAATGTCTCAAACAGTCCACGCTTTGATCGTTCCCTGGAAGACCACAAATAGCTTCCGATGCACATCTGGTGGCCTTCTGTAATCTGTGGACTATCAGAGTGTTGATGAAACACAGAAATTTCATCGGGATTGAATACAACAGTCGCCATGCGCACTTTCCTCCATGGGAGTATTGCCTCAAACAGTCTACGCTTTGATCGTTCCCTTGAAGACCAGTAGTAGTTTCCGATGCACATCTGGACGCATTCTGTAATCTGTGGACTATCAGAGTGTTGATGAACCACAGAAATTGCTTTGGGATTAAATACAACAGTCACCATGCGCACTTTCCTCCATGGCGAGCAATGTCTCAAACAGTCTACGCTTTGATCGTTCCCTGCAAGACCAGTAGTAGTTTCCGATGCACATCTGGAGGCATTCTGTAATCTGTTGACCTTCAAAGTGTTGATTAAACACAGAAATTGCATCGGGATTGAATACAGCGGTCACCATGCGCACTTTCCTCCATGGGAGTAATGTCTCAAACAGTCTACGTTTTGATCGTTCCCTGGAAAACCAGTGGTAGCTTACGATGCACATCTATAGGCATTTTGTAATCTGTGGACTATCGGAGTGTTGATGAAACACAGAAATTGCATCGGGATTGAATACAACAGTCACCTTGCGCACTTTCCACCATGGGAGTAATGTCTCAAACAGTATACGCTTTGATCGTTCCCTGGAAGACCAGTAGTAGTTTCCGATGCACATCTGGAGGCATCCTGTAATCTGTGGACTATCAGACTGTTGATGAAAGACAGAAATTCCATCGGGATTGAATACAACATTCACCATGCGCACTTTCCTCAATGGGAGTAATGTCTCAAACAGTCTACGATTTGATCGTTCCCTGGAAGACCAGTAGTAGTTTGCGATGCACATCTGGAGGCATTCTGTAATCTGTGGACTATGAGACTGTTGATGAAACACAGAAATTGCATCGGGAATGAATACAACAGTCACCATGCGCACTTTCCTCCATGGGAGTAATGTGTCAAACAGTCTACGCTTTGATCGTTCCCTGGAAAACCAGTGGTAGCTTACGATGCACATCTATAGGCAATTGGTACTCTGTGGACTATCAGAGTGTTGATGAAACACAGAAATTGCATCGGGATTGAATACAACAGTCACCTTGCGCACTTTCCTCCATGGGAGTAATGTCTCAAACAGTCTACGCTTTGATCGTTCCCTGGAAGGCCAGTAGTAGTTTCCGATGCACAGCTGGAAGCATTCTGTAATCTGTGGACTATCAGACTGTTGATGAAACACAGAAATTCCATCGGGATTGAATACAACAGTCACCACGCGCATTTTCCTCCATGGGAGTAATGTCTCAAACAGTCTACGCGTTGATCGTTCCCTGGAAGACCAGTAGTAGTTTCCGATGCACATCTGGAGGCATTCTGTAATCTGTGGACTAACAGAGTGTTGATGAACCACAGAAATTGCATTGGGATTAAATACAACAGTCACCATGCGCACTTTCCTCCATGGCGAGCAATGTCTCAAACAGTCTACGCTTTGATAGCTTCCTGCAAGACCAGTAGTAGTTTCCGATGCACATCTGGAGGCATTGTGTAATCTGTTGACCTTCAAAGTGTTGATTAAACACAGAAATTGCATCGGGATTGAATACAGCGGTCACCATGCGCACTTTCCTCCATGGGAGCAGTGTCTCAGTTTACGCTTTGATCGTTCCCTGGAAGACCAGTGGTAGTTTCCGATGCACATCTGGAGGCATTCTGTAATCTGTGGACTATCAGAGTGTTGATGAAACACAGAAATGGCATCGGGATTGAATACAACAGTCGCCATGCGCACTTTCCTCCATGGGAGTAATGTCTCAGACAGTCTACGCTTTGATCGTTCCCTGGAAGACCAGTAGTAGTTTCCGATGCACATCTGGAGGCATTCTGTAATCTGAGGACTATCAGACTGTTGATGAAACACAGAAATTCCATCGGGATTGAGTACAACAGCACCATGCGCAATTTCCTCCATGGGAGTAATGTCTCAAACAGTCTACGCTTTGATCGTTCCCTGGAAGACCAGTAGTAGTTTCCGATGCACATCTGGAGGCATTCTGTAATCTGTGGACTATAAGGCTGTTGATAAAACACACAAATTGCATCGGGATTGAATACAAATGTCACGATGCGCACTTTCCTCCGCGGGAGCTATGTCTCAATGAGTTTACGCTTTGCTCGTTCCCTGGAAGACCAGTAGTAGTTTCCGATGCACATCTGGAGTCATTCTGTAATCTGAGGACTATCAGGCTGTTGATGAAAAACAGAAATTGCATTGGGATTGAATACAACAATCACCATGCGCACTTCCCTAGATGGGAGTAATGTCTCAAACAGTCTACGCTTTGATCGTTCCCTGGAAGACCAGAAGTAGTTTCCGATGCACATCTGGAGGTATTCTGTAATCTGTGGACTATCAGAGTGTTGATGAAACACAGAAATTGCTTCGGGATGGAATACAACAGTCGCCAAGCGCACTTTCCTCCATGGGAGTAGTGTCTCAAACAGTCTACGCTTTGATCGTTCCATGGAAGACCAGTAGTAGTTTCAGATGCACATCTGGAGGCGTTCTGTAATCTGTTTACCTTCAAAGTGTTGATTAAACACAGAAACTGCATCGGGATTGAATACAGCGGTCACCATGCGCAATTTCCTCCATGGGAGTAATGTCTCAAACAGTCTACGCTTTGATCGTTCCCTGGAAGACCAGTAGTAGTTTCCGATGCACATCTGGAGGCATTCTGTAATCTGTGGACTATAAGGCTGTTGATGAAACACACAAATTGCATCGGGATTGAATACAAATGTCACGATGCGCACTTTCCTCCACGGGAGCTATGTCTCAATGAGTTTACGCTTTGCTCGTTCCCTGGAAGACCAGTAGTAGTTTCCGATGCACATCTGGAGTCATTCTGTAATCTGAGGACTATCAGGCTGTTGATGAAAAACAGAAATTGCATTGGGATTGAATACAACAATCACCATGCGCACTTCCCTAGATGGGAGTAATGTCTCAAACAGTCTACGCTTTGATCGTTCCCTGGAAGACCAGAAGTAGTTTCCGATGCACATCTGGAGGTATTCTGTAATCTGTGGACTATCAGAGTGTTGATGAAACACAGAAATTGCTTCGGGATGGAATACAACAGTCGCCAAGCCCACTTTCCTCCATGGGAGTAGTGTCTCAAACAGTCTACGCTTTGATCGTTCCATGGAAGACCAGTAGTAGTTTCAGATGCACATCTGGAGGCATTCTGTAATCTGTTTACCTTCAAAGTGTTGATTAAACACAGAAACTGCATCGGGATTGAATACAGCGGTCACCATGCGCACTTTCCTCCATGGGAGTAATGTCTCAAACAGTCTACGTTTTGATCGTTCCCTGGAAAACCAGTGGTAGCTTACGATGCACATCTATAGGCATTCTGTAATCTGTGGACTATCAGAGTGTTGATGAAACACAGAAATTGCATCGGGATTGAATACAACAGTCACCTTGCGCACTTTCCTCCATGGGAGTAATGTCTCAAACAGTCTACGCTTTGATCGTTCCCTGAAAGACCAGTAGTAGTTTCCGATGCACATCTGGAGGCATTCTGTAATCTGTTTACAATCAGACTGTTGATGAAACACAGAAATTACATCGGGATTGAATACTACAGTCACCATGCGCACTTTCCTCCGTGGGAGTAATGTCTCAAACAGTCTACGCTTTGATCGTTCCCTGGAAGACCAGTAGTAGTTTCCGATGCACATCTGGAGGCATTCTGTAATCTGTGGACTATCAGACTGTTGATGAAACACAGAAATTCCATCGGGATTGAATACAACAGTCACCATGCGCACTTTCCTCCATGGATTAATGTCTCAAACAGTCTATGCTTTGATCGTTCCCTGGAAGACCAGTAGTAGTTTCCGATGTACATCTGGAGGCATTCTGTAATCTGTGGACTATAAGACTGTTAATGAAACACAGAAATTGCATCGGGATTGGATACAAATGTCACCATGCGCACTTTCCTCAACGGGAGCAATGTCTCAAAGAGTTTACGCTTTGCTCGTTCCCTGGAAGACCAGTAGTAGTTTCCGATGCACATCTGGAGGCATTCTGTAATCTGTGGACTATAAGGCTGTTGATGAAACACACAAATTGCATCGGGATTGAATACAAATGTCACGATGCGCACTTTCCTCCACGGGAGCTATGTCTCAATGAGTTTACGCTTTGCTCGTTCCCTGGAAGACCAGTAGTAGTTTCCGATGCACATCTGGAGTCATTCTGTAATCTGAGGACTATCAGGCTGTTGATGAAAAACAGAAATTGCATTGGGATTGAATACAACAATCACCATGCGCACTTCCCTAGATGGGAGTAATGTCTCAAACAGTCTACGCTTTGATCGTTCCCTGGAAGACCAGAAGTAGTTTCCGATGCACATCTGGAGGTATTCTGTAATCTGTGGACTATCAGAGTGTTGATGAAACACAGAAATTGCTTCGGGATGGAATACAACAGTCGCCAAGCGCACTTTCCTCCATGGGAGTAGTGTCTCAAACAGTCTACGCTTTGATCGTTCCATGGAAGACCAGTAGTAGTTTCAGATGCACATCTGGAGGCATTCTGTAATCTGTTTACCTTCAAAGTGTTGATTAAACACAGAAACTGCATCGGGATTGAATACAGCGGTCACCATGCGCACTTTCCTCCATGGGAGTAATGTCTCAAACAGTCTACGTTTTGATCGTTCCCTGGAAAACCAGTGGTAGCTTACGATGCACATCTATAGGCATTCTGTAATCTGTGGACTATCAGAGTGTTGATGAAACACAGAAATTGCATCGGGATTGAATACAACAGTCACCTTGCGCACTTTCCTCCATGGGAGTAATGTCTCAAACAGTCTACGCTTTGATCGTTCCCTGAAAGACCAGTAGTAGTTTCCGATGCACATCTGGAGGCATTCTGTAATCTGTTTACAATCAGACTGTTGATGAAACACAGAAATTACATCGGGATTGAATACAACAGACACCATGCGCACTTTCCTCCGTGGGAGTAATGTCTCAAACAGTCTACGCTTTGATCGTTCCCTGGAAGACCAGTAGTAGTTTCCGATGCACATCTGGAGGCATTCTGTAATCTGTGGACTATCAGACTGTTGATGAAACACAGAAATTCCATCGGGATTGAATACAACAGTCACCATGCGCACTTTCCTCCATGGATTAATGTCTCAAACAGTCTATGCTTTGATCGTTCCCTGGAAGACCAGTAGTAGTTTCCGATGTACATCTGGAGGCATTCTGTAATCTGTGGACTATAAGACTGTTAATGAAACACAGAAATTGCATCGGGATTGGATACAAATGTCACCATGCGCACTTTCCTCAACGGGAGCAATGTCTCAAAGAGTTTACGCTTTGCTCGTTCCCTGGAAGACCAGTAGTAGTTTCCGATGCACATCTGGAGGCTTTCTGTAATGTGAGGACTATCAGACTGTTGATGAACCACAGAAATTGCATTGGGATTGAATACAACAGTCACCACGCGCACTTTCCTCCACGGAAGTAATGTCTCAAACAGTCTACGCTTTGATCGATCCCTGGAAGACCAGTAGTAGTTTCCGATGCACATCTGGTGGCATTCTGAAATCTGTGGACTTTCAGAGTGTTAATGAAAGACAGAAATTGCAATGGGATTGAATACAACATTCACCATTCGCACTTTCGTCCATGGGAGTAATGTCTCAAACAGTCCACGCTTTGATCGTTCCCCGGAAGACCACAAATAGCTTCCGATGCACATCTGGTGGCCGTCTGTAATCTGTGGACTATCAGAGTGTGGATGAAACACAGAAATTGCATCGGGATTGAATACAACAGTCACCATGCGCACTTTCCTCAATGTGAGTAATGTCTCAAACAGTTTACGACTTGATCGTTCCCTGGAAGACCAGTAGTAGCTTCCGATGCACAGCTGGTAGCATTCTGTAATCTGTGGACTATCAGAGTGTTGATGAAACACAGAAATTGCATCGGGATTGAATTCACCAAGCGCACATTCCTAAACGGGAGTATTGTCTCAAACAGTCTACGCTTTGATTGTTCTCTGAAAGACCAGTAGTAGTTTCTGATGCACATTGCTGGCATTCTGTAATCTGTGGACTATCAGAGTGTTGATGAAACACAGCAATTGCATCGGGATTGAATACAACAGTCACCATCTGGACTTTCCTACTCGGGAGTAATATCTCAAACAGTCTACGCTTTGATTGTTCTCTGGAAGACCAGTAGTAGTTTCCGATGCACATCTGGAGGCATTCTGTAATCTGTGGACTAACAGAGTGTTGATGAACCACAGAAATTGCATTGGGATTAAATACAACAGTCACCATGCGCACTTTCCTCCATGGCGAGCAATGTCTCAAACAGTCTACGCTTTGATCGCTCCATGAAAGACCAGTAGTAGTTTCCGATGCACATCTGGAGGCATTCTGTAATCTGTTGACCTTCAAAGTGTTGATTAAACACAGAAATTGCATCGGGATTGAATACAGCGGTCACCATGCGCACTTTCCTCCATGGGAGCAGTGTCTCAGTCTACGCTTTGATCGCTCCCTGGAAGACCAGTCGTAGTTTCCGATGCACATCTGGAGGCATTCTGTAATCTGTGGACTATCAGAGTGTTGATGAAACACAGAAATTGCATCGGGATTGAATACAACAGTCGCCATGCGCACTTTCCTAAATGGGAGTAATGTCTCAGACAGTCTACGCTTTGATCGTTCCCTGGAAGACCAGTAGTAGTTTGCGATGCACATCTGGAGGCATTCTGTAATCTGAGGACTATCAGACTGTTGATGAAACACAGGAATTCCATCGGGATTGAGTACAACAGCACCATGCGCAATTTCCTCCATGGGAGTAATGTCTCAAACAGTCTACGCTTTGATCGTTCCCTGGAAGACCAGTAGTAGTTTCCGATGCACATCTGGAGGCATTCTGTAATCTGTGGACTATAAGGCTGTTGATGAAACACAGAAATTGCATCGGGATTGAATACAAATGTCACCATGCGCACTTTCCTCCACGGGAGCAATGTCTCAATGAGTTTACGCTTTGCTCGTTCCCTGGAAGACCAGTAGTAGTTTCCGATGCACATCTGGAGGCATTCTGTAATCTGAGGACTATCAGACTGATGATGAAAAACAGAAATTGCATTGGGATTGAATACAACAGTCACCATGCGCACTTACCTTCAATGGAGCAATGTCTCAAACAGTCTACGATTGATCGTTCCCTGGAAGACCAGTAGTAGTTTCCGATGCACATCTGGTGGCATTCTGTAATCTGTGGACCATCAGAGTGTTGGTGATACACAGAAATTGCATCGGGATTGAATACAACAGTACCACGCGCACTTTCCTCCACGGGAATAATGTCTCAAACAGTTTACGCTTTGATCGATCCCTGGAAGACCACTAGTAGTTTCCGATGCACATCTGGTGGCATTCTGTAATCTGTGGACTATCAGAGTGTTGATGAAACACCGAAATTGCATCGGGATTGAATTCACCATGCGCACTTTCCTAAACGGGTGTAATGTCTCAAACAGTCTACGCTTTGATTGTTCTCTGAAAGACCAGTAGTAGTTTCTGATGCACATCTGCTGGCATTCTGTAATCTGTGGACTATCAGAGTGTTGATGAAACACAGAAATTTCATCGCGATTGAATACAACAGTCACCATCTGGACTTTCCTCCTCGGGAGTAATGTCTCAAACAGTCTACGCTTTGATTGTTCTCTGGAAGACTAGTAGTAGTTTCCGATGCACATCTGGTGGCATTCTGTAATCTGTGGAATAACAGAGTGTTGATGAAACACAGAAATTGCATCGGGATTGAATACAACAGATACCATGCGCACTTTACTCCATGGGAGTAATGTCTCAAACAGTCTACGCTTTGATCGTTCCCAGGAAGACCAGTTGTAGTTTCCGATGCACTTCTGGAGGCATTCTGTAATCTGTGGACTATCAAAGTGTTGATGAAACACAGAAATTGAATCGGAATTGAATACAACAATCACCATACGCACTTCCCTAGAAGGGAGTAATGTCTCAAACAGTCTACGCTTTGATCGTTCCCTGGAAGACCAGAAGTAGTTTCCGATGCACATCTGGAGGTATTCTGTAATCTGTGGACTATCAGAGTGTTGATGAAACACAGAAATTGCTTCGGGATTGAATACAACAGTCGCCAAGCGCACTTTCCTCCATGGGAGTAGTGTCTCAAACAGTCTACGCTTTGATCGTTCCCTTGAATATCAGTAGTAGTTTCCGATGCACATCTGGAGGCATTCTGTAATCTGTGGACTATCAGAGTGTTGATGAACCACAGAAATTGCATTGGGATTAAATACAACAGTCACCATGCGCACTTTCCTACATGGCGAGCAATGTCTCAAACAGTCTACGCTTTGATCGTTCCATAGAAGACCAGTAGTAGTTTCAGATGCACATCTGGAGGCATTCTGTAATCTGTTTACCTTCAAAGTGTTGATTAAACACAGAAACTGCATCGGGATTGAATACAGCGGTCACCATGCGCACTTTCCTCCATGGGAGTAATGTTTCAAACAGTCTACGTTTTGATCGTTCCCTGGAAAAACAGTGGTAGCTTACGATGCACATCTATAGGCATTCTGTAATCTGTGGACTATCAGAGTGTTGATGAAACACAGAAATTGCATCGGGATTGAATACAACAGTCACCTTGCGCACTTTCCTCCATGGGAGTAATGTCTCAAACAGTCTACGCTTTGATCGTTCCCTGAAAGACCAGTAGTAGTTTCCGATGCACATCTGGAGGCATTCTGTAATCTGTTTACTATCAGACTGTTGATGAAACACAGAAATTACATCGGGATTGAATACAACAGTCACCATGCGCACTTTCCTCCGTGGGAGTAATGTCTCAAACAGTCTACGCTTTGATCGTTCCCTGGAAGACCAGTAGTAGTTTCCGATGCACATCTGGAGGCATTCTGTAATCTGTGGACTATCAGACTGTTGATGAAACACAGAAATTCTATCGGGATTGAATACAACAGTCACCATGCGCACATTCGTCCATGGGATTAATGTCTCAAACAGTATATGCTTTGATCGTTCCCTGGAAGACCAGTGGTAGTTTCCGATGCACATCTGGAGGCATTCTGTAATCTGAGGACTATCAGACTGTTGATGAAACACAGAAATTCCATCGGGATTGAATACAAAAGTCACCATGCGCACTTTCCTCCATGGGAATAATGTCTCAAACAGCCTACGCTTTGATCGTTCCCTGGAAGACCAGTTGTAGTTAACGATGCACTTCTGGAGGCATTCTGTAATCTGTGGACTATCAAAGTGTTGATGAAACACAGAAATTGAATCGGAATTGAATACAACAATCACCATGCGCACTTCCCTAGATGGGAGTAATGTCTCAAACAGTCTACGCTTTGATCGTTCCCTGGAAGACCAGAAGTAGTTTCCGATGCACGTCTGGAGGTATTCTGTAATCTGTGGACTATCAGAGTGTTGATGAAACACAGAAATTGCATCGGGATTGCATACAACAGTCGCCAAGCGCACTTTCCACCATGGGAGTAGAGTCTCAAACAGTCTACGCTTTGATCGTTCCCTTGAAGACCAGTAGTAGTTTCCGATGCACATCTGGAGGCATTCTGTAATCTGTGGACTATCAGAGTGTTGATGAACCACAGAAATTGCATTGGGATTAAATACAACAGTCACCATGCGCACTTTCCTACATGGCGAGCAATGTCTCAAACAGTCTACGCTTTGATCGTTCCATGGAAGACCAGTAGTAGTTTCAGATGCACATCTGGAGGCATTCTGTAATCTGTTTACCTTCAAAGTGTTGATTAAACACAGAAATTGCATCGGGATTGAATACAGCGGTCACGATGCGCACTTTCCTCCATGGGAGTAATGTCTCAAACAGTCTACGTTTTGATCGTTCCCTGGAAAACCAGTGGTAGCTTACGATGCACATCTGGAGGCATTCTGTAATCTGTGGACTATCAGAGTGTTGATGAAACACAGAAATTGCATCGGGATTGAATACAACAGTCACCTTGCTCACTTTCCTCCATGGGAGTAATGTCTCAAACAGTGTACGCTTTGATCGTTCCCTGGAAGACCAGTAGTAGTTTCCAATGCACATCTGGAGGCATTCTGTAATCTGTTTACTTTCAGACTGTTGATGAAACACAGAAATTCCATCGGGATTGAATACAACAGTCACCATGCGCACTTTCCTCCATGGGAGTAATGTGTCAAACAGTCTACGCTTTGATCGTTCCCTGGAAGACCAGTAGTAGTTTCCGATGCACATCTGGAGGCATTCTGTAATCTGTGGACTATCAGACTGTTGATGAAACACAGAAATTCCATAGGGATTGAATACAACAGTCACCACGCGCATTTTCCTCCATGGGAGTAATGTCTCAAACAGTCTACGCTTTCATCGTTACCTGGAAGACCAGTAGTAGTTTCCGATTCACATCTGGAGGCATTCTGTAATCTGTGGACACTCAGAGTGTTGATGAAACACAGAAATTGCATCGGGATTGAATACAACAGTCACCATGCGCACTTTCCTCCATGGGATTAATGTCTCAAACAGTCTACGCTTTGATCGTTCCCTGGAAGACCAGTAGTAGTTTCCGATGCACATCTGGAGGCATTCTGTAATCTGAGGACTATGAGACTGTTGATGAAACACAGAAATTCCATCGGGATTGAATACAACAGTCACCATGCGCACTTTCCTTAATGGGAATAATGTCTCAAACAGCCTACGCTTTGATAGTTCCCTATAAGACCAATAGTAGTTTCCGATGCACATCTGGTGGCATTCTGTAATCTGTGGGCTATAAGACTGTTGATGAAACACAGAAATTGCATCGGGATTGGATACAAATGTCACCATGCGCACTTTCCTCCACGGGAGCAATGTCTTAAAGAGTTTACGCTTTGCTCGTTCCCTGGAAGACCAGTAGTAGTTTCCGATGCACATCTGGAGGCATTCTGTAATGTGAGGACTATCAGACTGTTTATGAACCACAGAAATTGCATTGGGATTGAATACAACAGTCACCATGCGCACTTTCCTCCACGGGAGTAATGTCTCAAACAGTCTACGCTTTGATCGATCCCTGGAAGACCAGTAGTAGTTTCCGATGCACATCTGGAGGCATTCTGTAATCTGTGGGCTATAAGACTGTTGATGAAACACAGAAATTGCATCGGGATTGGATACAAATGTCACCATGCGCACTTTCCTCCACGGGAGCAATGTCTTAAAGAGTTTACGCTTTGCTCGTTCCCTGGAAGACCAGTAGTAGTTTCCGATGCACATCTGGAGGCATTCTGTAATCTGAGGCCTATCAGACTGTTGATGAAACACAGAAATTCCATCGGGATTGAATACAACAGTCACCATGCGCACTTTCCTCCATGGGAATAATGTCTCAAACAGCCTACGCTTTGATCGTTCCCTGGAAGACCAGTAGTAGTTTCCGATGCACATCTGGAGGCATTCTGTAATCTGTGGACTATAAGACTGTTGATGAAACACAGAAATTGCATCGGGATTGGATACAAATGTCACCATGCGCACTTTCCTCCACGGGAGCAATGTCTCAAAGAGTTTACGCTTTGCTCGTTCCCTGGAAGACCAGTAGTAGTTTCCGATGCACATCTGGAGGCATTCTGTAATGTGAGGACTATCAGACTGTTGATGAACCACAGAAATTGCAGTGAGATTGAATACAACAGTCACCACGCGCACTTTCCTCCACGGGAGTAATGTCACAAAGAGTCTACGCTTTGATCGATCCCTGGAAGACCAGTAGTAGTTTCCGATGCACATCTGGTGGCATTCTGAAATCTGTGGACTTTCAGAGTGTTGATGAAAAACAGAAATTGCATCGGGATTGAATACAACATTCACCATTCGCACTTTCGTCCATGGGAGTAATGTCTCAAACAGTCCACGCTTTGATCGTTCCCCGGAAGACCACAAATAGGTTCCGATGCACATCTGGTGGCCTTCTGTAATCTGTGGACTATCAGAGTGTGGATGAAACACAAAAATTGCATCGGGATTGAATACAACAGTCACCATGCGCACTTTCCTCAATGTGAGTAATGTCTCAAACAATTTACGACTTGATCGTTCCCTGGAACACCAGTAGTAGTTTCCGATGCACAGCTGGTAGCATTCTGTAATCTGTGGACTATCAGAGTGTTGATGAAACACAGAAATTGCATCGGGATTGAATTCACCAAGCGCACTTTATTAAACGGGGGTAATGTCTCAAGCAGTCTACGTTTTCATTGTTCTCTGGAAGACCAGTAGTAGTTTCCGATGCACATCAGGTGGCATTCTGTAATCTGTGGACTAACAGAGTGTTGATGAAACACAGAAATTGCATCGGGATTGAGTACAACAGTCACCATGCGCACTTTACTCCATGGGAGTAATGTCTCAAACAGTCTACGCTTTGATCGTTCCCAGGAAGACCAGTAGTAGTTTCCGATGCACTTCTGGAGGCATTCTGTAATCTGTGGACTCTCAAAGTGTTGATGAAACACAGAAATTTAATCGGAATTGAATACAACAATCACCATGCGCACTTCCCTCCATGGGAGTAATGTCTCAAACAGTCTAAGCTTTGATCGTTCCCTGGAAGACCAGTAGTAGTTTCCGATGCACATCTGGAGGCATTCTGTAATCTGTTGACCTTCAAAGTGTTGATTAAACACAGAAATTGCATCGGGATTAAATACAGCGGTCACCATGCGCACTTTCCTCTATGGGAGTAATGTCTCAAACAGTCTACGTTTTGATCGTTCCCTGGAAAACCAGTGGTAGCTTACAATGCACATCTATAGGCATTCTGTAATCTGTGGACTATCAGAGTGTTGATGAAACACAGAAATTGCATCGGGATTGAATACAACAGTCACCTTTCGCACTTTCCTCCATGGGACAAATGTCTCAAACAGTCTACGCTATGATCGTTCCCTGGAAGACCAGTAGTAGTTTCCGATGCACATCTGGAGGCATTCTGTAATCTGTGGACTATCAGACTGTTGATGATACACAGAAATTCCATCGGGATTGAATTCAACATTCACCACGCGCACTTTCCTCAATGGGAGTAATCTCTCAAACAGTCTACGATTTCATCGTTCCCTGGATGACCAGTAGTAGTTTGCGATGCACATCTGGAGGCATTCTGTAATCTGTGGACTATAAGACTGTTGATGAAACACAGAAATTGCATCGGGATTGATTACAACAGTCAACATGCGCACTTTCCTCCACGGGAGAAATGTCTCAAAGAGTCTACGTTTTGATCGTTCCCTGGAAGACCAGTAGTAGTTTCCGATGCACTTCTGGAGGCATTCTGTAATCTTTGGACTATCAGACTGTTGATGAAACACAGATATTCCATCGGGATTGAATACAACAGTCACCACGCACATTTTCCTCCATGGGAGTAATGTCTCAAACAGTCTACGCCTTGATCGTTCCCTGGAAGACCAGTAGTAGTTTCCGATGCACATCTGGAGGCATTCTGTAATCTGTGGACTATCAGAGTGTTGATGAAACACAGAAATTGCAATGGGATTGAATACAACAGTCGCCATGCCCAACTTCCTCCATGGGAGTAGTGCCTCAAACAGTCTACGCTTTGATCGTTCCCTTGAAGACCAGTTGTAGTTCCCGATGCACATCTGGAGGCATTCTGTAATCTGTGGACTATCAGAGTGTTGATGAACCACAGAAATTGCATTGGGATAAAATACAACAGTTACCATGCGCACTTTCCTCCATGGCGAGCAATGTCTCAAACAGTCTACGCTTTGATCGTTCCCTGGAAGACCAGTAGTAGTTTCCGATGCACATCTGGAGGCATTCTGTAATCTGTTGACCTTCAAAGTGTTGATTAAACACAGAAATTGCATCGGGATTAAATACAGCGGTCACCATGCGCACTTTCCTCTATGGGAGTAATGTCTCAAACAGTCTACGTTTTGATCGTTCCCTGGAGAACCAGTGGTAGCTTACAATGCACATCTATAGGCATTCTGTAATCTGTGGCCTATCAGAGTGTTGATGAAACACAGAAATTGCATCGGGATTGAATACAACAGTCACCTTTCGCACTTTCCTACATGGGACAAATGTCTCAAACAGTCTACGCTATGATCGTTCCCTGGAAGACCAGTAGTAGTTTCCGATGCACATCTGGAGGCATTCTGTAATCTGTGGACTATCAGACTGTTGATGATACACAGAAATTCCATTGGGATTGAATTCAACATTCACCACGCGCACTTTCCTCAATGGGAGTAATCTCTCAAACAGTCTACGATTTCATCGTTCCCTGGATGACCAGTAGTAGTTTGCGATGCACATCTGGAGGCATTCTGTAATCTGTGGACTATAAGACTGTTGATGAAACACAGAAATTGCATCGGGATTGAATACAACAGTCAACATGCGCACTTTCCTCCACGGGAGAAATGTCTCAAAGAGTCTACGCTTTGATCGTTCCCTGGAAGACCAGTAGTAGTTTCCGATGCACTTCTGGAGGCATTCTGTAATCTGTGGACTATCAGACTGTTGATGAAACACAGATATTCCATCGGGATTGAATACAACAGTCACCACGCACATTTTCCTCCATGGGAGTAATGTCTCAAACAGTCTACGGCTTGATCGTTCCCTGGAAGACCAGTAGTAGTTTCCGATGCACATCTGGAGGCATTCTGTAATCTGTGGACTCTCAGAGTGTTGATGAAACACAGAAATTGCATCGGGATTGAATACAGCAGTCACCATGCGCACTTTCCTCCATGGGAGTAATGTCTCAAACAGTCTACACTTTGATCGTTCCCTGGAAGACCAGTGGTAGTTTCCGATGCACATCCGGAGGCATTCTGTAATCTGTGGACTATCAGAGTGTTGATGAAACACAGAAATTGCATCGGGATTGAATTCAACAGTCGCCATGCGCACTTTCGTCCATGGGAGTAATGTCTCAAACAGTCTACGCTTTGATCGTTCCCTGGAAGACCAGTAGTAGTTTCCGATGCACATCTGGAGGCATTCTGTAATCTGAGGACTATCAGACTGTTGATGAACCACAGAAATTCCATCGGGATTGAATACAACAGTCACCATGCGCACTTTCCTCCATGGGAGTAATGTCTCAAACAGTCTACGCTTTGATCGTTCCCTGGAAGACCAGTTGTAGTTTCCGATGCACATCCGGAGGCATTCTGTAATCTGTGGACTATCAGAGTGTTGATGAAACACAGAAATTCCATCGGGATTGAATACAACAGTCACCATGCGCACTTTCCTCCATGGGAGTAATGTCTCAAACAGTATACGCTTTGATCGATCCCTGGAAGACCAGTAGTAGTTTCCGATGCACATCTGGTGGCATTCTGTAATCTGTGGACTGTCAGAGTGTTGATGAAAAACAGAAATTGCATCGGGATTGAATACAACATTCACCATTCGCACTTTCGTCCATGGGAGTAATGTCTCAAACAGTCCACGCTTTGATCGTTCCCTGGAAGACCACAAATAGCTTCCGATGCACATCTGGTGGCCTTCTGCAATCTGTGGACTATCAGAGTGTTGATGAAACACAGAAATTTCATCGGGATTGAATACAACAGTCGCCATGCGCACTTTCCTCCATGGGGGTAGTGCCTTAAACAGTCTACGCTTTGATCGTTCCCTTGAAGACCAGTAGTAGTTTCCGATGCACATCTGGAGGCATTCTGTAATCTGTGGACTATCAGAGTGTTGATGAACCACAGAAATTGCTTTGGGATTAAATACAACAATCACCATGCGCACTTTCCTCCATGGCGAGCAATGTCTCAAACAGTCTACGCTTTGATCGTTCCCTGCAAGACCAGTAGTAGTTTCCGATGCACATCTGGAGGCATTCTGTAATCTGTTGACCTTCAAAGTGTTGATTAAACACAGAAATTGCATCGGGATTGAATACAGCGGTCACCATGCGCACTTTCCTCCATGGGAGTAATGTCTCAAACAGTCTACGTTTTCATCGTTCCCTGGAAAACCAGTGGTAGCTTACGATGCACATCTATAGGCATTTTGTAATCTGTGGACTATAGGAGTGTTGATGAAACACAGAAATTGCATCGGGATTGAATACAACAGTCACCTTGCGCACTTTCCTCCATGGGTGTAATGTCTCAAACAGTATACGCTTTGATCGTTCCCTGGAAGACCAGTAGTAGTTTCCGATGCACATCTGGAGGCATTCTGTAATCTGTGGACTATCAGACTGTTGATGAATGACAGAAATTCCATCGGGATTGAATACAACATTCACCATGCGCACTTTCCTCAATGGGAGTAATCTCTCAAACAGTCTACGATTTCATCGTTCCCTGGAAGACCAGTAGTAGTTTGCGATGCACATCTGGAGGCATTCTGTAATCTGTGGACTATAAGACTGTTGATGAAACACAGAAATTGCATCGGGAATGAATAAAACAGTCACCATGCGCACTTTCCTCCATGGGAGTAATGTGTCAAACAGTCTACGCTTTGATCGTTCCCTGGAAGACCAGTGGTAGCTTACGATGCACATCTATAGGCATTTTGTAATCTGTGGACTATCAGAGTGTTGATGAAACACAGAAATTGCATCGGGATTGAATACAACAGTCACCTTGCGCATTTTCCTCCATGGGAGTAATGTCTCAAACAGTCTACGCTTTGATCGTTCCCTGGAAGGCCAGTAGTAGTTTCCGATGCACAGCTGGAGACATTCTGTAATCTGTGGACTATCAGACTGTTGATGAAACCAGAAATTCCATCGGGATTCAATACAACAGTCACCACGCGCATTTTCCTCCATGGGAGTAATGTCTCAAACAGTCTACGCTTTGATCGTTCCCTGGAAGACCAGTAGTAGTTTCCGATGCACATCTGGAGGCATTCTGTAATCTGTGGACTATCAGACTGTTGATGAAACCAGAAATTCCATCGGGATTGAATACAACAGTCACCATGCGCACTTTCCTCCATGGCGAGCAATGTCTCAAACAGTCTACGCTTTGATCGCTCCCTGCAAGACCAGTAGTAGTTTCCGATGCACATCTGGAGGCATTCTGTAATCTGTTGACCTTCAAAGTGTTGATTAAACACAGAAATTGCATCGGGATTGAATACAGCGGTCACCATGCGCACTTTCCTCCATGGGAGCAGTGTCTCAGTCTACGCCTTGATCGTTCCCTGGAAGATCAGTGGTAGTTTCCGATGCACATCTGGAGGCATTCTGTAATCTGTGGACTATCAGAGTGTTGATGAAACACAGAAATAGCATCGGGATTGAATACAACAGTCGCCATGCGCACTTTCCTCCATGGGAGTAATGTCTCAGACAGTCTACGCTTTGATCGTTTCCTGGAAGACCAGTAGTAGTTTCCGATGCACATCTGGAGGCATTCTGTAATCTGAGGACTAACCGACTGTTGATGAAACACAGAAATTCCATCGGGATTGAGTACAACAGCACCATGCGCAATTTCCTCCATGGGAGTAATGTCTCAAACAGTCTACGCTTTTATCGTTCCCTGGAAGACCAGTAGTAGTTTCCGATGCACATCTGGAGGCATTCTGTAATCTGTGGACTATAAGACTGTTGATGAAACACAGATATTGCATCGGGATTGAATACAAATGTCACCATGCGCACTTTCCTCCACGGGAGCAATGTCTCAATGAGTTTACGCTTTGCTCGTTCCCTGGAAGACCAGTAGTAGTTTCCGATGCACATCTGGAGGCATTCTGTAATCTGAGGACTATCAGACTGTTGATGAAAAACAGAAATTGCATTGGGATTGAATACAACAGTCACCATGCGCACTTACCTTCAATGGAGCAATGTCTCAAACAGTCTACGATTGATCGTTCCCTGGAAGACCAGTAGTAGTTTCCGATGCACATCTGGTGGCATTCTGTAATCTGTGGACCATCAGAGTGTTGGTGAAACACAGAAATTGCATCGGGATTGAATACAACAGTACCACGCGCACTTTCCTCCACGGGAGTAATGTCTCAAACAGTTTACGCTTTGATCGATCCCTGGAAGACCACTAGTAGTTTCCGATGCACATCTGGTGGCATTCTGTAATCTGTGGACTATCAGAGTGTTGATGAAACACAGAAATTGCATCGCGATTGAATACAACAGTCACCATCTGGACTTTCCTCCTCGGGAGTAATGTCTCAAACAGTCTACGCTTTGATTGTTCTCTGGAAGACTAGTAGTAGTTTCCGATGCACATCTGGTGGCATTCTGTAATCTGTGGAATAACAGAGTGTTGATGAAACACAGAAATTGCATCGGGATTGAATACAACAGTTACCATGCGCACTTTACTCCATGGGAGTAATGTCTCAAACAGTCTACGCTTTGATCGTTCCCAGGAAGACCAGTTGTAGATTCCGATGCACTTCTGGAGGCATTCTGTAATCTGTGGACTATCAAAGTGTTGATGAAACACAGAAATTGAATCGGAATTGAATACAACAATCACCATGCGCCCTTCCCTTGATGGGAGTAATGTCTCAAACAGTCTACGCTTTGATCGTTCCCTTGAAGACCAGTAGTAGTTTCCGATGCACATCTGGAGGCATTCTGTAATCTGTGGACTATCAGAGTGTTGATGAACCACAGAAATTGCTTTGGGATTAAATACAACAGTCACCATGCGCACTTTCCTCCATGGCGAGCAATGTCTCAAACAGTCTACGCTTTGATCGTTCCCTGCAAGACCAGTAGTAGTTTCCGATGCACATCTGGAGGCATTCTGTAATCTGTTGACCTTCAAAGTGTTGATTAAACACAGAAATTGCATCGGGATTGAATACAGCGGTCACCATGCGCACTTTCCTCCATGGGAGTAATGTCTCAAACAGTCTACGTTTTCATCGTTCCCTGGAAAACCAGTGGTAGCTTACGATGCACTTCTATAGGCATTTTGTAATCTGTGGACTATCGGAGTGTTGATGAAACACAGAAATTGCATCGGGATTGAATACAACAGTCACCTTGCGCACTTTCCTCCATGGGAGTAATGTCTCAAACAGTATACGCTTTGATCGTTCCCTGGAAGACCAGTAGTAGTTTCCGATGCACATCTGGAGGCATTCTGTAATCTGTGGACTATCAGACTGTTGATGAAAGACAGAAATTCCATCGGGATTGAATACAACATTCACCATGCGCACTTTCCTCCATGGGAGTAATGTGTCAAACAGTCTACGCTTTGATCGTTCCCTGGAAGACCAGTGGTAGCTTACGATGCACATCTATAGGCATTTTGTAATCTGTGGACTATCAGAGTGTTGATGAAACACAGAAATTGCATCGGGATTGAATACAACAGTCACCTTGCGCATTTTCCTCCATGGGAGTAATGTCCCAAACAGTCTACGCTTTGATCGTTCCCTGGAAGGCCAGTAGTAGTTTCCGATGCACAGCTGGAGGCATTCTGTAATCTGTGGACTATCAGACTGTAGATGAAACACAGAAATTCCATCGGGATTGAATAAAACAGTCACCACGCGCATTTTCCTCCATGGGAGTAATGTCTCAAACAGTCTACGCTTTGATCGTTCCCTGGAAGACCAGTAGTAGTTTCCGATGCACATCTGGAGGCATTCTGTAATCTGTGGACTAACAGAGTGTTGATGAACCACAGAAATTGCATTGGGATTAAATACAACAGTCACCATGCGCACTTTCCTCCATGGCGAGCAATGTCTCAAACAGTCTACGCTTTGATCGCTCCCTAAAAGACCAGTAGTAGTTTCCGATGCACATCTGGAGGCATTCTGTAATCTGTTGACCTTCAAAGTGTTGATTAAACAGAGAAATTGCATCGGGATTGAATACAGCGGTCACCATGCGCAATTTCCTCCATGGGAGTAATGTCTCAAACAGTCTACGCTTTGATCGTTCCCTGGAAGACCAGTAGTAGTTTCCGATGCACATCTGGAGGCATTCTGTAATCTGTGGACTATAAGACTGTTGATGAAACACAGAAATTGCATCGGGATTGAATACAAATGTCACCATGCGCACTTTCCTCCACGGGAGCAATGTCTCAATGAGTTTACGCTTTGCTCGTTCCCTGGAAGACCAGTAGTAGTTTCCGATGCACATCTGGAGGCATTCTGTAATCTGAGGACTATCAGACTGTTGATGAAAAACAGAAATTGCATTGGGATTGAATACAACAGTCACCATGCGCACTTACCTTCAATGGAGCAATGTCTCAAACAGTCTACGATTGATCGTTCCCTGGAAGACCAGTAGTAGTTTCCGATGCACATCTGGTGGCATTCTGTAATCTGTGGACCATCAGAGTGTTGGTGAAACACAGAAATTGCATCGGGATTGAATACAACAGTACCACGCGCACTTTCCTCCAAGGGAGTAATGTCTCAAACAGTTTACGCTTTGATCGATCCCTGGAAGACCACTAGTAGTTTCCGATGCACATCTGGTGGCATTCTGTAATCTGTGTACTATCAGAGTGTTGATGAAACACCGAAATTGCATCGGGATTGAGTTCACCATGCGCACTTTCCTAAACGGGAGTAATGTCTCAAACAGTCTACGCTTTGATTGTTCTCTGAAAGACCAGTAGTAGTTTCTGATGCACATCTGCTGGCATTCTGTAATCTGTGGACTATCAGAGTGTTGATGAAACACAGAAATTGCATCGCGATTGAATACAACAGTCACCATCTGGACTTCCCTCCTCGGGAGTAATGTCTCAAACAGTCTAAGCTTTGATTGTTCTCTGGAAGACTAGTAGTAGTTTCCGATGCACATCTGGTGGCATTCTGTAATCTGTGGAATAACAGAGTGTTGTTGAAACACAGAAATTGCATCGGGATTGAATACAACAGTTACCATGCGCACTTTACTCCATGGGAGTAAAGTCTCAAACAGTCTACGCTTTGATCGTTCCCAGGAAGACCAGTTGTAGTTTCCGATGCACTTCTGGAGGCATTCTGTAATCTGTGGACTATCAAAGTGTTGATGAAACACAGAAATTGAATCGGAATTGAATACAACAATCACCATGCGCACTTCCCTTGATGGGAGTAATGTCTCAAACAGTCTACGCTTTGATCGTTCCCTGGAAGACCAGAAGTAGTTTCCGATGCACATCTGGAGGTATTCTGTAATCTGTGGACTATCAGAGTGTTGATAAAACACAGAAATTGCTTCGGGATTGAATACATCAGTCGCCAAGCGCACTTTCCTCCATGGGAGTAGTGTCTCAAACAGTCTACGCTTTGATCGTTCCCTTGAATACCAGTACTAGTTTCCGATGCACATCTGGAGGCATTCTGTAATCTGTGGACTATCAGAGTGTTGATGAACCACAGAAATTGCATTGGGATTAAATACAACAGTCACCATGCGCACTTTCCTACATGGCGAGCAATGTCTCAAACAGTCTACGTTTTGATCGTTCCATGGAAGACCAGTAGTAGTTTCAGATGCACATCTGGAGGCATTCTGTAATCTCTTTACCTTCAAAGTGTTGATTAAACACAGAAACTGCATCGGGATTGAATACAGCGGTCACCATGCGCACTTTCCTCCATGGGAGTAATGTCTCAAACAGTCTACGTTTTGATCGTTCCCTGGAAAACCAGTAGTAGTTTCCGATGCACATCTGGAGGCATTCTGTAATCTGTAGACTATCAGACTGTTGATGAAAGACAGAAATTCCATCGGGATTGAATACAACATTCACCATGCGCACTTTCCTCAATGGGAGTAATGTCTCAAACAGTCTACGATTTGATCGTTCCCTGGAAGACCAGTAGTAGTTTCCGATGCACATCTGGAGGCATTCTGTAATCTGTGGACTCTCAGAGTGTTGATGAAACACAGAAATTGCATCGGGATTGAATACAGCAGTCACCATGCGCACTTTCCTCCATGGGAGTAATGTCTCAAACAGTCTACGCTTTGATCGTTCCCTGGAAGACCAGTGGTAGTTTCCGATGCACATCCGGAGGCATTCTGTAATCTGTGGACTATCAGAGTGTTGATGAAACACAGAAATTGCATCGGGATTGAATACAACAGTCGCCATGCGCACTTTCCTCAATGGGAGTAATGTCTCAAACAGTCTACGTTTTCATCGTTCCCTGGAAAACCAGTGGTAGCTTACGATGCACATCTATAGGCATTTTGTAATCTGTGGACTATCGGAGTGTTGATGAAACACAGAAATTGCATCGGGATTGAATACAACAGTCACCTTGCGCACTTTCCTCCATGGGAGTAATATCTCAAACAGTATACGCTTTGATCGTTCCCTGGAAGACCAGTAGTAGTTTCCGATGCACATCTGGAGGCATTCTGTAATCTGTGGACTATCAGACTGTTGATGAAAGACAGAAATTCCATCGGGATTGAATACAACATTCACCATGCGCACTTTCCTCAATGGGAGTAATGTCTCAAACAGTCTACGATTTGATCGTTCCCTGGAAGACCAGTAGTAGTTTGCGATGCACATCTGGAGGCATTCTGTAATCTGTGGACTATAAGACTGTTGATGAAACACAGAAATTGCATCGGGAATGAATACAACAGTCACCATGCGCACTTTCCTCCATGGGAGTAATGTGTCAAACAGTCTACGCTTTGATCGTTCCCTGGAAGACCAGTGGTAGCTTACGATGCACATCTATAGGCATTTTGTAATCTGTGGACTATCAGAGTGTTGATGAAACACAGAAATTGCAACGGGATTGAATACAACAGTCACCTTGCGCATTTTCCTCCATGGGAGTAATGTCTCAAACAGTCTACGCTTTGATCGTTCCCTGGAAGGCCAGTAGTAGTTTCCGATGCACAGCTGGGGGCATTCTGTAATCTGTGGACTATCAGACTGTTGATGAAACACAGAAATTCCATCGGGATTGAATACAACAGTCACCACGCGCATTTTCCTCCATGGGAGTAATGTCTCAAACAGTCTACGCTTTGATCGTTCCCCGGAAGACCAGTAGTAGTTTCCGATGCACATCTGGAGGCATTCTGTAATCTGTGGACTAACAGAGTGTTGATGAACCACAGAAATTGCATTGGGATTAAATACAACAGTCACCATGCGCACTTTCCTCCATGGCGAGCAATGTCTCAAACAGTCTACGCTTTGATCGCTCCCTGCAAGACCAGTAGTAGTTTCCGATGCACATCTGGAGGCATTCTGTAATCTGTTGACCTTCAAAGTGTTGATTAAACACAGAAATTGCATCGGGATTGAATACAGCGGTCACCATGCGCACTTTCCTCCATGGGAGCAGTGTCTCAGTCTACGCCTTGATCGTTCCCTGGAAGACCAGTGGTAGTTTCCGATGCACATCTGGAGGCATTCTGTAATCTGTGGACTATCAGAGTGTTGATGAAACACAGAAATTGCATCGGGATTGAATACAACAGTCGCCATGCGCACTTTCCTCCATGGGAGTAATGTCTCAGACAGTCTACGCTTTGATCGTTTCCTGGAAGACCAGTAGTAGTTTCCGATGCACATCTGGAGGCATTCTGTAATCTGAGGACTATCAGACTGTTGATGAAAAACAGAAATTGCATTGGGATTGAATACAACAGTCACCATGCGCACTTACCTTCAATGGAGCAATGTCTCAAACAGTCTACGATTGATCGTTCCCTGGAAGACCAGTAGTAGTTTCCGATGCACATCTGGTGGCATTCTGTAATCTGTGGACCATTAGAGTGTTGGTGAAACACAGAAATTGCATCGGGATTGAATACAACAGTACCACGCGCACTTTCCTCCACGGGAGTAATGTCTCAAACACTTTACGCTTTGATCGATCCCTGGAAGACCACTAGTAGTTTCCGATGCACATCTGGTGGCATTCTGTAATCTGTGGACTATCAGAGTGTTGATGAAACACCGAAATTGCATCGGGATTGAATTCACCATGCGCACTTTCCTAAACGGGAGTAATGTCTTAAACAGTCTACGCTTTGATTGTTCTCTGAAAGACCAGTAGTAGTTTCTGATGCACATCTGCTGGCATTCTGTAATCTGTGGACTATCAGAGTGTTGATGAAACACAGAAATTGCATCGCGATTGAATACAACATTCACCATCTAGACTTTCCTCCTCGGGAGTAATGTCTCAAACAGTCTACGCTTTGATTGTTCTCTGGAAGACTAGTAGTAGTTTCCGATGCACATCTGGTGGCATTCTGTAATCTGTGGAATAACAGAGTGTTGATGAAACACAGAAATTGCATCGGGATTGAATACAACAGTTAACATGCGCACTTTACTCCATGGGAGTAATGTCTCAAACAGTCTACGCTTTGATCGTTCCCAGGAAGACCAGTTGTAGTTTCCGATGCACTTCTGGAGGCATTCTGTAATCTGTGGACTATCAAAGTGTTGATGAAACACAGAAATTGAATCGGAATTGAATACAACAATCACCATGCGCCCTTCCCTTGATGGGAGTAATGTCTCAAACAGTCTACGCGTTGATCGTTCCCTTGAAGACCAGTAGTAGTTTCCGATGCACATCTGGAGGCATTCTGTAATCTGTGGACTATCAGAGTGTTGATGAACCACAGAAATTGCTTTGGGATTAAATACAACAGTCACCATGCGCACTTTCCTCCATGGCGAGCAATGTCTCAAACAGTCTACGCTTTGATCGTTCCCTGCAAGACCAGTAGTAGTTTCCGATGCACATCTGGAGGCATTCTGTAATCTGTTGACCTTCAAAGTGTTGATTAAACACAGAAATTGCATCGGGATTGAATACAGCGGTCACCATGCGCACTTTCCTCCATGGGAGTAATGTCTCAAACAGTCTACGTTTTCATCGTTCCCTGGAAAACCAGTGGTAGCTTACGATGCACATCTATAGGCATTTTGTAATCTGTGGACTATCGGAGTGTTGATGAAACACAGAAATTGCATCGGGATTGAATACAACAGTCACCTTGCGCACTTTCCTCCATGGGAGTAATGTCTCAAACAGTATACGCTTTGATCGTTCCCTGGAAGACCAGTAGTAGTTTCCGATGCACATCTGGAGGCATTCTGTAATCTGTGGACTATCAGACTGTTGATGAAAGACAGAAATTCCATCGGGATTGAATACAACATTCACCATGCGCACTTTCCTCAATGGGAGTAATGTCTCAAACAGTCTACGATTTGATCGTTCCCTGGAAGACCAGTAGTAGTTTGCGATGCACATCTGGAGGCATTCTGTAATCTGTGGACTATAAGACTGTTGATGAAACACAGAAATTGCATCGGGAATGAATACAACAGTCACCATGCGCACTTTCCTCCATGGGAGTAATGTGTCAAACAGTCTACGCTTTGATCGTTCCCTGGAAGACCAGTGGTAGCTTACGATGCACATCTATAGGCATTTTGTAATCTGTAGACTATCTGAGTGTTGATGAAACACAGAAATTGCATCGGGATTGAATACAACAGTCAGCTTGCGCATTTTCCTCCATGGGAGTAATGTCTCAAACAGTCTACGCTTTGATCGTTCCCTGGAAGGCCAGTAGTAGTTTCCGATGCACAGCTGGAGGCATTCTGTAATCTGTGGACTATCAGACTGTTGATGAAACACAGAAATTCCATCGGGATTGAATACAACAGTCACCACGCGCATTTTCCTCCATGGGAGTAATGTCTCAAACAGTCTACGCTTTGATCGTTCCCTGGAAGACCAGTAGTAGTTTCCGATGCACATCTGGAGGCATTCTGTAATCTGTGGACTAACAGAGTGTTGATAAACAACAGAAATTGCATTGGGATTAAATATAACAGTCACCATGCGCACTTTCCTCCATGGCGAGCAATGTCTCAAACAGTCTACGCTTTGATCGCTCCCTGCAAGACCAGTAGTAGTTTCCGATGCACATCTGGAGGCATTCTGTAATCTGTTGACCTTCAAAGTGTTGATTAAACACAGAAATTGTATCGGGATTGAATACAGCGGTCACCATGCGCACTTTCCTCCATGGGAGCAGTGTCTCAGTCTACGCTTTGATCGTTCCCTGGAAGACCAGTGGTAGTTTCCGATGCACATCTGGAGGCATTCTGTAATCTGTGGACTATCAGAGTGTTGATGAAACACAGAAATTGCATCGGGATTGAATACAACAGTCGCCATGCGCACTTTCCTCCATGGGAGTAATGTCTCAGACAGTCTACGCTTTGATCGTTTCCTGGAAGACCAGTAGTAGTTTCC
Source organism: Schistocerca gregaria (assembly GCF_023897955.1). Classification (NCBI taxonomy): domain Eukaryota; kingdom Metazoa; phylum Arthropoda; class Insecta; order Orthoptera; family Acrididae; genus Schistocerca; species Schistocerca gregaria. The sequence continues at coordinate 2,557,122 of NW_026061890.1, read as the reverse complement.
GATGCACATCTGGAGGCATTCTGTAATCTGAGGACTATCAGACTGTTGATGAAACACAGAAATTCCATCGGGATTGAGTACAACAGCACCATTCGCAATTTCCTCCATGGGAGTAATGTCTCAAACAGTCTACGCTTTGATCGTTCCCTGGAAGACCAGTAGTAGTTTCCGATGCACATCTGGAGGCATTCTGTAATCTGTGGACTATAAGACTGTTGATGAAACACAGAAATTGCATCGGGATTGAATACTAATGTCACCATGCGCACTTTCCTCCACGGGAGCAATGTCTCAATGAGTTTACGCTTTGCTCGTTCCCTGGAAGACCAGTAGTAGTTTCCGATGCACATCTGGAGGCATTCTGTAATCTGAGGACTATCAGACTGTTGATGAAAAACAGAAATTGCATTGGGATTGAATACTACAGTCACCATGCGCACTTACCTTCAATGGAGCAATGTCTCAAACAGTCTACGATTGATCGTTCCCTGGAAGACCAGTAGTAGTTTCCGATGCACATCTGGTGGCATTCTGTAATCTGTTGACCATCAGAGTGTTGGTGAAACACAGAAATTGCATCGGGATTGAATACAACAGTACCACGCGCACTTTCCTCCACGGGAGTATTGTCTCAAACAGTTTACGCTTTGATCGATCCCTGGAAGACCACTATTAGTTTCCGAAGCACATCTGGTGGCATTCTGTAATCTGTGGACTATCAGAGTGCTGATGAAACACCGAAATTGCATCGGGATTGAATTCACCATGCGCACTTTCCTAAACGGGAGTAATGTCTCAAACAGTCTACGCTTTGATTGTTCTCTGAAAGACCAGTAGTAGTTTCTGATGCACATCTGCTGGCATTCTGTAATCTGTGGACTATCAGAGTGTTGATGAAACACAGAAATTACATCGCGATTGAATACAACAGTCACCATCTGGACTTTCCTCCTCGGGAGTAATGTCTCAAACAGTCTACGCTTTGATTGTTCTCTGGAAGACTAGTAGTAGTTTCCGATGCACATCTGGTGGCATTCTGTAATCTGTGAAATAACAGAGTGTTGATGAAACACAGATATTGCATCGGGATTGAATACAACAGTTACCATGCGCACTTTACTCCATGGGAGTAATGTCTCAAACAGTCTACGCTTTGATCGTTCCCAGGAAGACCAGTTGTAGTTTCCGATGCACTTCTGGAGGCATTCTGTAATCTGTGGACTATCAAAGTGTTGATGAAACACAGAAATTGAATCGGAATTGAATACAACAATCACCATGCGCACTTCCCTTGATGGGAGTAATGTCTCAAACAGTCAACGCTTTGATCGTTCCCTGGAAGACCAGAAGTAGTTTCCGATGCACATCTGGAGGTATTCTGTAATCTGTGGACTATCAGAGTGTTGATGAAACACAGAAATTGCTTCGGGATTGAATACATCAGTCGCCAAGCGCACTTTCCTCCATGGGAGTAGTGTCTCAAACAGTCTACGCTTTGATCGTTCCCTTGAATACCAATAGTAGTTTCCGATGCACATCTGGAGGCATTCTGTAATCTGTGGACTATCAGAGTGTTGATGAACCACAGAAATTGCATTGGGATTAAATACAACAGTCACCATGCGCACTTTCCTACATGGCGAGCAATGTCTCAAACAGTCTACGCTTTGATCGTTCCATGGAAGACCAGTAGTAGTTTCAGATGCACATCTGGAGGCATTCTGTAATCTGTTTACCTTCAAAGTGTTGATTAAACACAGAAACTGCATCGGGATTGAATACAGCGGTCACCATGCGCACTTTCCTCCGTGGGAGTAATGTCTCAAACAGTCTACGCTTTGATCGTTCCCTGGAAGTCCAGTAGTAGTTTCCGATGCACATCTGGAGGCATTCTGTAATCTGTGGACTATCAGACTGTTGATGAAACACAGAAATTCCATCGGGATTGAATACAACAGTCACCATGCGCACTTTCCTCCATGGGATTAATGTCTCAAACAGTCTATGCTTTGATCGTTCCCTGGAAGACCAGTAGTAGTTTCCGATGCACATCTGGAGGCATTCTGTAATCTGAGGAGTATCAGACTGTTGATGAAACACAGAAATTCCATCGGGATTGAATACAACAGTCACCATGCGCACTTTCCTCCATGGGAATAATGTCTCAAACAGCCTACACTTTGATCGTTCCCTGGAAGACCAGTAGTAGTTTCCGATGCACATCTGGAGGCATTCTGTAATCTGTGGACTATAAGACTGTTGATGAAACACAGAAATTGCATCGGGATTGGATACAAATGTCACCATGCGCACTTTCCTCCACGGGAGAAATGTCTCAAAGAGTTTACGCTTTGCTCGTTCCCTGGAAGACCAGTAGTAGTTTCCGATGCACATCTGGAGGCATTCTGTAATGTGAGGACTATCAGACTGTTGATGAACCACAGAAATTGCATTGGGATTGAATACAACAGTCACCACGCGCACTTTCCTCCACGGAAGTAATGTCTCAAACAGTCTACGCTTTGATCGATCCCTGGAAGATCAGTAGTAGTTTCCGATGCACATCTGGTGGCATTCTGAAATCTGTGGACTTTCAGAGTGTTGATGAAACACAGAAATTGCATCGGGATTGAATTCACCAAGCGCACATTCCTAAACGGGAGTAATGTCTCAAACAGTCTACGCATTGATTGTTCTCTGAAAGACCAGTAGTAGTTTCTGATGCACATCTGGTGGCATTCTGTAATCTGTGGAATAACAGAGTGTTGATGAAACACAGAAATTGCATCGGGATTGAATACAACAGTTACCATGCGCACTTTACTCCATGGGAGTAATGTCTCAAACAGTCTACGCTTTGATCGTTTACAGGAAGACCAGTTGTAGTTTCCGATGCACTTCTGGAGGCATTCTGTAATCTGTGGACTATCAAAGTGTTGATGAAACACAGAAATTGAATCGGAATTGAATACAACAATCACCATGCGCACTTCCCTTGATGGGAGTAATGTCTCAAACAGTCTACGCTTTGATCGTTCCCTGGAAGACCAGAAGTAGTTTCCGATGCACATCTGGAGGTATTCTGTAATCTGTGGACTATCAGAGTGTTGATGAAACACAGAAATTGCTTCGGGATTGAATACATCAGTCGCCAAGCGCACTTTCCTCCATGGGAGTAGTGTCTCAAACAGTCTACGCTTTGATCGTTCCCTTGAATACCAGTAGTAGTTTCCGATGCACATCTGGAGTCATTCTGTAATCTGTGGACTATCAGAGTGTTGATGAACCACAGAAATTGCATTGGGATTAAATACAACAGTCACCATGCGCACTTTCCTACATGGCGAGCAATGTCTCAAACAGTCTACGCTTTGATCGTTCCATGGAAGACCAGTAGTAGTTTCAGATGCACATCTGGAGGCATTCTGTAATCTGTTTACCTTCAAAGTGTTGATTAAACACAGAAACTGCATGGGGATTGAATACAGCGGTCACCATGCGCACTTTCCTCCATGGGAGTAATGTCTCAAACAGTCTACGTTTTGATCGTTCCCTGGAAAACCAGTGGTAGCTTACGATGCACATCTATAGGAATTCTGTAATCTGTGGACTATCAGAGTGTTGATGAAACACAGAAATTGCATCGGGATTGAACACAACAGTCACCTTGCGCACTTTCCTCCATGGGAGTAATGTCTCAAACAGTCTACGCTTTGATCGTTCCCTGAAAGACCAGTAGTAGTTTGCGATGCACATCTGGAGGCATTCTGTAATCTGTTTACTATCAGACTGTTGATGAAACACAGCAATTACATCGGGATTGAATACAAATGTCACCATGCGCACTTTCCTCCGTGGGAGTAATGTCTCAAACAGTCTACGCTTTGATCGTTCCCTGGAAGACCAGTAGTAGTTTCCGATGCACATCTGGAGGCATTCTGTAATCTGTGGACTATCAGACTGTTGATGAAACACAGAAATTCCATCGGGATTGAATACAACAGTCACCATTCGCACTTTCCTCCATGGAATTAATGTCTCAAACAGTCTATGCTTTGATCGTTCCCTGGAAGACCAGTAGTAGTTTCCGATGCACATCTGGAGGCATTCTGTAATCTGAGGACTATCAGACTGTTGATGAAACACAGAAATTCCATCGGGATTGAATACAACAGTCACCATGCGCACTTTCCTCCATGGGAATAATGTCTCAAACAGCCTACGCTTTGATCGTTCCCTGGAAGACCAGTAGTAGTTTCCGATGCACATCTGGAGGCATTCTGTAATCTGTGGACTATAAGACTGCTGATGAAACACAGAAATTGCATCGGGATTGGATACAAATGTCACCATGCGCACTTTCCTCCACGGGAGAAATGTCTCAAAGAGTTTACGCTTTGCTCGTTCCCTGGAAGACCAGTAGTAGTTTCCGATGCACATCTGGAGGCATTCTGTAATGTGAGGACTATCAGACTGTTGATGAACCACAGAAATTGCATTGGGATTGAATACAACAGTCACCACGCGCACTTTCCTCCACGGAAGTAATGTCTCAAACAGTCTACGCTTTGATCGAACCCTGGAAGATCAGTAGTAGTTTCCGATGCACATCTGGTGGCATTCTGAAATCTGTGGACTTTCAGAGAGTTGATGAAAAACAGAAATTGCAATGGGATTGAATACAACATTCACCATTCGCACTTTCGTCCATGGGAGTAATGTCTCAAACAGTCCACGCTTTCATTGTTCCCCGGAAGACCACAAATAGCTTCCGATGCACATCTGGTGGCCTTCTGTAATCTGTGGACTATCAGAGTGTGGATGAAACACAGAAATTGCATCGGGATTGAATACAACAGCCACCATGCGCACTTTCCTCAATGTGAGTAATGTCTCAAACATTTTACGACTTGATCGTTCCCTGGAAGACCAGTAGTAGTTTCCGATGCACAGCTGGTAGCATTCTGTAATCTGTGGACTATCAGAGTGTTGATGAAACACAGAAATTGCATCGGGATTGAATTCACCAAGCGCACATTCCTAAACGGGAGTAATGTCTCAAACAGTCTACGCTTTGATTGTTCTCTCAAAGACCAGTAGTAGTTTCTGATGCACATCTGCTGGCATTCTGTAATCTGTGGACTATCAGAGTGTTGATGAAACACAGCAATTGCATCGGGATTGAATACAACAGTCACCATCTGGACTTTCCTACTCGGGAGTAATGTCTCAAACAGTCTACGCTTTGATTGTTCTCTGGAAGACCAGTAGTAGTTTCCGATGCACATCTGGTGGCATTCTGTAATCTGTGGACTAACAGAGTGTTGATGAAACACAGAAATTGCATCGGGATTGAATACAACAGTTACCATGCGCACTTTACTCCATGGGAGTAATGTCTTAAACAGTCTACGCTTTGATCGTTCCCAGGAAGACCAGTTGTAGTTTCCGATGCACTTCTGGAGGCATTCTGTAATCTGTGGACTATCAAAGTGTTGATGAAACACAGAAATTGAATCGGAATTGAATACAACAATCACCATGCGCACTTCCCTAGATGGGAGTAATGTCTCAAACTGTCTACGCTTTGATCGTTCCCTGGAAGACCAGAAGTAGTTTCCGATGCACATCTGGAGGTATTCTGTAATCTATGGACTATCAGAGTGTTGATGAAACACAGAAATTGCATCGGGATTGCATACAACAGTCGCCAAGCGCACTTTCCTCCATGGGAGTAGTGTCTCAAACAGTCTACGCTTTGATCGTTCCCTTGAAGACCAGTAGTAGTTTCCGATGCACATCTGGAGGCATTCTGTAATCTGTGGACTATCAGAGTGTTGATGAACCACAGAAATTGCATTGGGATTAAATACAACAGTCACCATGCGCACTTTCCTACATGGCGAGCAATGTCTCAAACAGTCTACGCTTTGATCGCTCCATGGAAGACCAGTAGTAGTTTCAGATGCACATCTGGAGGCATTCTGTAATCTGTTTACCTTCAAAGTGTTGATTAAACACAGAAATTGCATCGGGATTGAATACAGCGGTCACCATGCGCACTTTCCTCCATGGGAGTAATGTCTCAAACAGTCTACGTTTTGATCGTTCCCTGGAAAACCAGTGGTAGCTTACGATGCACATCTATAGGCATTCTGTAATCTGTGGACTATCAGAGTGTTGATGAAACACAGAAATTGCATCGGGATTGAATACAACAGTCACCTTGCTCAGTTTCCTCAATGGGAGTAATGTCCCAAACAGTCTACGCTTTGATCGTTCCCTGGAAGACCAGTAGTAGTTTCCGATGCACATCTGGAGGCATTCTGTAATCTGTTTACTTTCAGACTGTTGATGAAACACAGAAATTCCATCGGGATTGAATACAACAGTCACCATGCGCACTTTCCTCCATGGGAGTAATGTGTCAAACAGTCTACGCTTTGATCGTTCCCTGGAAGACCAGTAGTAGTTTCCGATGCTCATCTGGAGGCATTCTGTAATCTGTGGACTCTCAGAGTGTTGATGAAACACAGAAATTGCATCGGGATTGAATACAACAGTCACCATGCGCACTTTCCTCCATGGGAGTAGTGTCTCAAACAGTCTACGCTTTGATCGTTCCCAGGAAGACCAGTTGTAGTTTCCGATGCACTTCTGGAGGCATTCTGAAATCTGTGGACTATCAAAGTGTTGATGAAACACAGAAATTGAATCGGAATTGAATACAACAATCACCATGCGCACTTCCCTAGATGGGAGTAATGTCTCAAACTGTCTACGCTTTGATCGTTCCCTGGAAGACCAGAAGTAGTTTCCGATGCACATCTGGAGGTATTCTGTAATCTATGGACTATCAGAGTGTTGATGAAACACAGAAATTGCATCGGGATTGCATACAACAGTCGCCAAGCGCACTTTCCTCCATGGGAGTAGTGTCTCAAACAGTCTACGCTTTGATCGTTCCCTTGAAGACCAGTAGTAGTTTCCGATGCACATCTGGAGGCATTCTGTAATCTGTGGACTATCAGACTGTTGATGAAACACAGAAATTCCATCGGGATTGAATACAACAGTCACCACGCGCATTTTCCTCCATGGGAGTAATGTCTCAAACTGTCTACGCTTTGATCGTTCCCTGGAAGACCAGTAGTAGTTTCCGATTCACATCTGGAGGCATTCTGTAATCTGTGGACTCTCAGAGTGTTGATGAAACACAGAAATTGCATCGGGATTGAATACAACAGTCACCATGCGCACTTTCCTCCATGGGATTAATGTCTCAAACAGTCTACGCTTTGATCGTTCCCTGGAAGACCAGTAGTAGTTTCCGATGCACATCTGGAGGCATTCTGTAATCTGAGGACTATCAGACTGTTGATGAAACACAGAAATTCCATCGGGATTGAATACAACAGTCACCATGCGCACTTTCCTCCATGGGAATAACGTCTCAAACAGCCTACGCTTTGATCGTTCCCTATAAGACCAGTAGTAGTTTCCGATGCACAGCTGGTAGCATTCTGTAATCTGTGGACTATCAGAGTGTTGATGAAACACAGAAATTGCATCGGGATTGGATACAAATGTCACCATGCGCACTTTCCTCCACGGGAGCAATGTCTCAAAGAGTTTACGCTTTGCTCGTTCCCTGGAAGACCAGTAGTAGTTTCCGATGCACATCTGGAGGCATTCTGTAATGTGAGGACTATCAGACTGTTTATGAACCACAGAAATTGCATTGGGATTGAATACAACAGTCACCATGCGCACTGTCCTCCTCGGGAGTAATGTCTCAAACAGTCTACGCTTTGATCGATCCCTGGAAGATCAGTAGTAGTTTCCGATGCACATCTGGTGGCATTCTGAAATCTGTGGACTTTCAGAGTGTTGATGGAAAACAGAAATTGCAATGGGATTGAATACAACATTCACCATTCGCACTTTCGTCCATGGGAGTAATGTCTCAAACAGTCCACGCTTTGATCGTTCCCCGGAAGACCACAAATAGCTTCGGATGCACATCTTGTGGCCTTCTGTAATCTGTGGACTATCAGAGTGTGGATGAAACACAGAAATTGCATCGGGATTGAATACAACAGTCTCCATGCGCACTTTCCTCAATGTGAGTAATGTCCCAAACAATTTACGACTTGATCGTTCCCTGGAAGACCAGTAGTAGTTTCCGATGCACAGCTGGTAGCATTCTGTAATCTGTGGACTATCAGAGTGTTGATGAAACACAGAAATTGCATCGGGATTGAATTCACCAAGCGCACTTTCCTAAACGGGAGTAATGTCTCAAGCAGTCTACGTTTTGATTGTTCTCTGGAAGACCAGTAGTAGTTTCCGATGCACATCAGGTGGCATTCTGTAATCTGTGGACTAACAGAGTGTTGATGAAACACAGAAATTGCATCGGGATTGAGTACAACAGTCACCATGCGCACTTTACTCCATGGGAGTAATGTCTCAAACAGTCTACGCTTTGATCGTTCCCTGGAAGACCAGAAGTAGTTTCCGATGCACATCTGGAGGTATTCTGTAATCTGTGGACTATCAGAGTGTTGATGAAACACAGAAATTGCATCGGGATTGAATACAACAGTCGCCATGCGCACTTTCCTCCATGGGAGTAGTGCCTCAAACAGTCTACGCTTTGATCGTTCCCTTGAAGACCAGTAGTAGTTCCCGATGCACATCTGGAGGCATTCTGTAATCTGTGGACTATCAGAGTGTTGATGAACCACAGAAACTGCATTGGGATAAAATACAACAGTCACCATGCGCACTTTCCTCCATGGCGAGCAATGTCTCAAACAGTCTACGCTTTGATCGTTCCCTGGAAGACCAGTAGTAGTTTCCGATGCACATCTGGAGGCATTCTGTAATCTGTTGACCTTCAAAGTGTTGATTAAACACAGAAATTGCATCGGGATTAAATACAGCGGTCACCATGCGCACTTTCCTCCATGGGAGTAATGTCTCAAACAGTCTACGTTTTGATCGTTCCCTGGAAAACCAGTGGTAGCTTACAATGCACATCTATAGGCATTCTGTAATCTGTGGACTATCAGAGTGTTGATGAAACACAGAAATTGCATTGGGATTGAATACAACAGTCACCTTGCGCACTTTCCTCCATGGGACAAATGTCTCAAACAGTCTACGCTTTGATCGTTCCCTGGAAGACCAGTAGTAGTTTCCGATGCACATCTGGAGGCATTCTGTCATCTGTGGACTATCAGACTGTTGATGAAACACAGAAATTCCATCGGGATTGAATACAACATTCACCACGCGCACTTTCCTCAATGGGAGTAATCTCTCAAACAGTCTACGATTTGATCGTTCCCTGGAAGACCAGTAGTAGTTTGCGATGCACATCTGGAGGCATTCTGTAATCTGTGGACCATAAGACTGTTAATGAAACACAGAAATTGTATCGGGATTGAATACAACAGTCACCATGCGCACTTTCCTCCACGGGAGAAATGTCTCAAACAGTCTACGCTTTGATCGTTCCCTGGAAGACCAGTACTAGTTTGCGATGCACATCTGGAGGCATTCTGTAATCTGTGGACTATCAGACTGTTGATGAAACACAGAAATTCCATCGGGATTGAATACAACAGTCACCACGCGCATTTTCCTCCATGGGAGTAATGTCTCAAACAGTCTACGCCTTGATCGTTCCCTGGAAGACCAGTAGTAGTTTCCGATGCACATCTGGAGGCATTCTGTAATCTGTGGACTCTCAGAGTGTTGATGAAACACAGAAATTGCATCGGGATTGAATACAACAGTCACCATGCGCACTTTCCTCCATGGGAGTAATGTCTCAAACAGTCTACGCTTTGATCGTTCCCTGGAAGACCAGTAGTAGTTTCCGATGCACATCTGGAGGCATTCTGTAATCTGTGGACTATCAGACTGTTGATGAAACACAGAAATTCCATCGGGATTGAATACAACAGTCACCATGCGCACTTTCCTCCAGGGAAGTAATGTCTCAAACAGTCTACGCTTTGATTGTTCCCTGGAAGACCAGTAGTAGTTTCCGATGCACATCTGGAGGCATTCTGTAATCTGTGGACTATAAGACTGTTGATGAAACACAGAAATTGCATCGGGATTGAATACAAATGTCACCATGCGCACTTACCTTCAAGGGAGCAATGTCTCAAACAGTCTACGATTGATCGTTCCCTGGAAGACCAGTAGTAGTTTCCGATGCACATCTTGTGGCATTCTGTAATCTGTGGACCATCAGAGTGTTGGTGAAACACAGAATTTCCATCGGGATTGAATACAACAGTCACCACGCGCACTTTCCTCCATGGGAGTAATGTCTCAAACAGTCCACGCTTTGATCGTTCCCTGGAAGACCACAAATAGCTTCCGATGCACATCTGGTGGCCTTCTGTAATCTGTGGACTATCAGAGTGTTGATGAAACACAGAAATTGCATCGGGATTGAATACAACAGTCGCCATGCGCACTTTCCTCCATGGGAGTAGTGCCTCAAACAGTCTACGCTTTGATTGTTCCCTTGAAGACCAGTAGTAGTTTCCGATGCACATCTGGAGGCATTCTGTAATCTGTGGACTATCAGAGTGTTGATGAACCACAGAAATTGCATTGGGATTAAATACAACAGTCACCATGCGCACTTTCCTCCATAGCGAGCAATGTCTCAAACAGTCTACGCTTTGATCGTTCCCTGCAAGACCAGTAGTAGTTTCCGATGCACATCTGGAGGCATTCTGTAATCTGTTGACCTTCAAAGTGTTGATTAAACACAGAAATTGCATTGGGATTGAATACAGCGGTCACCATGCGCACTTTCCTCCATGGGAGTAATGTCTCAAACAGTCTACGTTTTGATCGTTCCTGGAAAACCAGTGGTAGCTTACAATGCACATCTATAGGCATTTTGTAATCTGTGGACTATCAGAGTGTTGATGAAACACAGAAATTGCATCGAGATTGAATACAACAGTCACCTTGCGCACTTTCCTCCATGGGAGTAATGTCTCAAACAGTATACGCTTTGATCGTTCCCTGGAAGACCAGTAGTAGTTTCCGATGCACATCTGGAGGCATTCTGTAATCTGTGGACTATCAGACTGTTGATGAAACACAGAAATTCCATCGGGATTGAATACAACATTCACCATGCGCACTTTCCTCAATGGGAGTAATGTCTCAAACAGTCTACGATTTGATCGTTCCCTGGAAGACCAGTAGTAGTTTGCGATGCACATCTGGAGGCATTCTGTAATCTGTGGACTATAAGACTGTTGAAGAAACACAGAAATTGCATCGGGAATGAATACAACAGTCACCATACGCACTTTCCTCCATGGGAGTAATGTGTCAAACAGTCTACGCTTTGATCGTTCCCTGGAAGACCAGTGGTAGCTTACGATGCACATCTATAGGCATTTTGTAATCTGTGGACTATCAGAGTGTTGATGAAACACAGAAATTGCATCGGGATTGAATACAACAGTCACCTTGCGCACTTTCCTCCATGGGAGTAATGTCTCAAACAGTCTACGCTTTGATCGTTCCCTGGAATACCAGTAGTAGTTTCCGATGCACATCTGGAGGCATTCTGTAATCTGTGGACTATCAGACTGTTGATGAAACACAGAAATTCCATCGGGATTGAATACAACAGTCACCACGCGCATTTTCCTCCATGGGAGTAATGTCTCAAACAGTCTACGCTTTGATCGTTCCCTGGAAGACCAGTAGTAGTTTCCGATGCACATCTGGAGGCATTCTGTAATCTGTGGACTATCAGAGTGTTGATGAAATACAGAAATTGCATTGGGATTAAATACAACAGTCACCATGCGCACTTTCCTCCATGGCGAGCAATGTCTCAAACAGTCTACGATTTGTACGTTCCCTGCAAGACCAGTAGTAGTTTCCGATGCACATCTGGAGGCATTCTGTAATCTGTTGACTTTCAAAGTGTTGATTAAACACAGAAATTGCATCGGGAATGAATACAGCGGTCACCATGCGCACTTTCCTCCATGGGAGTAATGTCTCAAACAGTCTACGTTTTGATCGTTCCCTGGAAAACCAGTGGTAGCTTACGATGCACATCTATAGGCAATTTGTAATCTGTGGACTATCAGAGTGTTGATGAAACACAGTAATTGCATCGGGATTGAATACAACAGTCACCTTGCGCACTTTCCTCCATGGGAGTAATGTCTCAAACAGTCTACGCTTTGATCGTTCCCTGGAAGACCAGTAGTAGTTTCCGATGCACATCTGGAGGCATTCTGTAATCTGTGGACTATCAGACTGTTGATGAAACACAGAAATTCCATCGGGATTGAATACAGCGGTCACCATGCGCACTTTCCTCCACCGGAGTAATGTCTCAAACAGTCTACGCTTTGATCGTTCCCTGGAGGACCAGTAGTAGTTTCCGATGCACATTTGGTGGCATTCTGTAATCTGTGGACTATCAGAGAGTTGATGAAACACAGAAATTGCATTGGGATGAATTCAACATGCGCACTTTCCTCCACTGGCGTAATGCCTCAAACAGTCTAAGATTTTATTGTTCTCTGGAAGACCAGTAGTTGTTTCCGATGCACATCTGGTAGCATTTTGTAATCTGTGGACTATCAGAGTGTTGATGAAACACAGAAATTGCATCGGGATTGTACACAATAGTCACCATGCGCACTTTCCTCCACCGGAGTAATGTCTCAAACAGTCTACGCTTTGATCGTTCCCTGGAAGACCAGAAGTAGTTTCCGGTGCACAACTGGAGGCATTCTGTTATCTGTGGACCATCAGAGTATTGATGAAACACAGAAATTGCATCGGGATTAAATACAACAGTCACCACGCGCACTTTCCTCCACGGGAGTAATGTCTCAAACAGTCTACGCTTTGATCGTTCCCTGGAAGACCAGTAGGAGTTTCCGATGCACATCTGGTGGCATTCTGTAATCTGTGGTCTATCAGAGTGTTGATGGAACACAGAAAATGCATCGGGATTAAATACAACAGTCACCATGCGCACTTTCCTCCATGGGAGTAATGTCTCAAACAGTCTACGATTTGATCGTTCCCTGGCAGACCAGTAGTAGTTTCCGATGCACATCTGGAGGCATTCTGTAATCTGTGGACTATAAGACTGTTGATGAAACACAGAAATTGCATCGGGATGGAATACAACAGTCACCATGCGCACTTTCCTCCATGGGAGTAATGTCTCAAACAGTCTACGCTTTGATCGTTCCCTGGAAGACCAGTAGTAGTTTCCGATGCACATCTGGAGGCATTCTGTAATCTGTGGACTATAAGACTGTTGATGAAACAGAGAAATTGCATCGGGATTGAATACAAACGTCACCATGCGCACTTTCCTCCATGGGAGTAATGTCTCAAACAGTCTACGCTTTGATCGTTCCCTGGAAGACCAGTAGTAGTTTCCGATGCACATCTGGAGGCATTCTGTAATCTGTGGACTATCAGACTGTTGATGAAACACAGAAATTCCATCGGGATTGAATACAGTGGTCACCATGCGCACTTTCCTCCATGGGAGTAATGTCTCAAACAGTCTACGTTTTGATCGTTCCCTGGAAAACCAGTGGTAGCTTACGATGCACATCTATAGGCATTCTGTAATCTGTGGACCATCAGAGTGTTGATGAAACACAGAAATTGCATCGGGATTGAATACAACAGTCACCATGCGCACCTTCCTCAATGTGTGTAATGTCTCAAACAATTTACGCTTTGATCGTTCCCTGGAAGACCAGTAGTAGTTTCCGATGCACATTTGGTTTGCATTCTGTAATCTGTATACTATCAGAGAGTTGATGAAACACAGAAATTGCATTGGGATGAATTCAACATGCGCACTTTCCTCCACTGGCGTAATGCCTCAAACAGTCTACGATTTTATTGTTCTCTGGAAGACCAGTAGTAGTTTCCGATGCACATCTGGTAGCATTTTGTAATCTGTGGACAATCAGAGTGTTGATGAAACACAGAAATTCCATCGGGATTGAATACAATAGTCACCATGCGCACTTTCCTCCACCGGAGTAATGTCTCAAACAGTCTACGCTTTGATCGTTCCCTGGAAGACCAGTAGTAGTTTCCGATGCACATTTGGTGGCATTCTGTAATCTGTGGACTATCAGAGAGTTGATGAAACACAGAAATTGCATTGGGATGAATTCAACATGCGCACTTTCCTCCACTGGCGTAATGCCTCAAACAGTCTACGATTTTATTGTTCTCTGGAAGACCAATAGTTGTTTCCGATGCACATCTGGTAGCATTTTGTAATCTGTGGACTATCAGAGTGTTGATGAAACACAGAAATTGCATCGGGATTGAACACAATAGTCACCATGCGCACTTTCCTCCACCGGAGTAATGTCTCAAACAGTCTACGCTTTGATCGTTCCCTGGAAGACCAGCAGTAGTTTCCGATGCACATCTGGTGTCATTCTGTAATCTATGGACTATCAGAGTGTTGATGAAACAAAGAAATTGCATCGGCATTGAATACAACAGTCACCATGCGCACTTTCCTCCATGGAAGTAATGTCTCAAACAGTCTACACTTTGATCGTTCCCTGGAAGACCAGTATTAGTTTCCGATGCACATCTGGTGGCATTCTGTAATCTGTGGACCATCAGAGTATTGATGAAACACAGAAATTGCATCGGGATTAAATACAACAGTCACCACGCGCACTTTCCTCCACGGGAGTAATGTCTCAAACAGTCTACGCTTTGATCGTTCCCTGGAAGACCAGTAGGAGTTTCCGATGCACGTCTGGTGGCATTCTGTAATCTGTGGTCTATCAGAGTGTTGATGAAACACAGAAAATGCATCGGGATTAAATACAACAGTCACCATGCGCACTTTCCTCCATGGGAGTAATGTCTCAAACAGTCTACGATTTGATCGTTCCCTGGAAGACCAGTAGTAGTTTCCGATGCACATCTGGAGGCATTCTGTAATCTGTGGACTATAAGACTGTTGATGAAACACAGAAATTGCATCGGAATGGAATACAACAGTCACCATGCGCACTTTCCTCCATGGGAGTAATGTCTCAAACAGTCTACGCTTTGATCGTTCCCTGGAAGACCAGTAGTAGTTTCCGATGCACATCTGGAGGCATTCTGTAATCTGTGGACTATAAGACTGTTGATGAAACACAGAAGTTGCATCGGGATTGAATACAAACGTCATCATGCGCACTTACCTTCAAGGGAGCAATGTCTCAAACAGTCTACGATTGATCGTTCGCTGGAAAACCAGTAGTAGTTTCCGATGCACATCTGGTGGCATTCTGTAATCTGTGGACCATCAGAGTGTTGGTGAAACACAGAAATTCCATCGGGATTGAATACAACAGTCACCACGCGCACTTTCCTCCACGGGAGTAATGTCTTAAACAGTCTACGCTTTGATCGATCCCTGGAAGACCAGTAGTAGTTTCCGATGCACATCTGGTGGCATTCTGTAATCTGTGGCCTGTCAGAGTGTTGATGAAAAACAGAAATTGCATCGGGATGGAATACAACATTCACCATTTGCACTTTCGTCGATGGGAGTAATGTCTCAAACAGTCCACGCTTTGATCGTTCCCTGGAAGACCACAAATAGCTTCCGATGCACATCTGGTGGCCTTCTGTAATCTGTGGACTATCAGAGTGTTGATGAAACACAGAAATTGCATCGGGATTGAATACAACAGTCACCTTGCGCACTTTACTCCATGGGAGTAATGTCTCAAACAGTCTACGCTTTGATCGTTCCCTGGAAGGCCAGTAGTAGTTTCCGATGCACAGCTGGAGGCATTCTGTAATCTGTGGACTATCAGACTGTTGATGAAACCAGAAATTCCATCTGGATTGAATACAAGAGTCACCACGCGCATTTTCCTCCATGGGAGTAATGCCTCAAACAGTCTACGCTTTGATCGTTCCCTGGAAGACCAGTAGTAGTTTCCGATGCACATCTGGAGGCATTCTGTAATCTGTGGACTATCAGAGTGTTGATGAACCACAGAAATTGCATTGGGATTAAATACAACAGTCACCATGCGCACTTTCCTCCATGGCGAACAATGTCTCAAACAGTCTACGCTTTGATCGTTCCCTGCAAGACCAGTAGTAGTTTCCGATGCACATCTGGAGGCATTCTGTAATCTGTTGACCATCAAAGTGTTGATTAAACACAGAAATTGCATCGGGATTGAATACAGCGGTCACCATGCGCACTTTCCTCCATGGGAGTTATGTCTCAAACAGTCTACGTTTTGATCGTTCCCTGGAAAACCAGTGGTAGCTTACGATGCACATCTATAGGCATTTTGTAATCTGTGGACTATCAGAGTGTTGATTAAACACAGAAATTGCATCGGGATTGAATACAATAGACACCTTGCGCACTTTCCTCCATGGGAGTAATGTCTCAAACAGTATACGCTTTGATCGTTCCCTGGAAGACCAGTAGTAGTTTCCGATGCACATCTGGAGGCATTCTGTAATCTGTGGACTATCAGACTGTTGATGAAACACAGAAATTCCATCGGGATTGAATACAACATTCACCATGCCCACTTTCCTCAATGGGAGTAATGTCTCAATCAGTCTACGATTTGATCGTTCCCTGGAAGGCCAGTAGTAGTTTGCGATGCACATCTGGAGGCACTCTGTAATATGTGGACTATAAGACTGTTGATGAAACACAGAAATTGCATCGGGAATGAATACAACGGTCACCATGCGCACTTTCCTCCATGGGAGTAATGTGTCAAACAGTCTATGCTTTGATCGTTCCCTGGAAGACCAGTGGTAGCTTACGATGCACATCTATAGGCATTTTGTAATCTGTGGACTATCAGAGTGTTGATGAAACACAGAAATTACATCGGGATTTAATACAACAGTCACCTTGCGCACTTTCCTCCATGGGAGTAATGAATCAAACAGTCTGCGATTTGATCGTTCCCTGGAAGACCAGTAGTAGTTTCCGATGCACATCTGGAGGCATTCTGTAATCTGTGGACTATCAGACTGTTGATGAAACACAGAAATTCCATCGGGATTGAATACAACAGTCACCACGCGCATTTTCCTCCATGGGAGTAATGTCTCAAACAGTCTACGCTTTGATCGTTCCCTGGAAGACCAGTAGTAGTTTCCGATGCACATCTGGAGGCATTCTGTAATCTGTGGACTATCAGAGTGTTGATGAACCACAGAAATTGCATTGGGATTAAATACAACAGTCACCATGCGCACTTTCCTCCATGGCGAGCAATGTCTCAAACAGTCTACGCTTTGATCGTTCCCTGCAAGACCAGTAGTAGTTTCCGATGCACATCTGGAGGCATTCTGTAATCTGTTGACCTTCAAGGTGTTGCTTAAACACAGAAATTGCATCGGGATTGAATACAGCGTTCACCATGCGCACTTTCCTCCATGGGAGTAATGTCTCAAACAGTCTACGTTTTGATCGTTCCCTGGAAACCAGTGGTAGCTTACGATGCACATCTATAGGCATTTTGTAATCTGTGGACTATCAGAGTGTTGATGAAACACAGAAATTGCTTCGGGATTGAATACAACAGTCACCTTGCGCACTTTCCTCCACCGGAGTAATGTCTCAAACAGTCTACGCTTTGATCGTTCCCTGGAAGACCAGTAGTAGTTTCCGATGCACATCTGGAGGCATTCTGTAATCTGTGGACTATCAGAGTGTTGATGAACCACAGAAATTGCATTGGGATTAAATACAACAGTCACCATGCGCACTTTCCTCCATGGCGAACAATGTCTCAAACAGTCTACGCTTTGATCGTTCCCTGCAAGACCAGTAGTAGTTTCCGATGCACATCTGGAGGCATTCTGTAATCTGTTGACCTTCAAAGTGTTGATTAAACACAGAAATTGCATCGGGATTGAATACAGCGGTCACCATGCGCACTTTCCTCCATGGGAGTTATGTCTCAAACAGTCTACGTTTTGATCGTTCCCTGGAAAACCAGTGGTAGCTTACGATGCACATCTATAGGCATTTTGTAATCTGTGGACTATCAGAGTGTTGATGAAACACAGAAATTGCATCGGGATTTAATACAACAGCCACCTTGCGCACTTTCCTCCATGGGAGTAATGTCTCAAACAGTCTGCGCTTTGATCGTTCCCTGGAAGACCAGTAGTAGTTTCCGATGCACATCTGGAGGCATTCTGTAATCTGTGGACTATCAGACTGTTGATGAAACACAGAAATTCCATCGGGATTGAATACAACAGTCACCACGCGCATTTTCCTCCATGGGAGTAATGTCTCAAACAGTCTACGCTTTGATCGTTCCCTGGAAGACCAGTAGTAGTTTCCGATGCACATCTGGAGGCATTCTGTAATCTGTGGACTATCAGAGTGTTGATGAACCACAGAAATTGCATTGGGATTAAATACAACAGTCACCATGCGCACTTTCCTCCATGGCGAGCAATGTCTCAAACAGTCTACGCTTTGATCGTTCCCTGTAAGACCAGTAGTAGTTTCCGATGCACATCTGGAGGCATTCTGTAATCTGTTGACCTTCAAGGTGTTGATTAAACACAGAAATTACATCGGGATTGAATACAACAATCACCATGCGCACTTTCCTAAATGCGAGTAATGTCTCAAACAGTCTACGATTTGATCGTTCCCTGGAAGACCAGTAGTAGTTTCTGATGCACATCTGGTGGCATTCTGTAATCTGTGGACTATCAGAGTGTTGATGAAACACAGAAATTGCATCGGGATTGCATACAACAGTCACCATGCGCACTTTCCTCCATGGGAGTAATGGCTCAAACAGTCTACGCTTTGATCGTTCCCTGGAAGACCAGTAGTAGTTTCCGATGCACATCTGGAGGCATTCTGTAATCTGTGGACTATCAGACTGTTGATGGAACACAGAAATTCCATCGGGATTGAATACAACATTCACCATGCGCACTTTCCTCAATGGGAGTAATGTCTCAAACAGTCTACGGTTTGATCGTTCCCTGGAAGACCAGTAGTAGTTTGCGATGCACATCTGGAGGCATTCTGTAATCTGTGGACTATCAGAGTGTTGATGAAACACAGAAATTGCATCGGGATTGAATACAACAGTCACCTTGCGCACTTTCCTCCATGGGAGTAATGTCTCAAACAGTCTACGCTTTGATCGTTCCCTGGAAGACCAGTAGTAGTTTCCGATGCACATCTGGAGGCATTCTGTAATCTGTGGACTATCAGACTGTTGATGAAACACAGAAATTCCATCGGGATTGAATACAACATTCACCATGCCCACTTTCCTCAATGGGAGTAATGTCTCAAACAGTCTACGATTTGATCGTTCCCTGGAAGACCAGTAGTAGTTTGCGATGCACATCTGGAGGCATTCTGTAATCTGTGGACTATCAGACTGTTGATGAAACACAGAAATTCCATCGGGATTGAATACAGCGGTCACCATGCGCACTTTCCTCCATGGGAGTAATGTCTCAAACAGTCTACGTTTTGATCGTTCCCTGGAAAACCAGTGGTAGCTTACGATGCACATCTATAGGCATTCTGTAATCTGTGGACCATCAGAGTGTTGATGAAACACAGAAATTGCATCGGGATTGAATACAACAGTCACCATGCGCACCTTCCTCAATGTGTGTAACGTCTCAAACAATTTACGCTTTGATCGTTCCCTGGAAGACCAGTAGTAGTTTCCGATGCACATTTGGTTTGCATTCTGTAATCTGTGGACTATCAGAGAGTTGATGAAACACAGAAATTGCATTGGGATGAATTCAACATGCGCACTTTCCTCCACTGGCGTAATGCCTCAAACAGTCTACGATTTTATTGTTCTCTGGAAGACCAGTAGTAGTTTCAGATGCACATCTGGTAGCATTTTGTAATCTGTGGACTATCAGAGTGTTGATGAAACACATAAATTACATCGGGATTGAACACAATAGTAACCATGCGCACTTTCCTCCACCGGAGTAATGTCTCAAACAGTCTACGCTTTGATCGTTCCCTGGAAGACCAGCAGTAGTTTCCGATGCACATCTGGTGTCATTCTGTAATCTATGGACTATCAGAGTGTTGATGAAACAAAGAAATTGCATAGGCATTGAATACATCAGTCACCATGCGCACTTTCCTCCATGGAAGTAATGTCTCAAACAGTCTACACTTTGATCGTTCCCTGGAAGACCAGTATTAGATTCCGATGCACATCTGGTGGCATTCTGTAATCTGTGGACCATCAGAGTATTGATGAAACACAGAAATTGCATCGGGATTAAATACAACAGTCACCACGCGCACTTTCCTCCACGGGAGTAATGTCTCAAACAGTCTACGCTTTGATCGTTCCCTGGAAGACCAGTAGGAGTTTCCGATGCACATCTGGTGGCATTCTGTAATCTGTGGTCTATCAGAGTGTTGATGAAACACAGAAAATGCATCGGGATTAAATACAACAGTCACCATGCGCACTTTCCTCCATGATAGTAATGTCTCAAACAGTCTACGATTTGATCGTTCCCTGGAAGACCAGTAGTAGTTTCCGATGCACATCTGGAGGCATTCTGTAATCTGTGGACTATAAGACTGTTGATGAAACACAGAAATTGCATCGGGATGGAATACAACAGTCACCATGCGCACTTTCCTCCATGGGAGTAATGTCTCAAACATTCTACGCATTGATCGTTCCCTGGAAGACCAGTATTAGTATCCGATGCACATCTGGAGGCATTCTGTAATCTGTGGACTATCAGACTGTTGATGAAACACAGAAATTCCATCGGAATTGAATACAACAGTCACCATGCGCACTTTCCACAAAGGGAGTAATGTCTCCAACAGTCGACGATTTAATCGTTCCCTGGAAGACCAGAAGTAGTTTCCGATGCACAACTGGAGGCATTCTCTAATCTGTGGACTATCAGAGTCTTGATGAAACACAGAAATTGCATCGGGAATGAATACAACAGTCACCATGCGCACTTTCCTCCATGGGAGTAATGTGTCAAACAGTCTATGCTTTGATCGTTCCCTGGAAGACCAGTGGTAGCTTACGATGCACATCTATAGGCATTTTGTAATCTGTGGACTATCAGAGTGTTGATGAAACACAGAAATTACATCGGGATTTAATACAACAGTCACCTTGCGCACTTTCCTCAATGGGAGTAATGAATCAAACAGTCTGCGCTTTGATCGTTCCCTGGAAGACCAGTAGTAGTTTCCGATGCACATCTGGAGGCATTCTGTAATCTGTGGACTATCAGACTGTTGATGAAACACAGAAATTCCATCGGGATTGAATACAACAGTCACCACGCGCATTTTCCTCCATGGGAGTAATGTCTCAAACAGTCTACGCTTTGATCGTTCCCTGGAAGACCAGTAGTAGTTTCCGATGCACATCTGGAGGCATTCTGTAATCTGTGGACTATCAGAGTGTTGATGAACCACAGAAATTGCATTGGGATTAAATACAACAGTCACCATGCGCACTTTCCTCCATGGCGAGCAATGTCTCAAACAGTCTACGCTTTGATCGTTCCCTGCAAGACCAGTAGTAGTTTCCGATGCACATCTGGAGGCATTCTGTAATCTGTTGACCTTCAAAGTGTTGATTAAACACAGAAATTGCATCGGGATTGAATACAGCGGTCACCATGCGCACTTTCCTCCATGGGAGTTATGTCTCAAACAGTCTACGTTTTGATCGTTCCCTGGAAAACCAGTGGTAGCTTACGATGCACATCTATAGGCATTTTGTAATCTGTGGACTATCAGAGTGTTGATTAAACACAGAAATTGCATCGGGATTGAATACAACAGACACCTTGCGCACTTTCCTCCATGGGAGTAATGTCTCAAACAGTATACGCTTTGATCGTTCCCTGGAAGACCAGTAGTAGTTTCCGATGCACATCTGGAGGCATTCTGTAATCTGTGGACTATCAGACTGTTGATGAAACACAGAAATTCCATCGGGATTGAATACAACATTCACCATGCCCACTTTCCTCAATGGGAGTAATGTCTCAAACAGTCTACGATTTGATCGTTCCCTGGAAGACCAGTAGTAGTTTGCGATGCACATCTGGAGGCATTCTGTAATCTGTGGACTATAAGACTGTTGATGAAACACAGAAATTGCATCGGGAATCAATACAACAGTCACCATGCGCACTTTCCTCCATGGGAGTAATGTGTCAAACAGTCTAAGCTTTGATCGTTCCCTGGACGACCAGTGGTAGCTTACGATGCACATCTATAGGCATTTTGTAATCTGTGGACTATCAGAGTGTTGATGAAACACAGAAATTGCATCGGGATTTATTACAACAGCCACCTTGCGCACTTTCCTCCATGGGAGTAATGTCTCAAACAGTCTGCGCTTTGATCGTTCCCTGGAAGACCAGTAGTAGTTTCCGATGCACATCTGGAGGCATTCTGTAATCTGTGGACTATCAGACTGTTGATGAAACACAGAAATTCCATCGGGATTGAATACAACAGTCACCACGCGCATTTTCCTCCATGGGAGTAATGTCTCAAACAGTCTACGCTTTGATCGTTCCCTGGAAGACCAGTAGTAGTTTCCGATGCACATCTGGAGGCATTCTGTAATCTGTGGACTATCAGAGTGTTGATGAACCACAGAAATTGCATTGGGATTAAATACAACAGTCACCATGCGCACTTTCCTCCATGGGAGTTATGTCTCAAACAGTCTACGTTTTGATCGTTCCCTGGAAAACCAGTGGTAGCTTACGATGCACATCTATAGGCATTTTGTAATCTGTGGACTATCAGAGTGTTGATGAAACACAGAAATTGCATCGGGATTGAATACAAAAGTCACCATACGCACTCTCCTCCATGGGAGTGATGTCTCAATCAATCTACGCTTTGATCGTTCCCTGGAAGACCAGTATTAGTTTGCGATGGACATCTGGTTTCATTCTGTAATCTGTGGACCATCAGAGTGTTGATGAAACACAGAAATTGCATCGGGATTGAATACAACAGTCACCATGCGCACCTTCCTCAATGTGTGTAACGTCTCAAACAATTTACGCTTTGATCGTTCCCTGGAAGACCAGTAGTAGTTTCCGATGCACATTTGGTTTGCATTCTGTAATCTGTGGACTATCAGAGAGTTGATGAAACACAGAAATTGCATTGGGATGAATTCAACATGTGCACTTTCCTCCACTGGCGTAATGCCTCAAACAGTCTACGATTTTATTGTTCTCTGGAAGACCAGTAGTAGTTTCAGATGCACATCTGGTAGCATTTTGTAATCTGTGGACTATCAGAGTGTTGATGAAACACATAAATTACATCGGGATTGAACACAATAGTAACCATGCGCACTTTCCTCCACCGGAGTAATGTCTCAAACAGTCTACGCTTTGATCGTTCCCTGGAAGACCAGCAGTAGTTTCCGATGCACATCTGGTGTCATTCTGTAATCTATGGACTATCAGAGTGTTGATGAAACAAAGAAATTGCATAGGCATTGAATACATCAGTCACCATGCGCACTTTCCTCCATGGAAGTAATGTCTCAAACAGTCTACACTTTGATCGTTCCCTGGAAGACCAGTATTAGTTTCCGATGCACATCTGGTGGCATTCTGTAATCTGTGGACCATCAGAGTATTGATGAAACACAGAAATTGCATCGGGATTAAATACAACAGTCACCACGCGCACTTTCCTCCATGGGAGTAATGTCTCAAACAGTCTACGATTTGATCGTTCCCTGGAAGACCAGTAGTAGTTTCCGATGCACATCTGGAGGCATTCTGTAATCTGTGGACTATAAGACTGTTGATGAAACACAGAAATTGCATCGGGATGGAATACAACAGTCACCATGCGCACTTTCCTCCATGTTAGTAATGTCTCAAACATTCTACGCATTGATCGTTCCCTGGAAGACCAGTATTAGTATCCGATGCACATCTGGAGGCATTCTGTAATCTGTGGACTATCAGACTGTTGATGAAACACAGAAATTCCATCGGAATTGAATACAACAGTCACCATGCGCACTTTCCACAAAGGGAGTAATGTCTCCAACAGTCGACGATTTAATCGTTCCCTGGAAGACCAGAAGTAGTTTCCGATGCACAACTGGAGGCATTCTCTAATCTGTGGACTATCAGAGTCTTGATGAAACACAGAAATTGCATCGGGAATGAATACAACAGTCACCATGCGCACTTTCCTCCATGGGAGTAATGTGTCAAACAGTCTATGCTTTGATCGTTCCCTGGAAGACCAGTGGTAGCTTACGATGCACATCTATAGGCATTTTGTAATCTGTGGACTATCAGAGTGTTGATGAAACACAGAAATTACATCGGGATTTAATACAACAGTCACCTTGCGCACTTTCCTCCATGGGAGTAATGAATCAAACAGTCTGCGCTTTGATCGTTCCCTGGAAGACCAGTAGTAGTTTCCGATGCACATCTGGAGGCATTCTGTAATCTGTGGACTATCAGACTGTTGATGAAACACAGAAATTCCATCGGGATTGAATACAACAGTCACCACGCGCATTTTCCTCCATGGGAGTAATGTCTCAAACAGTCTACGCTTTGATCGTTCCCTGGAAGACCAGTAGTAGTTTCCGATGCACATCTGGAGGCATTCTGTAATCTGTGGACTATCAGAGTGTTGATGAACCACAGAAATTGCATTGGGATTAAATACAACAGTCACCATGCGCACTTTCCTCCATGGCGAGCAATGTCTCAAACAGTCTACGCTTTGATCGTTCCCTGCAAGACCAGTAGTAGTTTCCGATGCACATCTGGAGGCATTCTGTAATCTGTTGACCTTCAAGGTGTTGCTTAAACACAGAAATTGCATCGGGATTGAATACAGCGTTCACCATGCGCACTTTCCTCTATGGGAGTAATGTCTCAAACAGTCTACGTTTTGATCGTTCCCTGGAAACCAGTGGTAGCTTACGATGCACATCTATAGGCATTTTGTAATCTGTGGACTATCAGAGTGTTGATGAAACACAGAAATTGCATCGGGATTGAATACAACAGTCACCTTGCGCACTTTCCTCCACCGGAGTAATGTCTCAAACAGTCTACGCTTTGATCGTTCCCTGGAAGACCAGTAGTAGTTTCCGATGCACATCTGGAGGCATTCTGTAATCTGTGGACTATCAGAGTGTTGATGAACCACAGAAATTGCATTGGGATTAAATACAACAGTCACCATGCGCACTTTCCTCCATGGCGAACAATGTCTCAAACAGTCTACGCTTTGATCGTTCCCTGCAAGACCAGTAGTAGTTTCCGATGCACATCTGGAGGCATTCTGTAATCTGTTGACCTTCAAAGTGTTGATTAAACACAGAAATTGCATCGGGATTGAATACAGCGGTCACCATGCGCACTTTCCTCCATGGGAGTTATGTCTCAAACAGTCTACGTTTTGATCGTTCCCTGGAAAACCAGTGGTAGCTTACGATGCACATCTATAGGCATTTTGTAATCTGTGGACTATCAGAGTGTTGATTAAACACAGAAATTGCATCGGGATTGAATACAACAGACACCTTGCGCACTTTCCTCCATGGGAGTAATGTCTCAAACAGTATACGCTTTGATCGTTCCCTGGAAGACCAGTAGTAGTTTCCGATGCACATCTGGAGGCATTCTGTAATCTGTGGACTATCAGACTGTTGATGAAACACAGAAATTCCATCGGGATTGAATACAACATTCACCATGCCCACTTTCCTCAATGGGAGTAATGTCTCAAACAGTCTACGATTTGATCGTTCCCTGGAAGACCAGTAGTAGTTTGCGATGCACATCTGGAGGCATTCTGTAATCTGTGGACTATAAGACTGTTGATGAAACACAGAAATTGCATCGGGAATCAATACAACAGTCACCATGCGCACTTTCCTCCATGGGAGTAATGTGTCAAACAGTCTAAGCTTTGATCGTTCCCTGGACGACCAGTGGTAGCTTACGATGCACATCTATAGGCATTTTGTAATCTGTGGACTATCAGAGTGTTGATGAAACACAGAAATTGCATCGGGATTTAATACAACAGCCACCTTGCGCACTTTCCTCCATGGGAGTAATGTCTCAAACAGTCTGCGCTTTGATCGTTCCCTGGAAGACCAGTAGTAGTTTCCGATGCACATCTGGAGGCATTCTGTAATCTGTGGACTATCAGACTGTTGATGAAACACAGAAATTCCATCGGGATTGAATACAACAGTCACCACGCGCATTTTCCTCCATGGGAGTAATGTCTCAAACAGTCTACGCTTTGATCGTTCCCTGGAAGACCAATAGTAGTTTCCGATGCACATCTGGAGGCATTCTGTAATCTGTGGACTATCAGAGTGTTGATGAACCACAGAAATTGCATTGGGATTAAATACAACAGTCACCATGCGCACTTTCCTCCATGGCGAGCAATGTCTCAAACAGTCTACGCTTTGATCGTTCCCTGTAAGACCAGTAGTAGTTTCCGATGCACATCTGGAGGCATTCTGTAATCTGTTGACCTTCAAGGTGTTGATTAAACACAGAAATTCCATCGGGATTGAATACAACAATCACCATGCGCACTTTCCTAAATGCGAGTAATGTCTCAAACAGTCTACGATTTGATCGTTCCCTGGAAGACCAGTAGTAGTTTCTGATGCACATCTGGTGGCATTCTGTAATCTGTGGACTATCAGAGTGTTGATGAAACACAGAAATTGCATCGGGATTGAATACAACAGTCACCATGCGCACTTTCCTCCATGGGAGTAATGGCTCAAACAGTCTACGCTTTGATCGTTCCCTGGAAGACCAGTAGTAGTTTCCGATGCACATCTGGAGGCATTCTGTAATCTGTGGACTATCAGACTGTTGATGAAACACAGAAATTCCATCGGGATTGAATACAACATTCACCATGCGCACTTTCCTCAATGGGAGTAATGTCTCAAACAGTCTACGGTTTGATCGTTCCCTGGAAGACCAGTAGTAGTTTGCGATGCACATCTGGAGGCATTCTGTAATCTGTGGACTATCAGAGTGTTGATGAAACACAGAAATTGCATCGGGATTGAATACAACAGTCACCTTGCG
Organism: Schistocerca gregaria; assembly: GCF_023897955.1. Classification (NCBI taxonomy): domain Eukaryota; kingdom Metazoa; phylum Arthropoda; class Insecta; order Orthoptera; family Acrididae; genus Schistocerca; species Schistocerca gregaria. The sequence continues at coordinate 2,529,897 of NW_026061890.1, read as the reverse complement.
CACTTTCCTCCATGGGAGTAATGTCTCAAACAGTCTACGCTTTGATCGTTCCCTGGAAGACCAGTAGTAGTTTCCGATGCACATCTGGAGGCATTCTGTAATCTGTGGACTATCAGACTGTTGATGAAACACAGAAATTCCATCGGGATTGAATACAACATTCACCATGCCCACTTTCCTCAATGGGAGTAATGTCTCAAACAGTCTACGATTTGATCGTTCCCTGGAAGACCAGTAGTAGTTTGCGATGCACATCTGGAGGCATTCTGTAATCTGTGGACTATCAGACTGTTGATGAAACACAGAAATTCCATCGGGATTGAATACAGCGGTCACCATGCGCACTTTCCTCCATGGGAGTAATGTCTCAAACAGTCTACGTTTTGATCGTTCCCTGGAAGACCAGCAGTAGTTTCCGATGCACATCTGGTGTCATTCTGTAATCTATGGACTATCAGAGTGTTGATGAAACAAAGAAATTGCATAGGCATTGAATACATCAGTCACCATGCGCACTTTCCTCCATGGAAGTAATGTCTCAAACAGTCTACACTTTGATCGTTCCCTGGAAGACCAGTATTAGTTTCCGATGCACATTTGGTTTGCATTCTGTAATCTGTGGACTATCAGAGAGTTGATGAAACACAGAAATTGCATTGGGATGAATTCAACATGCGCACTTTCCTCCACTGGCGTAATGCCTCAAACAGTCTACGATTTTATTGTTCTCTGGAAGACCAGTAGTAGTTTCAGATGCACATCTGGTAGCATTTTGTAATCTGTGGACTATCAGAGTGTTGATGAAACACATAAATTACATCGGGATTGAACACAATAGTAACCATGCGCACTTTCCTCCACCGGAGTAATGTCTCAAACAGTCTACGCTTTGATCGTTCCCTGGAAGACCAGCAGTAGTTTCCGATGCACATCTGGTGTCATTCTGTAATCTATGGACTATCAGAGTGTTGATGAAACAAAGAAATTGCATAGGCATTGAATACATCAGTCACCATGCGCACTTTCCTCCATGGAAGTAATGTCTCAAACAGTCTACACTTTGATCGTTCCCTGGAAGACCAGTATTAGTTTCCGATGCACATCTGGTGGCATTCTGTAATCTGTGGACCATCAGAGTATTGATGAAACACAGAAATTGCATCGGGATTAAATACAACAGTCACCACGCGCACTTTCCTCCACGGGAGTAATGTCTCAAACAGTCTACGCTTTGATCGTTCCCTGGAAGACCAGTAGGAGTTTCCGATGCACATCTGGTGGCATTCTGTAATCTGTGGTCTATCAGAGTGTTGATGAAACACAGAAAATGCATCGGGATTAAATACAACAGTCACCATGCGCACTTTCCTCCATGGGAGTAATGTCTCAAACAGTCTACGATTTGATCGTTCCCTGGAAGACCAGTAGTAGTTTCCGATGCACATCTGGAGGCATTCTGTAATCTGTGGACTATAAGACTGTTGATGAAACACAGAAATTGCATCGGGATGGAATACAACAGTCACCATGCGCACTTTCCTCCATGGGAGTAATGTCTCAAACATTCTACGCATTGATCGTTCCCTGGAAGACCAGTATTAGTATCCGATGCACATCTGGAGGCATTCTGTAATCTGTGGACTATCAGACTGTTGATGAAACACAGAAATTCCATCGGAATTGAATACAACAGTCACCATGCGCACTTTCCACAAAGGGAGTAATGTCTCCAACAGTCGACGATTTAATCGTTCCCTGGAAGACCAGAAGTAGTTTCCGATGCACAACTGGAGGCATTCTCTAATCTGTGGACTATCAGAGTCTTGATGAAACACAGAAATTGCATCGGGAATGAATACAACAGTCACCATGCGCACTTTCCTCCATGGGAGTAATGTCTCAAACAGTCTACGCTTTGATCGTTCCATGGAAGACCAGTATTAATTTCCGATGGACATCTGGTTCCATTCTGTAATCTGTGGACCATCAGAGTGTTGATGAAACACAGAAATTGCATCGGGATTGAATACAACAGTCACCACGCGCACTTTCCTCCACGGGAGTAAAGTCTCAGACAGTCTACGCTGTGATCGTTCCCTGGAAGACCAGTAGTAGTTTCCGATGCACATCTGGTGGCATTCTGTAATCTGTGGACTATCAGAGTGTTGATGAAACACAGAAATTGCATCGGGATTGAATGCAACAGTCACCATTCGCACTTTCCTCCATGGGAGTAATGTCTCAAATAGTCCACGCTTTGATCGTTCCCTGGCTGACCAGTAGTAGTTTCCGATGCACATCTGGTGGCATTCTGTAATCTGTGGACTATCAGAGTATTGATGAAACACAGAAATTGCATCGGGATTGAATACAACTGTCACCATGCGCACTTTCCTCAATGTGAGTAATGTCTCAAACAATTTACGTTTTGATCGTTCCCTGGAAGACCAGTAGTAGTTTCTGATGCACATCTGGTGGCATTCTGTAATCTGTGGACTATCAGAGTGTTGATGAAACATAGAAATTGCATCGGGATTGAATTCACCATGCCCACTTTCCTCCACTGGAGCAATGTCTCAAACAGTCTACGCTTTGATTGTTCTCTGGAAGACCAGTAGTAGTTTCCGATGCACATCTGGTTGCATTCTGTAATCTGTGGACTATCGGAGTGTTGATGAAACACAGAATTTGAATCGGGATTGAATACAACAGTCACCATGCGCACTTTCCTCCACGGGAGTAATGTCTCAAACAGTCTACGCTTTGATCGTTCCCTGGAAGACCAGTAGTAGTTTCCGATGCACATCTGGTGGCATTCTGCAATCTGTGGACTATCAGAGTATTGATGAAACACAGAAATTGCATCGGCATTGAATACAACAGTCACCATGCGCACATTCCTCCATGGGAGTTATTTCTCAAACAGTCTACGCTTTGATCGTTCCTGGAAGACCAGTAGTAGTTTCCGGTGCACATCTGGTGGCATTCTGTAATCCGTGGACTATGAGAGTGTTGATGAAACACAGAAATTGCATCGGGATTGAATACAACAGCCACCATGCGCACTTTCCTCCACGGGAATAATGTCTCAAACAGTCTACGCTTTGATCGTTCCCTGGAAGACCAGTAGTAGTTTCCAATGCACATCTGGAGGCATTCTGTAATCTGTGGACTATCAGACTGTTGATGAAACACAGAAATTCCATCGGGATTAAATACAACAGTCATCATGCGCACTTCCCTCCATGGGAGTAATGTCTCAAACAGTCTACGCTTTGATCGTTCCCTGGAAGACCAGAAGTAGTTTCCGATGCACAACTGGAGGCATTCTGTAATCTGTGGACTATCAGAGTGTTCACGAAACACAGAAATTGCATCGGGATTGAATACAAAAGTCACCATACGCACTTTCCTCCATGGGAGTGATGTCTCAAACAGTCTACGCTTTGATCGTTCCCTGGAAGACCAGTAGTAGTTTCCGATGCACATCTGGTGGCATTCTGTAATCTGTGGACTATCAGAGTGTTGATGAAACACAGAAATTGCATCGGGATTGAATGCAACAGTCACCATTCGCACTTTCCTCCATGGGAGTAATGTCTCAAATAGTCCACGCTTTGATCGTTCCCTTGCTGACCAGTAGTAGTTTCCGATGCACATCTGGTGGCAGTCTGTAATCTGTGGACTATCAGCGTATTGATGAAACACTGAAATTGCATCGGGATTGAATACAACTGTCACCATGTGCACTTTCCTCAATGTGAGTAATGTCTCAAACAATTTACGTTTTGATCGTTCCCTGGAAGACCAGTAGTAGTTTCTGATGCACATCTGGTGGCATTCTGTAATCTGTGGACTATCAGAGTGTTGATGAAACAAAGAAATTGCATCGGGATTGAATTCAACATGCCCACTTTCCTCCACCGGGGTAATGTCTCAAACAGTCTACGCTTTGATTGTTCTCTGGAAGACCAGTAGTAGTTTCCGATGCACATATGGTTGCATTCTGTAATCTGTGGACTATCGGATTGTTGATGAAACTCAGAATTTGAATCGGGATTGAATACAACAGTCACCATGCGCACTTTCCTCCACCGGAGAAATGTCTCAAACAGTCTACCCTTTGATCGTTCCCTTTAAGGCCAGTAGTAGTTTCCGATGCACATCTGATGGCATTCTGTAATCTGTGGACTATCAGAGTGTTGATGAAACACAGAAATTGCATCGGCATTAAATACAACAGTCACCACGCGCACTTTCCTCCATGGAAGTAATGTCTCAAACAGTCTACGCTCTGATCGTTCCTGGAAGACCAGTAGTAGTTTCCGGTGCACATCTGGTGGCATCCTGTAATGTGTGGACTATCAGAGTGTTAATGAAACACAGAAATTGCATTTGGATTGAATACAACAGTCACCATCCGCACTTTCCTCCATGGGAATAATGTCTCAAACAGTCTACGATTTGATCGTTCCCTGGAAGACCAATAGTAGTTTCCGATGCACATCTGGAGGCATTCTGTAATCTGTGGACTATAAGACAGTTGATGAAACACAGAAATTGCATCGGGATTGAATACAACAGTCACCATGCACACTTTCCTCCATGGGAGTAATGTCTCAAACAGTCTACGCTTTGATCGTTCCCTGGAAGACCAGTAGTAGTTTCCAATGCACATCTGGAGGCATTCTGTAATCTGTGGACTATCAGACTGTTGATGAAACACAGAAATTCCATCGGGATTAAATACAACAGTCACCATGCGCACTTCCCTCCATGGGAGTAATGTCTCAGACAGTCTACGATTTGATCGTTCCCTGGAAGACCAGTAGTAGTTTCCGATGCACATTTGGTGGCATTCTGCAATCTGTGGACTATCAGAGTATTGATGAAACACAGAAATTGCATCGGCATTGAATACAACAGTCACCATGCGCACTTTCCTCCATGGGAGTAATTTCTCAAACAGTCTACGCTTTGATCGTTCCTGGAAGACCAGTAGTAGTTTCCGGTGCACATCTGGTGGCATTCTGTAATCCGTGGACTATGAGAGTGTTGATGAAACACAGAAATTGCATCGGGATTGAATTCACCATGCCCACTTTCCTCCACCGGAGTAATGTCTCTAACAGTCTACGCTTTGATTGTTCTCTGGAAGACCAGTAGTAGTTTCCGATGCACATCTGGTTGCATTCTGTAATCTGTGGACTATCGGAGTGTTGATGAAACTCAGAATTTGAATCGGGATTGAATACAACAGTCACCATGCGCATTTTCCTCCACGGGAGTAATGTCTCAAACAGTCTACGCTTTGATCGTTCCCTGGAAGACCAGTAGTAGTTTCCGATGCACATCTAGTGGCATTCTGCAATCTGTGGACTATCAGAGTATTGATGAAACACAGAAATTGCATCGGCATTGAATACAACAGTCACCATGCGCACTTTCCTAAATGGGAGTAATTTCTCAAACAGTCTACGCTTTGATCGTTCCTGGAAGACCAGTAGTAGTTTCCGGTGCACATCTGGTGGCATTCTGTAATCCGTGGACTATGAGAGTGTTGATGAAACACAGAAATTGCATCGGGATTGAATACAACAGTCACCATGCGCACTTTACTCCACGGGAATAATGTCTCAAGCAGTCTACGCTTTGATCGTTCACTGGAAGACCAGTAGTAGTTTCAGATGCATGTCTGGTGGAATTCTGTAATCTGTGGACTATCAGACTGTTGATGAAACACAGAAATTGCATCGGGATTGAATACAACAGTCACCATGCACACTTTCCTTCATAGGAGTAATGTCTCAAACAGTCTACGATTTGATCGTTCCCTGGAAGACCAGTAGTAGTTTCTGATGCACATCTGGAGGCATTCTGTAATCTGTGGACTATAAGACTGTTGATGAAACACAGAAATTGCATCGGGATTGAATACAACAGTCACCATGCGCACTTTCCTCCATGAGAGCAATGTCTCAAAGAGTTTAGGCTCTGATCGTTCCCTGGAAGACCAGTAGTAGGTTCCGATGCACATCTGGTGGCATTCTGTAATCTGTGGACTATCAGAGTGTTGATGAAACACAGAAATTGCATCGCGATTGAATTCACCATGCGCACCTTCCTCCACCAGAGTAATGTCTCAAACAGTCTACGCTTTGATTGTTCTCTGGAAGACCAGTAGTAGTTTCCAATGCACATCTGGTGGCATTTTGTAATCTGTGGACTCTCAGAGAGTTGATGAAACACAGAAATTGCATCGGGATTGAATACAATAGTCACCATGCGCACTTTCCTCCACCGGAGAAAGGTCTCAAACTGTCTACCCTTTGATCGTTCCCTTTAAGACCAGTAGTAGTTTCCGATGCACATCTGGTGGCATTCTGTAATCTGTGGACTATCAGAGTGTTGATGAAACACAGAAATTGCATCGGCTTTAAATACAACACTCACCATGCGCACTTTCCTCCATGGGAGTAATGTCTCAAACAGTCTACGCTCTGATCGTTCCTGGAAGACCAGTAGTAGTTTCCGGTGCACATCTGGTGGCATTCTGTAATGTGTGGTATCAGAGTGTTAATGAAACACACAAATTGCATTTGGATTGAATACAACAGTCACCATCCGCACTTTCCTCCATGGGAATAATGTCTCAAACAGTCTACGATTTGATCGTTCCCTGGAAGACCAGTAGTAGTTTCCGATGCACATCTGGAGGCATTCTGTAATCTGTGGACCATAAGACTGTTGATGAAACACAGAAATTGCATCGGGATTGAATACAACAGTCACCATGCGCACTTTCCTCCATGGGAGTAATGTCTCAAACAGTCTACGCTTTGATCGTTCCCTGGAAGACCAGTAGTAGTTTCCAAAGCACATCTGGAGGCATTCTGTAATCTGTGGACTATCAGACTGTTGATGAAACACAGAAATTCCATCGGGGTTAAATACAACAGTCACCATGCGCACTTCCCTCCATGGGAGTAATGTCTCAAACAGTCTACGCTTTGATCGTTCCCTGGAAGACCAGAAGTAGTTTCCGATGCACAACTGGAGGCTTTCTGTAATCTGTGGACTATCAGAGTGTTGATGAAACACAGAAATTGCATCGGGATTGAATACAAAAGTCACCATACGCACTTTCCTCCATGAGAGTGATGTCTCAAACAGTCTACGCTTTGATCGTTCCCTGGAAGACCAGTATTAGTTTGCGATGGACATCTGGTTTCATTCTGTAATCTGTGGACCATCAGAGTGTTGATGAAACACAGAAATTGCATCGGGATTGAATACAACAGTCACCACGCGCACCTTCCCCCTCGGGAGTAATGTCTCAAACAGTCTACGCTTTGATCGTTCCCTTGAAGACCACTATTAGTTTCCGATGCACATCTGGTGGCATTCTGTAATCTGTGGACTATCAGAGTGTCGATGAAACACAGAAATTGCATCGGGTTTGAATACAACAGTCACCATTCACACTTTCCTCCATGGGAGTAATGTCTCAAACAGTCCACGCTTTGATCGTTCCCTGGAAGACCAGTAGTAGTTTCCGATGCACATCTGGTGGCATTCTGTAATCTGTGGTCTATCAGGGTATTGATGAAACACAAAAAATGGCATCGTGATTGAATACAACAGTCACCATGCGCACTTTCCTCAATGTGAGTAATGTCTCAAACAATTTACGTTTTGATCGTTCCCTGGAAGACCAGTAGTAGTTTCCGATGCACATCTGGTGGCATTTTGTAATCTGTGGACTATCAGAGTGTTGATGAAACACAGAAATTGCATCGGGATTGAATACAACAGTCACCATGCGCACTTTCATCCACCGGAGTAATGTCGCAAACAGGCTACGCTTTGATCGTTCCCTGGAAGACCAGTAGTAGTTTCCGATTCACATCTGGTGGCATTCTGTAATCTGTGGACTATCAGAGTGTTGATGAAACACAGAAATTGCATCGGGATTGAATACAACAGTCGCCATGCGCACTTTCCTCCATGGGAGTAGTGTCTCAAACAGTCTACGCTTTTATCGTTCCCTTCAAGACCAGTAGTAGTTTCCGATGCACATCTGGAGGCATTCTGTGGTCTGTGGACTATCAGAGTGTTGATGAACCACAGAAATTGCATTTTGATGAAATACAACAGTCACCATGCGCACTTTCCTCCATGGCGGGCAATGTCTCAAACAGACTACGCTATGATCGTTCCCTGGAAGACCAGTAGTAGTTTCCGATGCACATCTGGAGGCATTCTGTAATCTGTTGACCTTCAAAGTGTTGATTAAACACAGAAATTGCATCGAGATTGAATACAGCAGTTACCATGCGCACTTTCCTCCATGGGAGTAATGATTCAAACAGTCTACGTTTTGATCGTTCCCTGGCAAACCAGTGGTAGCTTACGATGCACATCTATAGGCATTCTGTAATCTGTGGACTATCAGAGTGTTGATGAAACACAGAAATTGCATCGGGATTGAATACAACAGTCACCTTGTGCACTTTCCTATATGGGAGTAATGTCTCAAACAGTGTACGCTTTGATCGTTCCCTGGAAGACCAGTAGTAGTTTCCGATGCACATCTGGAGACATTCTGTAATCTGTGGACTATAAGACTGTTGATGAAACACAGAAATTGCATCGGGATTGAATACAACAGTCACCATGGGCACTTTCCTCCACTGGCGTAATGTCTCAAACAGTCTACGCTTTGATCGTTCCCTGGAAGACCAGCAGTAGTTTCCGATGCACATCTGGTGGCATTCTGTAGTCTATGGACTATCAGAGTGTTAATGAAACAAAGAAATTGCATCGGCATTGAATACAACAGTCACAATGCGCACTTTCCTCCATGGAAGTAATGTCTCAAACAGTCTACACTTTGATCGTTCCCTGGAAGACCAGTATTAGTTTCCGATGCACATCTGGTGGCATTCTGTAATCTGTGGACCATCAGAGTATTGATGAAACACAGAAATTGCATCGGGATTAAATACAACAGTCACCACGCGCACTTTCCTCCACGGGAGTAATGTCTCAAACAGTCTACGCTTTGATCGTTCCCTGGAAGACCAGTAGGAGTTTCCGATGCACATCTGGTGGCATTCTGTAATCTGTGGTCTATCAGAGTGTTGATGAAACACAGAAAATGCATCGGGATTAAATACAACAGTCACCATGCGCACTTTCCTCCATGGGAGTAATGTCTCAAACAGTCTACGATTTGATCGTTCCCTGAAAGACCAGTAGTAGTTTCCGATGCACATCTGGAGGCATTCTGTAATCTGTGGACTATAAGACTGTTGATGAAACACAGAAATTGCATCGGGATGGAATACAACAGTCACCATGCGCACTTTCCTCCATGGGAGTAATGTCTCAAACAGTCTACGCTTTGATCGTTCCCTGGAAGACCAGTAGTAAATTCCGATGCACATCTGGAAGCATTCTGTAATCTGTGGACCATCAGAGTGTTGATGAAACACAGAAATTGCATCGGGATTGAATGCAACAGTCACCATTCGCACTTTCCTCCATGGGAGTAACGTCTCAAATAGTCCACGTTTTGAACGTTCCCTGGCTGACCAGTAGTAGTTTCCGATGCACATCTGGTGGCATTCTGTAATCTGTGGACTATCAGAGTATTGATGAAACACAGAAATTGCATCGGGATTGAATACAACTGTCACCATGCGCACTTTCCTCAATGTGACTAATGTCTCAAACAATTTACGCTTTGATCGTTCCCTGGAAGACCAGTAGTAGTTTCCGATGCACATCTGGTGGCATTCTGTAATCTGTGGACTATCAGAGTGTTGATGAAACATAGAAATTGCATCGGGATTGAATTCACCATGCCCACTTTCCTCCACCGGAGTAATGTCTCAAACAGTCTACGCTTTGATTGTTCTCTGGAATACCAGTAGTAGTTTCCGATGCACATCTGGTGGCATTCTGTAATCCGTGGACTATGAGAGTGTTGATGAAACACAGAAATTGCATCGGGATTGAATACAAAAGCCACCATACGCACTTTCCTCCATGGGAGTGATGTCTCAAACAGTCCACGCTTTGATCGTTCCCTGGAAGACCAGTGGTAGTTTCCGATGCACATCTGGTGGCATTCTGTAATCTGTGGACTATCAGAGTATTGATGAAACACAAAACATGGCATCGTGATTGAATACAACAGTCACCATGCGCACTTTCCTCAATGTGAGTAATGTCTCAAACAATTTACGATTTGATCGTTCCCTGGAAGACCAGTAGTAGTTTCCGATGCACATCTGGTGGCATTTTGTAATCTGTGGACTATCAGAGTGTTGATGAAACACAGAAATTGCATCGGGATTGAATACAACAGTCGCCATGCGCACTTTCCTCCATGGGAGTAGTGTCTCAAACAGTCTACGCTTTGATCGTTCCCTGGAAGACCAGTAGTAGTTTCCGATGCACATCTGGTGGCATTCTGTAATCTGTGGACTATCATAGTGTTGATGAAACACAGAAATTGCATCGGGATTGAATACAACAGTCGCCATGCGCACTTTCCTCCATGGGAGTAGTGTCTCAAACAGTCTACGCTTTTATCGTTCCCTTCAAGACCAGTAGTAGCTTCCGATGCACATCTGGAGGCATTCTGTGGTCTGTGGACTATCAGAGTGTTGATGAACCACAGAAATTGCATTTTGATTAAATACAACAGTCACCATGCGCACTTTCCTCCATGGCGAGCAATGTCTCAAACAGACTACGCTTTGATCGTTCCCTGGAAGACCAGTAGTAGTTTCCGATGCACATCTGGTGGCATTCTGTAATCTGTGGACTATCAGAGTGTCGATGAAACAAAGAAATTGCATCGGGTTTGAATACAACAGTCACCATTCGCACTTTCCTCCATGGGAGTAATGTCTCAAACAGTCCACGCTTTTATCGTTCCCTGGAAGACCAGTAGTAGTTTCCGATGCACATCTGGTGGCATTCTGTAATCCTTGGACTATCAGAGTATTGATGAAACACAAAAAATGGCATCGTGATTGAATACAACAGTCACCATGCGCACTTTCCTCAATGTGAGTAATGTCTCAAACAATTTACGTTTTGATCGTTCCCTGGAAGACCAGTAGTAGTTTCCGATGCACATCTGGTGGCATTCTGTAATCTGTGGACTATCAGAGTGTTGATGAAACACAGAAATTGCATCGGGATTGAATACAACAGTCACCATGCGCACTTTCATCCACCGGAGTAATGTCGCAAACAGGCTACGCTTTGATCGTTCCCTGGAAGACCAGTAGTAGTTTCCGATTCACATCTGGTGGCATTCTGTAATCCGTGGACTATCAGAGTGTTGATGAAACACAGAAATGGCATCGGGATTGAATAAAACAGTCGCCATGCGTACTTTCCTCCACGGGAGTAGTGTCTCTAACAGTCTACGCTTTTATCGTTCCCTTCAAGACCAGTAGTAGTTTCCGATGCACATCTGGAGGCATTCTGCGGTCTGTGGACTATCAGAGTGTTGATGAACCACAGAAATTGCATTTTGATGAAATACAACAGTCACCATGCGCACTTTCCTCCATGGCGAGCAATGTCTCAAACAGACTACGCTTTGATCGTTCCCTGGAAGACCAGTAGTAGTTTCCGATGCACATCTGGAGGCATTCTGTAATCTGTTGACCTTCAAAGTGTTGATTAGACACAGAAATTGCATCGGGATTGAATACAGCAGTTACCATGCGCACTTTCCTCCATGGGAGTAATGTTTCAAACAGTCTACGTTTTGATCGTTCCCTGGAAAACCAGTGGTAGCTTACGATGCACATCTATAGGCATTCTGTAATCTGTGGACTATCAGAGTGTTGATGAAACACAGAAATTGCATCGGGATTGAATACAACAGTCACCACGCGCACCTTCCCCCTCGGGAGTAATGTCTCAAACAGTCTACGCTTTGATCGTTCCCTTGAAGACCACTATTAGTTTCCGATGCACATCTGGTGGCATTCTGTAATCTGTGGACTATCAGAGTGTCGATGAAACACAGAAATTGCATCGGGTTTGAATACAACAGTCACCATTCACACTTTTTTCCATGGGAGTAATGTCTCAAACAGTCCACGCTTTGATCGTTCCCTGGAAGACCAGTAGTAGTTTCCGATGCACATCTGGTGGCATTCTGTAATCTGTGGTCTATCAGGGTATTGATGAAACACAAAAAATGGCATCGTGATTGAATACAACAGTCACCATGCGCACTTTCCTCAATGTGAGTAATGTCTCAAACAATTTACGTTTTGATCGTTCCCTGGAAGACCAGTAGTAGTTTCCGATGCACATCTGGTGGCATTTTGTAATCTGTGGACTATCAGAGTGTTGATGAAACACAGAAATTGCATCGGGATTGAATACAACAGTCACCATGCGCACTTTCATCCACCGGAGTAATGTCGCAAACAGGCTACGCTTTGATCGTTCCCTGGAAGACCAGTAGTAGTTTCCGATTCACATCTGGTGGCATTCTGTAATCTGTGGACTATCAGAGTGTTGATGAAACACAGAAATTGCATCGGGATTGAATACAACAGTCGCCATGCGCACTTTCCTCCATGGGAGTAGTGTCTCAAACAGTCTACGCTTTTATCGTTCCCTTCAAGACCAGTAGTAGTTTCCGATGCACATCTGGAGGCATTCTGTGGTCTGTGGACTATCAGAGTGTTGATGAACCACAGAAATTGCATTTTGATGAAATACAACAGACACCATGCGCACTTTCCTCCATGGCGAGCAATGTCTCAAACAGACTACGCTATGATCGTTCCCTGGAAGACCAGTAGTAGTTTCCGATGCACATCTGGAGGCATTCTGTAATCTGTTGACCTTCAAAGTGTTGATTAAACACAGAAATTGCATCGGGATTGAATACAGCAGTTACCATGCGCACTTTCCTCCATGGGAGTAATGTTTCAAACAGTCTACGTTTTGATCGTTCCCTGGAAAACCAGTGGTAGCTTACGATGCACATCTATGGGCATTCTGTAATCTGTGGACTATCAGAGTGTTGATGAAACACAGAAATTGCATCGGGATTGAATACAACAGTCACCTTGTGCACTTTCCTATATGGGAGTAATGTCTCAAACAGTGTACGCTTTGATCGTTCCCTGGAAGACCAGTAGTAGTTTCCGATGCACATCTGGAGACATTCTGTAATCTGTGGACTATCAGACTGTTGATGAAACAGAGAAATTCCATCGGGATTGAATACAACATTCACCATGCGCACTTTCCTCCATGGGAGTTGTGTCTCAAACAGTCTACGATTAGATCGTTCCCTGGAAGACCAGTAGTAGTTTGCGATGCACATCTGGAGGCATTCTGTAATCTGTGGACTATAAGACTGTTGATGAAACACAGAAATTGCATCGGGATTGAATACAACAGTCACCATGGGCACTTTCCTCCACTGGCGTAATGTCTCAAACAGTCAACGCTTTGATCGTTCCCTGGAAGACCAGCAGTAGTTTCCGATGCACATCTGGTGGCATTCTGTAGTCTATGGACTATCAGAGTGTTAATGAAACAAAGAAATTGCATCGGCATTGAATACAACAGTCACCATGCGCACTTTCCTCCATGGAAGTAATGTCTCAAACAGTCTACACTTTGATCGTTCCCTGGAAGACCAGTATTAGTTTCCGATGCACATCTGGTGGCATTCTGTAATCTGTGGACCATCAGAGTATTGATGAAACACAGAAATTGCATCGGGATTAAATACAACAGTCACCACGCGCACTTTCCTCCACGGGAGTAATGTCTCAAACAGTCTACGCTTTGATCGTTCCCTGGAAGACCAGTAGGAGTTTCCGATGCACATCTGGTGGCATTCTGTAATCTGTGGTCTATCAGAGTGTTGATGAAACACAGAAAATGCATCGGGATTAAATACAACAGTCACCATGCGCACTTTCCTCCATGGGAGTAATGTCTCAAACAGTCTACGATTTGATCGTTCCCTGGAAGACCAGTAGTAGTTTCCGATGCACATCTGGAGGCATTCTGTAATCTGTGGACTATAAGACTGTTGATGAAACACAGAAATTGCATCGGGATGGAATACAACAGTCACCATGCGCACTTTCCTCCATGGGAGTAATGTCTCAAACAGTCTACGCTTTGATCGTTCCCTGGAAGACCAGTAGTAGTTTCCGATGCACATCTGGAAGCATTCTGTAATCTGTGGACCATCAGAGTGTTGATGAAACACAGAAATTGCATCGGGATTGAATGCAACAGTCACCATTCGCACTTTCCTCCATGGGAGTAACGTCTCAAATAGTCCACGTTTTGAACGTTCCCTGGCTGACCAGTAGTAGTTTCCGATGCACATCTGGTGGCATTCTGTAATCTGTGGACTATCAGAGTATTGATGAAACACAGAAATTGCATCGGGATTGAATACAACTGTCACCATGCGCACTTTCCTCAATGTGACTAATGTCTCAAACAATTTACGCTTTGATCGTTCCCTGGAAGACCAGTAGTAGTTTCCGATGCACATCTGGTGGCATTCTGTAATCTGTGGACTATCAGAGTGTTGATGAAACATAGAAATTGCATCGGGATTGAATTCACCATGCCCACTTTCCTCCACCGGAGTAATGTCTCAAACAGTCTACGCTTTGATTGTTCTCTGGAATACCAGTAGTAGTTTCCGGTGCACATCTGGTGGCATTCTGTAATCCGTGGACTATGAGAGTGTTGATGAAACACAGAAATTGCATCGGGATTGAATACAAAAGCCACCATACGCACTTTCCTCCATGGGAGTGATGTCTCAAACAGTCCACGCTTTGATCGTTCCCTGGAAGACCAGTAGTAGTTTCCGATGCACATCTGGTGGCATTCTGTAATCTGTGGACTATCAGAGTATTGATGAAACACAAAACATGGCATCGTGATTGAATACAACAGTCACCATGCGCACTTTCCTCAATGTGAGTAATGTCTCAAACAATTTACGATTTGATCGTTCCCTGGAAGACCAGTAGTAGTTTCCGATGCACATCTGGTGGCATTTTGTAATCTGTGGACTATCAGAGTGTTGATGAAACACAGAAATTGCATCGGGATTGAATACAACAGTCACCATGCGCACTTTCCTCCACCGGAGTAATGTCGCAAACAGTCTACGCTTTGATCGTTCCCTGGAAGACCAGTAGTAGTTTCCGATGCACATCTGGTGGCATTCTGTAATCTGTGGACTATCAGAGTGTTGATGAAACACAGAAATTGCATCGGGATTGAATACAACAGTCGCCATGCGCACTTTCCTCCATGGGAGTAGTGTCTCAAACAGTCTACGCTTTTATCGTTCCCTTCAAGACCAGTAGTAGTTTCCGATGCACATCTGGAGGCATTCTGTGGTCTGTGGACTATCAGAGTGTTGATGAACCACAGAAATTGCATTTTGATTAAATACAACAGTCACCATGCGCACTTTCCTCCATGGCGAGCAATGTCTCAAACAGACTACGCTTTGATCGTTCCCTGGAAGACCAGTAGTAGTTTCCGATGCACATCTGGTGGCATTCTGTAATCTGTGGACTATCAGAGTGTCGATGAAACAAAGAAATTGCATCGGGTTTGAATACAACAGTCACCATTCGCACTTTCCTCCATGGAAGTAATGTCTCAAACAGTCCACGCTTTTATCGTTCCCTGGAAGACCAGTAGTAGTTTCCGATGCACATCTGGTGGCATTCTGTAATCTGTGGACTATCAGAGTATTGATGAAACACAAAAAATGGCATCGTGATTGAATACAACAGTCACCATGCGCACTTTCCTCAATGTGAGTAATGTCTCAAACAATTTACGTTTTGATCGTTCCCTGGAAGACCAGTAGTAGTTTCCGATGCACATCTGGTGGCATTCTGTAATCTGTGGACTATCAGAGTGTTGATGAAACACAGAAATTGCATCGGGATTGAATACAACAGTCACCATGCGCACTTTCATCCACCGGAGTAATGTCGCAAACAGGCTACGCTTTGATCGTTCCCTGGAAGACCAGTAGTAGTTTCCGATTCACATCTGGTGGCATTCTGTAATCCGTGGACTATCAGAGTGTTGATGAAACACAGAAATGGCATCGGGATTGAATAAAACAGTCGCCATGCGTACTTTCCTCCATGGGAGTAGTGTCTCAAACAGTCTACGCTTTTATCGTTCCCTTCAAGACCAGTAGTAGTTTCCGATGCACATCTGGAGGCATTCTGTGGTCTGTGGACTATCAGAGTGTTGATGAACCACAGAAATTGCATTTTGATGAAATACAACAGTCACCATGCGCACTTTCCTCCATGGCGAGCAATGTCTCAAACAGACTACGCTTTGATCGTTCCCTGGAAGACCAGTAGTAGTTTCCGATGCACATCTGGAGGCATTCTGTAATCTGTTGACCTTCAAAGTGTTGATTAAACACAGAAATTGCATCGGGATTGAATACAGCAGTTACCATGCGCACTTTCCTCCATGGGAGTAATGTTTCAAACAGTCTACGTTTTGATCGTTCCCTGGAAAACCAGTTGTAGCTTACGATGCACATCTATAGGCATTCTGTAATCTGTGGACTATCAGAGTGTTGATGAAACACAGAAATTGCATCGGGATTGAATACAACAGTCACCTTGTGCACTTTCCTATATGGGAGTAATGTCTCAAACAGTGTACGCTTTGATCGTTCCCTGGAAGACCAGTAGTAGTTTCCGATGCACATCTGGAGACATTCTGTAATCTGTGGACTATCAGACTGTTGATGAAACAGAGAAATTCCATCGGGATTGAATACAACATTCACCATGCGCACTTTCCTCCATGGGAGTAATGTCTCAAACAGTCTACGATTAGATCTTTCCCTGGAAGACCAGTAGTAGTTTGCGATGCACATCTGGAGGCATTCTGTAATCTGTGGACTATAAGACTGTTGATGAAACACAGAAATTGCATCGGGATTAAATACAACAGTCACCACGCGCACTTTCCTCCACGGGAGTAATGTCTCAAACAGTCTACGCTTTGATCGTTCCCTGGAAGACCAGTAGGAGTTTCCGATGCACATCTGGTGGCATTCTGTAATCTGTGGTCTATCAGAGTGTTGATGAAACACAGAAAATGCATCGGGATTAAATACAACAGTCACCATGCGCACTTTCCTCCATGGGAGTAATGTCTCAAACAGTCTACGATTTGATCGTTCCCTGGAAGACCAGTAGTAGTTTCCGATGCACATCTGGAGGCATTCTGTAATCTGTGGACTATAAGACTGTTGATGAAACACAGAAATTGCATCGGGATGGAATACAACAGTCACCATGCGCACTTTCCTCCATGGGAGTAATGTCTCAAACAGTCTACGCTTTGATCGTTCCCTGGAAGACCAGTAGTAGTTTCCGATGCACATCTGGAAGCATTCTGTAATCTGTGGACCATCAGAGTGTTGATGAAACACAGAAATTGCATCGGGATTGAATGCAACAGTCACCATTCGCACTTTCCTCCATGGGAGTAACGTCTCAAATAGTCCACGTTTTGAACGTTCCCTGGCTGACCAGTAGTAGTTTCCGATGCACATCTGGTGGCATTCTGTAATCTGTGGACTATCAGAGTATTGATGAAACACAGAAATTGCATCGGGATTGAATACAACTGTCACCATGTGCACTTTCCTCAATGTGACTAATGTCTCAAACAATTTACGCTTTGATCGTTCCCTGGAAGACCAGTAGTAGTTTCCGATGCACATCTGGTGGCATTCTGTAATCTGTGGACTATCAGAGTGTTGATGAAACATAGAAATTGCATCGGGATTGAATTCACCATGCCCACTTTCCTCCACCGGAGTAATGTCTCAAACAGTCTACGCTTTGATTGTTCTCTGGAATACCAGTAGTAGTTTCCGATGCACATCTGGTGGCATTCTGCAATCTGTGGACTATCAGAGTATTGATGAAACACAGAAATTGCATCGGCATTGAATACAACAGTCACCATGCGCACTTTCCTCCATGGGAGTAATTTCTCAAACAGTCTACGCTTTGATCGTTCCTGGAAGACCAGTAGTAGTTTCTGGTGCACATCTGGTGGCATTCTGTAATCCGTGGACTATGAGAGTGTTGATGAAACACAGAAATTGCATCGGGATTGAATACAACAGTCACCATGCACACTTTCCTGCACGGGAATAATGTCTCAAACAGTCTACGCTTTGATCGTTCCCTGGAAGACCAGTAGTAGTTTCAGATGCACATCTGGTGGCATTCTGTAATCCGTGGACTATGAGAGTGTTGATGAAACACAGAAATTGCATCGGGATTGAATACAAAAGCCACCATACGCACTTTCCTCCATGGGAGTGATGTCTCAAACAGTCCACGCTTTGATCGTTCCCTGGAAGACCAGTAGTAGTTTCCGATGCACATCTGGTGGCATTCTGTAATCTGTGGACTATCAGAGTATTGATGAAACACAAAACATGGCATCGTGATTGAATACAACAGTCACCATGCGCACTTTCCTCAATGTGAGTAATGTCTCAAACAATTTACGTTTTGATCGTTCCCTGGAAGACCAGTAGTAGTTTCCGATGCACATCTGGTGGCATTTTGTAATCTGTGGACTATAAGACTGTTGATGAAACACAGAAATTGCATCGGGATTGAATACAACAGTAACCATGGGCACTTTCCTCCACCGGAGTAATGTCTCAAACAGTCTACGCTTTGATCGTTCCCTGGAAGACCAGTAGGAGTTTCCGATGCACATCTGGTGGCATTCTGTAATCTGTGGACTATCAGAGTATTGATGAAACACAGAAATTGCATCGGGATTGAATACAACTGTCACCATGCGCACTATCCTCAATGTGTGTAATGTCTCAAACAATTTACGTTTTGATCGTTCCCTGGAAGACCAGTAGTAGTTTCTGATGCACATCTGGTGGCATTCTGTAAGCTGTGGACTAGCAGAGTGTTGATGAAACATAGAAATTGCATCGGGATTGAATTCACCATGCCCACTTTCCTCCACCGGAGTAATGTCTCAAACAGTCTACGCTTTGATTGTTCTCTGGAATACCAGTAGTAGTTTCCGATGCACATCTGGTGGCATTCTGCAATCTGTGGACTATCAGAGTATTGATGAAACACAGAAATTGCATCGGCATTGAATACAACAGTCACCATGCGCACTTTCCTCCATGGGAGTAATTTCTCAAACAGTCTACGCTTTGATCGTTCCTGGAAGACCAGTAGTAGTTTCCGGTGCACATCTGGTGGCATTCTGTAATCCGTGGACTATGAGAGTGTTGATGAAACACAGAAATTGCATCGGGATTGAATACAACAGTCACCATGCACACTTTCCTGCACGGGAATAATGTCTCAAACAGTCTACGCTTTGATCGTTCCCTGGAAGACCAGTAGTAGTTTCAGATGCACGTCTGATGGCATTCTGTAATCTGTGGACTATCAGACTGTTGATGAAACACAGAAATTGCATCGGGATTGAATACAACAGTCACCATGCACACTGTCCTTCATGGGAGTAATGTCTCAAACAGTCTACGATTTGATCGTTCCCTGGAAGACCAGTAGTAGTTTCTGATGCACATCTGGAGGCATTCTGTAATCTGTGGACTATAAGACTGTTGATGAAACACAGAAATTGCATCGGATTGAATACAACAGTCACCATGCGCACTTTCCTCCATGGGAGCAATGTCTCAAAGAGTTTATGCTCTGATCGTTCCCTGGAAGACCAGTAGTAGTTTCCGATGCACATCTGGTGGCATTCTGTAATCTGTGGACTATCACAGTGTCGATGAAACACAGAAATTGCATCGGGTTTGAATACAACAGTCACCATTCGCACTTTCCTCCATGGGAGTAATGTCTGAAGCAGTCCACGCTTTGATCTTTCCCTGGAAGACCAGTTGTAGTTTCCGATGCACATCTGGTGGCATTCTGTAATCTGTGAACTACCAGAGTATTGATGAAACACAAAAAATGGCATCGGGATTGAATACAACTGTCACCATGCGCACTATCCTCAATGTGAGTAATGTCTCAAACAATTTACGTTTTGATCGTTCCCTGGAAGACCAGTAGTAGTTTCTGATGCACATCTGGTGGCATTCTGTAAGCTGTGGACTAGCAGAGTGTTGATGAAACATAGAAATTGCATCGGGATTGAATTCACCATGCCCACTTTCCTCCACCAGAGGATTGTCTCAAACAGTCTACGCTTTGATTGTTCTCTGGAAGACCAGTAGTAGTTTCCGATGCAGATCTGGTGGCATTCTGTAATCGTTAGACTATCAGAGTGTTGATGAAACACAGAAATTGCATCGGGATTAAATACAACATTCACCATGCGCACTTTCCTCCATGGGAGTAATGTCTCAAACAGTCTACGATTTGATCGTTCCCTGGAAGACCATTAGTAGTTTGCGATGCACATCTGGAGGCATACTGTAATCTGTGGACTATAAGACTATTGATGAAACACAGAAATTGCATCGGCATTGAATACAACAGTCACCATGCGCACTTTCCTCCATGGGAGTAATGTCTCAAACAGTCTACGATTTGATCGTTCCTGGAAGACCAGTAGTAGTTTCCGATGCACATCTGGTGGCATTCTGTAATCTGTAGACTATCAGAGTGTTGATGAAACACAGAAATTGCATCGGGATGCAATACAACAGTCACCATGCGCATCTTCCTCCATTGGAGTAATGTCTCAAACAGTCTACGCTTTGATCGTTCAGTGGAAAACCAGTAGGAGTTTCCGATGCACATCTGGTGGCATTCTGTAATCTGTGGTCTATCAGAGTGTTGATGAAACACAGATAATGCATCGGGATTAGATACAACAGTCAACATGCGCAATTTCCTCCATGGGAGTAATGTCTCAAACAGTCTACGATTTGATCGTTCCCTGGAAGACCAGTAGTAGTTTCCGATGCACATCTGGAGGCATTCTGTAATCTGTGGACTATAAGACTGTTGATGAAACACAGAAATTTCATCGGGATGGAATACAACAGTCACCATGCGCACTTTCCTCCATGGGAGTAAGGTCTCAAACAGTCTACGCTTTGATCGTTCCCTGGAAGACCAGTAGTAGTTTCCGATGCACATCTGGAGGCATTCTGTAATCTGTGGACTATCAGACTGTTGACGAAACACAAAAATTCCATCGGAATTGAATACAACAGTCACCATGCGCACTTTCCTCCAAGGGAGTAATGTCTCCAACAGTCTACAATTTAACCGTTCCCTGGAAGACCAGAAGTATTTTCCGATGCACAACTGGAGGCATTCTGTAATCTGTGGACTATCAGAGTGTCGATGAAACACAGGAATTGCATCGCGAATGAATACAACTGTCACCATGCGCACTTTCCTCCATGGGTGTAATGTCTCAAACAGTCTACGCTTTGATCGTTCCATGGAAGACCAGTATTAATTTCCGATGTCCATCTGGTGGCATTCTGTAATCTGTGGACCATCAGAGTGTTGATGAAACACAGAAATTGCATCGGGATTGAATACAACAGTCACCACGCGCACTTTCCTCCACGGGATTAATGTCTCAAACAGTCTACGCTTTGATCGTTCCCTGGAAGACCACTAGTAGTTTCCGATGCACATCTGGTGGCATTCTGTAATCTGTGGACTATCAGAGTGTTGATGAAACACAGAAATTGCATCGGGATTGAATACAACAGTCACCATTCGCACTTTCTTATATGGGAGTAATGTCTCAAATAGTCCACGCTTTGATCGTTCCCTGGCAGACCAGTAGTAGTTTCCGATGCACAGCTGGTGGCATTCTGTAATCTGTGGACTATCAGAGTATTGATGAAACACAGAAATTACATCGGGATTGGATACAACAGTCACCATGCGCACTTTCCTCCATGGGAGCAATGTCTCAAAGAGTTTAGGCTCTGATCGTTCCCTGGAAGACCAGTAGTAGTTTCCGATGCACATCTGGTGGCATTCTGTAATCTGTGGACTATCAGAGTATTGATGAAACACAGAAATTGCATCGGGATTGAATTCACCATGCGCACCTTCCTCCACCGGAGTAATGTCTCAAACAGTCTACGCTTTGATCGTTCCCTTTAAGACCAGTAGTAGTTTCCGATGCACATCTGGTGGCATTCTGTAATCTGTGGACTATCAGAGAGTTGATGAAACACAGAAATTGCATCTGGATTGAATACAACAGTCACCATGCACACTTTCCTCCACCGGAGAAATGTCTCAAACAGTCTACCCTTTGATCGTTCCCTTTAAGACCAGTAGTAGTTTCCGATGCACATCTGGTGGCATTCTGTAATCTGTGGACTATCAGAGTGTTGATGAAACACAGAAATTGCATCGGCATTAAATACAACAGTCACCGTGCACACTTTCCTTCATGGGAGTAATGTCTCAAACAGTCTACGCTCTGATCGTTCCTGGAAGACCAGTAGTAGTTTCCGATGCACATCTGGAGGCATTCTGTAATCTGTGGACTATAAGACTGTTGATGAAACACAGAAATTGCATCGGGATTGAATACAACAGTCACCATGCGCACTTTCCTCCATGGGAGTAATGTCACAAACAGTCTACGCTTTGATCGTTCCCTGGAAGACCAGTAGTAGTTTCCAATGCACATCTGGAGGCATTCTGTAATCTGTGGACTATCAGACTGTTGATGAAACACAGAAATTCCATCGGGATTAAATACAACAGTCACCATGCGCACTTCCCTCCATGGGAGTAATGTCTCAAACAGACTACGCTTTGATCGTTCCCTGGAAGACCAGAAGTAGTTTCCGATGCACAACTGGAGGCATTCTGTAATCTGTCGACTATCAGAGTGTTGATGAAACACAGAAATTGCATCGGGATTGAATACAACAGTCACCAATCGCACTTTCCTCCATGGGAGTAATGTCTCTAACAGTCCACGCTTTGATCGTTCCCTGGAAGACCATTATTAGTTTCCGATGCACATCTGGTGGCATTCTGTAATCTGTGGACTATCAGAGTGTCGATGAAACACAGAAATTGCTACGGGTTTGAATACAACAGTCACCATTCGCACTTTCCTCCATGGGAGTAATGTCTCAAACAGTCCACGCTTTGATCGTTCCCTGGAAGACCAGTAGTAGTTTCCGATGCAGATCTGGTGGCATTCTGTAATCTTTAGACTATCAGAGTGTTGATGAAACACAGAAATTGCATCGGGATTGAATACAACAGTCACCATCCGCACTTTCCTCAATGTGAGTAATGTCTCAATCAATTTACGCTTTGATCGTTCCCTGGAAGACCAATAGTAGTTTCCGATGCACATCTGGTGGCATTCTGTAATCTGTGGACTATCAGAGTGTTGATGAAACACAGAAATTGCATCGGGATTGAATACAACAGTCGCCATGCGCACTTTCCTCCATGGGAGTAGTGTCTCAAACAGTCTACGCTTTGATCGTTCCCTTCAAGACCAGTAGTAGTTTCCGATGCACATCTGGAGGCATTCTGTAGTCTGTGGACTATCAGAGTGTTGATGAACCACAGAAATTGCATTGGGATCAAAAACAACAGTCACCTTGTGCGCTTTCCTCCATGGGAGTAATGTCTCAAACAGTCTACGCTTTGATCGTTCCCTGGAAGACCAGTAGTAGTTTCCGATGCACATCTGGAGTCATTCTGTAATCTGTGGACTATCAGACTGTTGATGAAACAGAGAAATTCCATCGGGATTGAATACAAAATTCACCATGCGCACTTTACTCCATGGGAGTAATGTCTCAAACAGTCTACGATTTGATCGTTCCCTGGAAGACCAGTAGTAGTTTGCGATGCACATCTGGAGGCATTCTGTAATCTGTGGACTATAAGACTGTTGATGAAACACAGAAATTGCATCGGCATTGAATACAACAGTCACCATGCGCACTTTCCTCCATGGGAGTAATGTCTCAAACAGTCTACGATTTGATCGTTCCTGGAAGACCAGTAGTAGTTTCCGATTCACATCTGGTGGCTTTCTGTAATCTGTGGACTATCAGACTGTTGATGAAACACAGAAATTGCATCGGGATTGAATACAACAGTCACTATCCGCACTTTCCTCCATGGGAGTAATGTCTGAAACAGTCCACGCTTTGATCGTTCAGTGGAAAACCAGTAGGAGTTTCCGATGCACATCTGGTGGCATTCTGCAATCTGTGGACTATCAGACTGTTGATGAAACACAGAAATTGCATCGGGATTGAATACAACAGTCACCATGCGCACTTTCCTCCACTGGAGAAATGTCTCAAACAGTCTACCCTTTGATCGTTCCCTTTAAGACCAGTAGTAGTTTCCGATGCACATCTGGTGGCATTCTGTAATCTGTGGACTATCAGAGTGTTGATGAAACACAGAAATTGCATCGGCATTAAATACAACAGTCACCATGCGCACTTTCCTCCATGGGAGTAATGTGTCAAACAGTCTACGCTCTGATCGTTCCTGGAAGACCAGTAGTAGTTTCCGGTGCACATCTGGTGGCATTCTGTAATGTGTGGACTATCAGAGTGTTAATGAAACACAGAAATTGCATTTGGATTGAATACAACAGTCACCATCCGCACTTTCCTCCATGGGAATAATGTCTCAAACAGTCTACGATTTGATCGTTCCCTGGAAGACCAGTCGTAGTTCCCGATGCACATCTGGAGGCATTCTGTAATCTGTGGACTATAAGACTGTTGATGAAACACAGAAATTGCATCGGGATTGAATACAACAGTCACCATGCGCACTTTCCTCAATGTGAGTAATGTCTTAAACAGTCTACGCTTTGATCGTTCCCTGGAAGACCAGTAGTAGTTTCCAAAGCACATCTGGAGGCATTCTGTAATCTGTGGACTATCAGACTGTTGCTGAAACACAGAAATTCCATTGGGATTAAATACAACAGTCACCATGTGCACTTCCCTCCATTGGAGTAATGTCTCAAACAGTCTACGCTTTGATCGTTCCCTGGAAGACCAGAAGGACTTTCCGATGCACAACTGGAGGCATTCTGTAATCTGTGGACTATCAGAGTGTTGATGAAACACAGAAATTGCATCGGGATTGAATACAAAAGTCACCATACGCACTCTCCTCCATGGGAGTGATGTCTCAAACAGTCTACGCTTTGATCGTTCCCTGGAAGACCAGTATTAGTTTGTGATGGACATCTGGTTTCATTCTGTAATCTGTGGACCATCAGAGTGTTGATGAAACACAGAAATTGCATCGGGATTGAATACAACAGTCACCACGCGCACCTTCCTCCTCGAGAGTAATGTCTCAAACAGTCTACGCTTTCATCGTTCCCTGAAAGACCACTATTAGTTTCCGATGCACATCTGGTGGCATTCTGTAATCTGTGGACTATCAGAGTGTCGATGAAACACAGAAATTGCATCGGGTTTGAATACAACAGTCACCATTCGCACTTTCTTCCATGGGAGTAATGTCTCAAACATTCCACGCTTTGATCGTTCCCTGGAAGACCAGTAGTAGTTTCCGATGCACATCTGGTGGCATTCTGAAATCTGTGGACTATCAGAGTATTGATGAAACACAAGAAATGGCATCGGGATTGAATACAACAGTCACCATGCGCACTTTCCTCAATGTGAGTAATGTCTCAAACAATTTACGTTTTGATCGTTCCCTGGAAGACCAGTAGTAGTTTCCGATGCACATCTGGTGGCATTCTGTAATCTGTGGACTATCATTGTGTTGATGAAACAGAGAAATTGCATCGGGATTGAATTCACCATGAGCACTTTCCTCCACCAGAGGATTGTCTCAAACAGTCTACGATTTGATTGTTCTCTGGAAGACCAGTAGTAGTTTCCGATGCACATCTGGTGGCATTCTGTAATCTTTAGACTATCAGAGTGTTGATGAAACACAGAAATTTCATCGGGATTGAATACAACAGTCACCATCCGCACTTTCCTCAATGTGAGTAATGTCTCAATCAATTTACGCTTTGATCGTTCCCTGGAAGACCAGTAGTAGTTTCCGATGCACATCTGGTGGCAATCTGTAATCTGTGGACTATCAGAGTGTTGATGAAACACAGAAATTGCATCGGGATTGAATACAACAGTCGCCATGCGCACTTTCCTCCATGGGAGTAGTGTCTCAAACAGTCTACGCTTTGATCGTTCCCTTCAAGACCAGTAGTAGTTTCCGATGCACATCTGGAGGCATTCTGTAGTCTGTGGACTATCAGAGTGTTGATGAACCACAGAAATTGCATTGGGATCAAAAACAACAGTCACCTTGTGCACTTTCCTCCATGGGAGTAATGTCTCAAACAGTCCACGCTTTGATCGTTCCCTGGAAGACCAGTAGTAGTTCCGATGCACATCTGGAGGCATTCTGTAATCTGTGGACTATCAGACTGTTGATGAAACAGAGAAATTCCATCGGGATTGAATACAAAATTCACCATGCGCACTTTACTCCATGGGAGTAATGTCTCAAACAGTCTACGATTTGATCGTTCCTGGAAGACCAGCAGTAGTTTCCGATTCACATCTGGTGGCATTCTGTAATCTGTGGACTATCAGACTGTTGATGAAACACAGAAATTGCATCGGGATTGAATACAACACTCACTATCCGCACTTTCCTCCATAGGAGTAATGTCTGAAACAGTCTACGCTTTGATCGTTCAGTGGAAAACCAGTAGGAGTTTCCGATGCACATCTGGTGGCATTCTGCAATCTGTGGACTATCAGACTGTTGATGAAACACAGAAATTGCATCGGGATTGAATACAACAGTCACCATGCGCACTTTCCTCCACTGGAGAAATGTCTCAAACAGTCTACCCTTAGATCGTTCCCTTTAAGACCAGTAGTAGTTTCCGATGCACATCTGGTGGCATTCTGTAATCTGTGGACTATCAGAGTGTTTATGAAACACAGAAATTGCATCGGCATTAAATACAACAGTCACCATGCGCACTTTCCTCCATGGGAGTAATGTGTCAAACAGTCTACGCTCTGATCGTTCCTGGAAGACCAGTAGTAGTTTCCGGTGCACATCTGGTGGCATTCTGTAATGTGTGGACTATCAGAGTGTTAATGAAACACAGAAATTGCATTTGGATTGAATACAACAGTCACCATCCGCACTTTCCTCCATGGGAATAATGTCTCAAACAGTCTACGATTTGATCGTTCCCTGGAAGACCAGTAGTAGTTTCCGATGCACATCTGGAGGCATTCTGTAATCTGTGGACTATAAGACTGTTGATGAAACACAGAAATTGCATCGGGATTGAATACAACAGTCACGATGCGCACTTTCCTCAATGTGAGTAATGTCTCAAACAGTCTACGCTTTGATCGTTCCCTGGAAGACCAGTAGTAGTTTCCAAAGCACATCTGGAGGCATTCTGTAATCTGTGGACTATCAGACTGTTGATGAAACACAGAAATTCCATCGGGATTAAATACAACAGTCACCATGCGCACTTCCCTCCATTGGAGTAATGTCTCAAACAGTCTACGCTTTGATCGTTCCCTGGAAGACCAGAAGGACTTTCCGATGCACAACTGGAGGCATTCTGTAATCAGTGGACTATCAGAGTGTTGATGAAACACAGAAATTGCATCGGGATTGAATACAAAAGTCACCATACGCACTCTCCTCCATGGGAGTGATGTCTCAAACAGTCTACGCTTTGATCGTTCCCTGGAAGACCAGTATTAGTTTGCGATGGACATCTGGTTTCATTCTGTAATCTGTGGACCATCAGAGTGTTGATGAAACACAGAAATTGCATCGGGATTGAATACAAAAGTCACCACGCGCACCTTCCTCCTCGGGAGTAATGTCTCAAACAGTCTACGCTTTGATCGTTCCCTGGAAGACCAGTAGTAGTTTCCGATGCACATCTGGTGGCATTCTGTAATCTTTAGACTATCAGAGTGTTGATGAAACACAGAAATTTCATCGGGATTGAATACAACAGTCACCATCCGCACTTTCCTCAATGTGAGTAATGTCTCAATCAATTTACGTTTTGATCGTTCCCTGGAAGACCAGTAGTAGTTTCCGATGCACATCTGGTGGCAATCTGTAATCTGTGGACTATCAGAGTGTTGATGAAACACAGAAATTGCATCGGGATTGAATACAACAGTCGCCATGCGCACTTTCCTCCATGGGAGTAGTGTCTCAAACAGTCTACGCTTTGATCGTTCCCTTCAAGACCAGTAGTAGTTTCCGATGCACATCTGGAGGCATTCTGTAGTCTGTGGACTATCAGAGTGTTGATGAACCACAGAAATTGCATTGGGATCAAAAACAACAGTCACCTTGTGCACTTTCCTCCATGGGAGTAATGTCTCAAACAGTCTACGCTTTGATCGTTCCCTGGAAGACCAGTAGTAGTTCCGATGCACATCTGGAGGCATTCTGTAATCTGTGGACTATCAGACTGTTGATGAAACAGAGAAATTCCATCGGGATTGAATACAAAATTCACCATGCGCACTTTACTCCATGGGAGTAATGTCTCAAACAGTCTACGATTTGATCGTTCCCTGGAAGACCAGTAGTAGTTTGCGATGCACATCTGGAGGCATTCTGTAATCTGTGGACTATAAGACTGTTGATGAAACACAGAAATTGCATCGGCATTGAATACAACAGTCACAATGCGCACTTTCCTCCATGGGAGTAATGTCTCAAACAGTCTACGATTTGATCGTTCCTGGAAGACCAGTAGTAGTTTCCGATTCACATCTGGTGGCATTCTGTAATCTGTGGACTATCAGACTGTTGATGAAACACAGAAATTGCATCGGGATTGAATACAACACTCACTATCCGCACTTTCCTGCATGGGAGTAATGTCTGAAACAGTCTACGCTTTGATCGTTCAGTGGAAAACCAGTAGGAGTTTCCGATGCACATCTGGTGGCATTCTGCAATCTGTGGACTATCAGACTGTTGATGAAACACAGAAATTGCATCGGGATTGAATACAACAGTCACCATGCGCACTTTCCTCCACTGGAGAAATGTCTCAAACAGTCTACCCTTTGATCGTTCCCTTTAAGACCAGTAGTAGTTTCCGATGCACATCTGGTGGCATTCTGTAATCTGTGGACTATCAGAGTGTTTATGAAACACAGAAATTGCATCGGCATTAAATACAACAGTCAACACGCGCACCTTCCTCCTCGGGAGTAATGTCTCAAACAGTCTACGCTTTGATCGTTCCCTGGAAGACCAGTAGTAGTTTCCGATGCACATCTGGTGGCATTCTGTAATCTTTAGACTATCAGAGTGTTGATGAAACACAGAAATTTTATCGGGATTGAATACAACAGTCACCATCCGCACTTTCCTCAATGTGAGTAATGTCTCAATCAATTTACGCTTTGATCGTTCCCTGGAAGACCAGTAGTAGTTTCCGATGCACATCTGGTGGCAATCTGTAATCTGTGGACTATCAGAGTGTTGATGAAACACAGAAATTGCATCGGGATTGAATACAACAGTCGCCATGCGCACTTTCCTCCATGGGAGTAGTGTCTCAAACAGTCTACGCTTTGATCGTTCCCTTCAAGACCAGTAGTAGTTTCCGATGCACATCTGGAGGCATTCTGTAGTCTGTGGACTATCAGAGTGTTGATGAACCACAGAAATTGCATTGGGATCAAAAACAACAGTCACCTTGTGCACTTTCCTCCATGGGAGTAATGTCTCAAACAGTCTACGCTTTGATCGTTCCCTGGAAGACCAGTAGTAGTTTCCGATGCACATCTGGTGGCATTCTGTAATCTTTAGACTATCAGAGTGTTGATGAAACACAGAAATTGCATCGGCATTGAATACAACAGTCACAATGCGCACTTTCCTCCATGGGAGTAATGTCTCAAACAGTCTACGATTTGATCGTTCCCTGGAAGACCAGAAGGACTTTCCGATGCACAACTGGAGGCACTCTGTAATCAGTGGACTATCAGAGTGTTGATGAAACACAGAAATTGCATCGGGATTGAATACAAAAGTCACCATACGCACTCTCCTCCATGGGAGTGATGTCTCAAACAGTCTACGCTTTGATCGTTCCCTGGAAGACCAGTATTAGTTTGCGATGGACATCTGGTTTCATTCTGTAATCTGTGGACCATCAGAGTGTTGATGAAACACAGAAATTGCATCGGGATTGAATACAACAGTCACCACGCGCACCTTCCTCCTCGGGAGTAATGTCTCAAACAGTCTACGATTTGATCGTTCCCTGGAAGACCAGTAGTAGTTTCCGATGCACATCTGGTGGCATTCTGTAATCTTTAGACTATCAGAGTGTTGATGAAACACAGAAATTTCATCGGGATTGAATACAACACTCACTATCCGCACTTTCCTCCATGGGAGTAATGTCTGAAACAGTCTACGCTTTGATCGTTCCCTGGAAGACCAGTATTAGTTTGCGATGGACATCTGGTTTCATTCTGTAATCTGTGGACCATCAGAGTGTTGATGAAACACAGAAATTGCATCGGGATTGAATACAACAGTCACCACGCGCACCTTCCTCCTCGGGAGTAATGTCTCAATCAATTTACGCTTTGATCGTTCAGTGGAAAACCAGTAGGAGTTTCCGATGCACATCTGGTGGCATTCTGTAATCTGTGGACTATCAGAGTGTTGATGAAACACAGAAATTACATTGGCATTAAATACAACAGTCGCCATGCGCACTTTCCTCCATGGGAGTAGTGTCTCAAACAGTCTACGCTTTGATCGTTCCCTTCAAGACCAGTAGTAGTTTCCGATGCACATCTGGAGGCATTCTGTAGTCTGTGGACTATCAGAGTGTTGATGAACCACAGAAATTGCATTGGGATCAAAAACAACAGTCACCTTGTGCACTTTCCTCCATGGGAGTAATGTCTCAAACAGTCTACGCTTTGATCGTTCCCTGGAAGACCAGTAGTAGTTCCGATGCACATCTGGAGGCATTCTGTAATCTGTGGACTATCAGACTGTTGATGAAACAGAGAAATTCCATCGGGATTGAATACAAAATTCACCATGCGCACTTTACTCCATGGGAGTAATGTCTCAAACAGTCTACGATTTGATCGTTCCCTGGAAGACCAGAAGTAGTTTGCGATGCACATCTGGAGGCATTCTGTAATCTGTGGACTATAAGACTGTTGATGAAACACAGAAATTGCATCGGCATTGAATACAACAGTCACCATGCGCACTTTCCTCCATGGGAGTAATGTCTCAAACAGTCTACGATTTGATCGTTCCAGGAAGACCAGTAGTAGTTTCCGATTCACATCTGGTGGCATTCTGTAATCTGTGGACTATCAGACTCTTGATGAAACACAGAAATTGCATCGGGATTGAATACAACAGTCACTATCCGCACTTTCCTCCATGGGAGTAATGTCTGAATCAGTCTACGCTTTGATCGTTCAGTGGAAAACCAGTAGGAGTTTCCGATGCACATCTGGTGGCATTCTGCAATCTGTGGACTATCAGACTGTTGATGAAACACAGAAATTGCATCGGGATTGAATACAACAGTCACCATGCGCACTTTCCTCCACTGGAGAAATGTCTCAAACAGTCTACCCTTTGATCGTTCCCTTTAAGACCAGTAGTAGTTTCCCAT
Source organism: Schistocerca gregaria (assembly GCF_023897955.1). Classification (NCBI taxonomy): domain Eukaryota; kingdom Metazoa; phylum Arthropoda; class Insecta; order Orthoptera; family Acrididae; genus Schistocerca; species Schistocerca gregaria. The sequence goes on along the minus strand of NW_026061890.1, from coordinate 2,498,103 downwards.
GCACATCTGGTGGCATTCTGTAATCTGTGGACTATCAGAGTGTTTATGAAACACAGAAATTGCATCGGCATTAAATACAACAGTCACCATGCGCACTTTCCTCCATGGGAGTAATGTGTCAAACAGTCTACGCTCTGATCGTTCCTGGAAGACCAGTAGTAGTTTCCGGTGCACATCTGGTGGCATTCTGTAATGTGTGGACTATCAGAGTGTTAATGAAACACAGAAATTGCATTTGGATTGAATACAACAGTCACCATCCGCACTTTCCTCCATGGGAATAATGTCTCAAACAGTCTACGATTTGATCGTTCCCTGGAAGACCAGTAGTAGTTTCCGATGCACATCTGGAGGCATTTTTGTAATCTGTGGACTATAAGCCTGTTGATGAAACACAGAAATTGCATCGGGATTGAATACAACAGTCACCATGCGCACTTTCCTCAATGTGAGTAATGTCTCAAACAGTCTACGCTTTGATCGTTCCCTGGAAGACCAGTAGTAGTTTCCAAAGCACATCTGGAGGCATTCTGTAATCTGTGGACTATCAGACTGTTGATGAAACACAGAAATTCCATCGGGATTAAATACAACAGTCACCATGCGCACTTCCCTCCATTGGAGTAATGTCTCAAACAGTCTACGCTTTGATCGTTCCCTGGAAGACCAGAAGGACTTTCCGATGCACAACTGGAGGCATTCTGTAATCAGTGGACTATCAGAGTGTTGATGAAACACAGAAATTGCATCGGGATTGAATACAAAAGTCACCATACGCACTCTCCTCCATGGGAGTGATGTCTCAATCAATCTACGCTTTGATCGTTCCCTGGAAGACCAGTATTAGTTTGCGATGGACATCTGGTTTCATTCTGTAATCTGTGGACCATCAGAGTGTTGATGAAACACAGAAATTGCATCGGGATTGAATACAACAGTCACCACGCGCACCTTCCTCCTCGGGAGTAATGTCTCAAACAGTCTACGCTTTGATCGTTCCCTGGAAGACCAGTAGTAGTTTCCGATGCACATCTGGTGGCATTCTGTAATCTTTAGACTATCAGAGTGTTGATGAAACACAGAAATTTCATCGGGATTGAATACAACAGTCACCATCCGCACTTTCCTCAATGTGAGTAATGTCTCAATCAATTTACGCTTTGATCGTTCTCTGGAAGACCAATAGTAAATTCCGATGCACATCTGGTGGCATTCTGTAATCTGTGGACTATCAGAGTGTTGATGAAACACAGAAATTGCATCGGGATTGAATTCACCATGCGCACCTTCCTCCACCAGAGTAATGTATCAAACAGTCTACGCTTTGATTGTTCTCTGGAAGACCAGTAGTAGTTTCCAATGCACATCTGGTGGCATTTTGTAATCTGTGGACTATCAGAGAGTTGATGAAACACAGAGATTGTATCGGGATTGAATACAACAGTCACCATTCGCACTTTCCTCCACCGGAGAAATGTCTCAAACAGTCTACCCTTTGATCGTTCCCTTTAAGACCAGTAGTAGTTTCCGATGCACATCTGGTGGCATTCTGTAATCTGTGGACTCTCAGAGTTTTGATGAAACACAGAAATTACATTGGCATTAAATACAACAGTCACCATGCGCACTTTCCTCCATGGGAGTAATGTCAAACAGTCTACGCTCTGATCGTTCCTGGAAGACCAGTAGTAGTTTCCGGTGCACATCTGGTGGCATTCTGTAATGTGTGGACTATCAGAGTGTTAGTGAAATACAGAAATTGCATTTCGATTGAATACAACAGTCACCATCCACACTTTCCTCCATGGGAATAATGTCTCAAACAGTCTACGATTTGATCGTTCCCTAGAAGACTAGTAGTAGTTTCCGATGCACATCTGGAGGCATTCTGTAATCTGTGGACTATAAGACTGTTGATGAAACACAGAAATTGCATCGGGATTGAATACAACAGTCACCATGCGCACTTTCCTCCATGGGAGTAATGTCTCAAACAGTCTACGCTTTGATCGTTCCCTGGAAGACCAGTAGTAGTTTCCAAAGCACATCTGGAGGCATTCTGTAATCTGTGGACTATCAGACTGTTGATGAAACACAGAAATTCCATCGGGATTAAATACAACAGTCACCATGCGCACTTCCCTCCATGGGAGTAATGTCTCAAACAGTCTACGCTTTGATCGTTCCCAGGAAGACCAGAAGTAGTTTCCGATGCACAACTGGAGGCATTCTGTAATCTGTGGACTATCAGAGTGTTGATGAAACACAGAAATTGCATCGGGATTGAATACAAAAGTCACCATACGCACTTTCCTCCATGGCAGTGATGTTTCAAACAGTCTACGATTTGATCGTTCCCTGGAAGACCAGTATTAGTTTGCGATGGACATCTGGTAGCATTCTGTAATCTGTGGACTATCAGAGTATTGATGAAACACAAAAAATGGCATCGTGATTGAATACAACAGTCACCATGCGCACTTTCCTCAATGTGAGTATTGTCTCAAACAACTTACGTTTTGATCGTTCCCTGGAAGACCAGTAGTAGTTTCCGATGCACATCTGGTGGCATTCTGTAATGTGTGGACTATCAGAGTGTTAATGAAACACAGAAATTGCATTTGGATTGAATACAACAGTCACCATCCGCACTTTCCTCCATGGGAATAATGTCTCAAACAGTCTACGATTTGATCGTTCCCTGGAAGACCAGTAGTAGTTTCCGATGCACATCTGGAGGCATTCTGTAATCTGTGGACTATAAGACTGTTGATGAAACACAGAAATTGCATCGGGATTGAATACAACAGTCACCATGCGCACTTTCCTCAATGTGAGTAATGTCTCAAACAGTCTACGCTTTGATCGTTCCCTGGAAGACCAGTAGTAGTTTCCAAAGCACATCTGGAGGCATTCTGTAATCTGTGGACTATCAGACTGTTGATGAAACACAGAAATTCCATCGGGATTAAATACAACAGTCACCATGCGCACTTCCCTCCATTGGAGTAATGTCTCAAACAGTCTACGCTTTGATCGTTCCCTGGAAGACCAGAAGGACTTTCCGATGCACAACTGGAGGCATTCTGTAATCAGTGGACTATCAGAGTGTTGATGAAACACAGAAATTGCATCGGGATTGAATACAAAAGTCACCATACGCACTCTCCTCCATGGGAGTGATGTCTCAAACAGTCTACGCTTTGATCGTTCCCTGGAAGACCAGTATTAGTTTGCGATGGACATCTGGTTTCATTCTGTAATCTGTGGACCATCAGAGTGTTGATGAAACACAGAAATTGCATCGGGATTGAATACAACAGTCACCACGCGCACCTTCCTCCTCGGGAGTAATGTCTCAAACAGTCTACGCTTTGATCGTTCCCTGGAAGACCAGTAGTAGTTTCCGATGCACATCTGGTGGCATTCTGTAATCTTTAGACTATCAGAGTGTTGATGAAACACAGAAATTGCATCGGGATTGAATTCACCATGCGCACCTTCCTCCACCAGAGTAATGTATCAAACAGTCTACGCTTTGATTGTTCTCTGGAAGACCAGTAGTAGTTTCCAATGCACATCTGGTGGCATTTTGTAATCTGTGGACTATCAGAGAGTTGATGAAACACAGAAATTGCATCGGGATTGAATACAACAGTCGCCATTCGCACTTTCCTCCACCGGAGAAATGTCTCAAACAGTCTACCCTTTGATCGTTCCCTTTAAGACCAGTGGTAGTTTCCGATGCACATCTGGTGGCATTCTGTAATCTGTGGACTATCAGAGTGTTGATGAAACACAGAAATTACATTGGCATTAAATACAACAGTCACCATGCGCACTTTCCTCCATGGGAGTAATGTCAAACAGTCTACGCTCTGATCGTTCCTGGAAGACCAGTAGTAGTTTCCGGTGCACATCTGGTGGCATTCTGTAATGTGTGGACTATCAGAGTGTTAATGAAACACAGAAATTGCATTTGGATTGAATACAACAGTCACCATCCGCACTTTCCTCCATGGGAATAATGTCTCAAACAGTCTACGATTTGATCGTTCCCTAGAAGACTAGTAGTAGTTTCCGATGCACATCTGGAGGCATTCTGTAATCTGTGGACTATAAGACTGTTGATGAAACACAGAAATTGCATCGGGATTGAATACAACAGTCACCATGCGCACTTTCCTCCATGGGAGTAATGTCTCAAACAGTCTACGCTTTGATCGTTCCCTGGAAGACCAGTAGTAGTTTCCAAACCACATCTGGAGGCATTCTGTAATCTGTGGACTATCAGACTGTTGATGAAACACAGAAATTCCATCGGGATTAAATACAACAGTCACCATGCGCACTTCCCTCCATGGGAGTAATGTCTCAAACAGTCTACGCTTTGATCGTTCCCAGGAAGACCAGAAGTAGTTTCCGATGCACAACTGGAGGCATTCTGTAATCTGTGGACTATCAGAGTGTTGATGAAACACAGAAATTGCATCGGGATTGAATACAAAAGTCACCATACGCACTTTCCTCCATGGGAGTGATGTTTCAAACAGTCTACGATTTGATCGTTCCCTGGAAGACCAGTATTAGTTTGCGATGGACATCTGGTGGCATTCTGTAATCTGTGGACTATCAGAGTATTGATGAAACACAAAAAATGGCATCGTGATTGAATACAACAGTCACCATGCGCACTTTCCTCAATGTGAGTATTGTCTCAAACAACTTACGTTTTGATCGTTCCCTGGAAGACCAGTAGTAGTTTCCGATGCACATCTGGTGGCATTCTGTAATCTGTGGACTATCATTGTGTTGATGAAACAGAGAAATTGCATCGGGATTGAATTCACCATGAGCACTTTCCTCCACCAGAGGATTGTCTCAAACAGTCTACGCTTTGATTGTTCTCTGGAAGACCAGTAGTAGTTTCCGATGCACATCTGGTGGCATTCTGTAATCTTTAGACTATCAGAGTGTTGATGAAACACAGAAATTGCATCGGGATTGAATACAACAGTCACCATCCGCACTTTCCTCAATGTGAGTAATGTCTCAATCAATTTACGCTTTGATCGTTCCCTGGAAGACCAATACTAGTTTCCGATGCACATCTGGTGCCATTCTGTAATCTGTGGCCTATCGGAGTGTTGATGAAACACAGAAATTGCATCGGGATTGAATACAACAGTCGCCATGCGCACTTTCCTCCATGGGAGTAGTGTCTCAAACAGTCTACGCTTTTATCGTTCCCTTCAAGACCAGTAGTAGTTTCCGATGCACATCTAGAGGCATTCTGTGGTCTGTGGACTATCAGAGTGTTGATGAACCACAGAAATTGTATTTTGATTAAATACAACAGTCATCATGCGCACTTTCACCCATGGCGAGCAATGTCTCAAACAGACTACGCTTTCATCGTTCCCTGGAAGACCAGTAGTAGTTTCCGATGCACATCTGGAGGCATTCTGTAATCTGTTGACCTTCAAAGTGTTGATTAAACACAGAAATTGCATCGGGATTGAATACAGCAGTCACTATCCGCACTTTCCTCCATGGGAGTAATGTCTGAAACAGTCTACGCTTTGATCGTTCAGTGGAAAACCAGTAGGAGTTTCCGATGCACATCTGGTGGCATTCTGCAATCTGTGGACTATCAGACTGTTGATGAAACACAGAAATTGCATCGGGATTGAATACAACAGTCACCATGCGCACTTTCCTCCACTGGAGAAATGTCTCAAACAGTCTACCCTTTGATCGTTCCCTTTAAGACCAGTAGTAGTTTCCGATGCACATCTGGTGGCATTCTGTAATCTGTGGACTATCAGAGTGTTTATGAAACACAGAAATTGCATCGGCATTAAATACAACAGTCACCATGCGCACTTTCCTCCATGGGAGTAATGTGTCAAACAGTCTACGCTCTGATCGTTCCTGGAAGACCAGTAGTAGTTTCCGGTGCACATCTGGTGGCATTCTGTAATGTGTGGACTATCAGAGTGTTAATGAAACACAGAAATTGCATTTGGATTGAATACAACAGTCACCATCCGCACTTTCCTCCATGGGAATAATGTCTCAAACAGTCTACGATTTGATCGTTCCCTGGAAGACCAGTAGTAGTTTCCGATGCACATCTGGAGGCATTCTGTAATCTGTGGACTATAAGACTGTTGATGAAACACAGAAATTGCATCGGGAATGAATACAACAGTCACCATGCGCACTTTCCTCAATGTGAGTAATGTCTCAAACAGTCTACGCTTTGATCGTTCCCTGGAAGACCAGTAGTAGTTTCCAAAGCACATCTGGAGGCATTCTGTAATCTGTGGACTATCAGACTGTTGATGAAACACAGAAATTCCATCGGGATTAAATACAACAGTCACCATGCGCACTTCCCTCCATTGGAGTAATGTCTCAAACAGTCTACGCTTTGATTGTTACCTGGAAGACCAGAAGGACTTTCCGATGCACAACTGGAGGCATTCTGTAATCAGTGGACTATCAGAGTGTTGATGAAACACAGAAATTGCATCGGGATTGAATACAAAAGTCACCATACGCACTCTCCTCCATGGGAGTGATGTCTCAAACAGTCTACGCTTTGATCGTTCCCTAGAAGACCAGTATTAGTTTGCGATGGACATCTGGTTTCATTCTGTAATCTGTGGACCATCAGAGTGTTGATGAAACACAGAAATTGCATCGGGATTGAATACAACAGTCACCACACGCACCTTCCTCCTCGGGAGTAATGTCTCAAACAGACTACGCATTGATCGTTCCCTGGAAGACCAGTAGTAGTTTCCGATGCACATCTGGTGGCATTCTGTAATCTTTAGACTATCAGAGTGTTGATGAAACACAGAAATTTCATCGGGATTGAATACAACAGTCACCATCCGCACTTTCCTCAATGTGAGTAATGTCTCAATCAATTTACGCTTTGATCGTTCTCTGGAAGACCAATAGTAGTTTCCGATGCACATCTGGTGGCATTCTGTAATCTGTGGACTATCAGAGTGTTGATGAAACACAGAAATTGCATCGGGATTGAATTCACCATGCGCACCTTCCTCCACCAGAGTAATGTATCAAACAGTCTACGCTTTGATTGTTCTCTGGAAGACCAGTAGTAGTTTCCAATGCACATCTGGTGGCATTTTGTAATCTGTGGACTATCAGAGAGTTGATGAAACACAGAAAATGCATCGGGATTGAATACAACAGTCACCATTCGCACTTTCCTCCACCGGAGAAATGTCTCAAACAGTCTACCCTTTGATCGTTCCCTTTAAGACCAGTAGTAGTTTCCGATGCACATCTGGTGGCATTCTGTAATCTGTGGACCATCAGAGTGTTGATGAAACACAGAAATTACATTGGCATTAAATACAACAGTCACCATGCGCACTTTCCTCCATGGGAGTAATGTCAAACAGTCTACGCTCTGATCGTTCCTGGAAGACCAGTAGTAGTTTCCGGTGCACATCTGGTGGCATTCTGTAATGTGTGGACTATCAGAGTGTTAATGAAACACAGAAATTGTATTTGGATTGAATACAACAGTCACCATCCGCACTTTCCTCCATGGGAATAATGTCTCAAACAGTCTACGATTTGTTCGTTCCCTAGAAGACTAGTAGTAGTTTCCGATGCACATCTGGAGGCATTCTGTAATCTGTGGACTATAAGACTGTTGATGAAACACAGAAATTGCATCGGGATTGGATACAACAGTCACCATGCGCACTTTCCTCCATGGGAGTAATGTCTCAAACAGTCTACGCTTTGATCGTTCCCTGGAAGACCAGTAGTAGTTTCCAAACCACATCTGGAGGCATTCTGTAATCTGTGGACTATCAGACTGTTGATGAAACACAGAAATTCCATCGGGATTAAATACAACAGACACCATGCGCACTTCCCTCCATGGGAGTAATGTCTCAAACAGTCTACGCTTTGATCGTTCCCAGGAAGACCAGAAGTAGTTTCCGATGCACAACTGGAGGCATTCTGTAATCTGTGGACTATCAGAGTGTTGATGAAACACAGAAATTGCATCGGGATTGAATACAAAAGTCACCATACGCACTTTCCTCCATGGGAGTGATGTTTCAAACAGTCTACGATTTGATCGTTCCCTGGAAGACCAGTATTAGTTTGCGATGGACATCTGGTGGCATTCTGTAATCTGTGGACTATCAGAGTATTGATGAAACACAAAAAATGGCATCGTGATTGAATACAACAGTCACCATGCGCACTTTCCTCAATGTGAGTATTGTCTCAAACAACTTACGTTTTGATCGTTCCCTGGAAGACCAGTAGTAGTTTCCGATGCACATCTGGTGGCATTCTGTAATCTGTGGACTATCATTGTGTTGATGAAACAGAGAAATTGCATCGGGATTGAATTCACCATGAGCACTTTCCTCCACCAGAGGATTGTCTCAAACAGTCTACGCTTTGATTGTTCTCTGGAAGACCAGTAGTAGTTTCCGATGCACATCTGGTGGCATTCTGTAATCTTTAGACTATCAGAGTGTTGATGAAACACAGAAATTGCATCGGGATTGAATACAACAGTCACCATCCGCACTTTCCTCAATGTGAGTAATGTCTCAATCAATTTACGCTTTCATCGTTCCCTGGAAGACCAATACTAGTTTCCGATGCACATCTGGTGCCATTCTGTAATCTGTGGACTATCAGAGTGTTGATGAAACACAGAAATTGCATTGGGATGAATTCACCATGCGCACTTTCCTCCACCGGAGTAATGTCACAAACAGTCTACGCTTTGATTGTTCTCTGGAAGACCAGTAGTAGTTTCCGATGCACATCTGGTGGCATTTTGTAATCTGTGGACTATCAGAGTGTTGATGAAACACAGAAATTGCATCGGGATTGAATACAACAGTCACCATGCGCACTTTCCTCCACCGGAGTAATGTCGCAAACAGTCTACGCTTTGATCGTTCCCTGGAAGAACAGTAGTAGTTTCCGATGCACATCTGGAGGCATTCTGTAATCTGTTGACCTTCAAAGTGTTGATTAAACACAGAAATTGCATCGGAATTGAATACAGCAGTCACCATGCGCACTTTCCTCCATGGGAGTAATGTCTCAAACAGTCTACGCTTTGATCGTTCCCTGGAAGACCAGTAGTAGTTTCCAAACCACATCTTTAGGCATTCTGTAATCTGTGGACTATCAGACTGTTGATGAAACACAGAAATTCCATCGGGATTAAATACAACAGTCACCATGGGCACTTCCCTCCATGGGATTAATGTCTCAAACAGTCTACGCTTTGATCGTTCCCAGGAAGACCAGAAGTAGTTTCCGATGCACAACTGGAGGCATTCTGTAATCTGTGGACTATCAGAGTGTTGATGAAACACAGAAATTGCATCGGGATTGAATACAAAAGTCACCATATGCACTTTCCTCCATGGGAGTGATGTTTCAAACAGTCTACGATTTGATCGTTCCCTGGAAGACCAGTATTAGTTTGCGATGGACATCTGGTGGCATTCTGTAATCTGTGGACTATCAGAGTATTGATGAAACACAAAAAATGGCATCGTGATTGAATACAACAGTCACCATGCGCACTTTCCTCAATGTGAGTATTGTCTCACACAACTTACGTTTTGATCGTTCCCTGGAAGACCAGTAGTAGTTTCCGATGCACATCTGGTGGCATTCTGTAATCTGTGGACTATCATTGTGTTGATGAAACAGAGAAATTGCATCGGGATTGAATTCACCACGAGCACTTTCCTCCACCAGAGGATTGTCTCAAACAGTCTACGCTTTGATTGTTCTCTGGAAGACCAGTAGTAGTTTCCGATGCACATCTGGTGGCATTCTGTAATCTTTAGACTATCAGAGTGTTGATGAAACACAGAAATTGCATCGGGATTGAATACAACAGTCACCATCCGCACTTTCCTCAATGTGAGTAATGTCTCAATCAATTTACGCTTTGATCGTTCCCTGGAAGACCAATACTAGTTTCCGATGCACATCTGGTGCCATTCTGTAATCTGTGGACTATCAGAGTGTTGATGAAACACAGAAATTGCATTGGGATGAATTCACCATGCGCACTTTCCTCCACCGGAGTAATGTCACAAACAGTCTACGCTTTGATTGTTCTCTGGAAGACCAGTAGTAGTTTCCGATGCACATCTGGTGGCATTTTGTAATCTGTGGACTATCAGAGTTTTGATGAAACACAGAAATTGCATCGGGATTGAATACAACAGTCACCATGCGCACTTTCCTCCACCGGAGTAATGTCGCAAACAGTCTACGCTTTGATCGTTCCCTGGAAGACCAGTAGTAGTTTCCGATGCACATCTGGTGGCATTCTGTAATCTGTGGACTATCGGAGTGTTGATGAAACACAGAAATTGCATCGGGATTGAATACAACAGTCGCCATACGCACTTTCCTCCATGGGAGTAGTGTCTCAAACAGTCTACGCTTTTATCGTTCCCTTCAAGACCAGTAGTAGTTTCCGATGCACATCTGGAGGCATTCTGTGGTCTGTGGACTATCAGAGTGTTGATGAACCACAGAAATTGCATTTTGATTAAATACAACAGTCATCATGCGCACTTTCCCCCATGGCGAGCAATGTCTCAAACAGACTACGCTTTCATCGTTCCCTGGAAGACCAGTAGTAGTTTCCGATGCACATCTGGAGGCATTCTGTAATCTGTTGACCTTCAAAGTGTTGATTAAACACAGAAATTGCATCGGGATTGAATACAGCAGTCACCATGCGCACTTTCCTCCATGGGAGTAATGTGTCAAACAGTCTACGCTCTGATCGTTCCTGGAAGACCAGTAGTAGTTTCCGGTGCACATCTGGTGGCATTCTGTAATGTGTGGACTATCAGAGTGTTAATGAAACACAGAAATTGCATTTGGATTGAATACAACAGTCACCATCCGCACTTTCCTCCATGGGAGTAATGTCTCAAACAGTGTACGCTTTGATCGTTCCCTGGATGACCAGTAGTAGTATCCGATGCACATCTGGAGGCATTCTGTAATCTGTGGACTATCAGACTGTTGATGAAACAGAGAAATACCATCGGGATTGAATACAACATTCACCATGCGCACATTCCTCCATGGGAGTAATGTCTCAAACAGTCTACGATTTGATCGTTCCCTGGGAGACCAGTAGTAGTTTGCGATGCACATCTTGAGGCATTCTGTAATCTGTGGACTATAAGACTGTTGATGAAACACAGAAATTGCATCGGGATTGAATACAACAGTCACCATGGGCACTTTCCTCCACTGGCGTAATGTCTCAAACAGTCTACGCTTTGATTGTTCTCTGGAAGACCAGTATTAGTTTCCGATGCACATCTGGTAGCATTTTATAATCTGTGGACCATCAGAGTATTGATGAAACACAGAAATTGCATCGGGATTAAATACAACAGTCACCACGCGCATTTTCCTCCACGGGAGTAATGTCTCAAACAGTCTACGCTTTGATCGTTCCCTGGATGACCAGTACGAGTTTCCGATGCACATCTGGTGGCATTCTGTAATCTGTGGTCTATCAGAGTGTTGATGAAACACAGAAAATGCATCGGGATTGAATGCAACAGTCACCATTCGCAATTTCCTCCATGGGAGTAACGTCTCAAATAGTCCACGCTTTGATCGTTCCCTGGCTGACCAGTAGTAGTTCCCGATGCACATCTGGTGGCATTCTGTAATCTGTGGACTATCAGAGTATTGATGAAACACAGAAATTGCATCGGGATTGAATACAACTGTCACCATGCGCACTTTCCTCTATGTGAGTAATGTCTCAAACAATTTACGTTTTGATCGTTCCCTGGAAGACCAGTAGTAGTTTCTGATGCACATCTGGTGGCATTCTGTAATCTGCGGACAATCAGAGTGTTGATGAATCATAGAAATTGCATCGGGATTGAATACAACAGTCACCATGCGCACTTTCCTCCATGGGAGTAATTTCTCAAACAGTCAACGCTTTGATCGTTCCTGGAAGACCAGTAGTAGTTTCCGGTGCACATCTGGTGGCATTCTGTAATCCGTGGACTATCAGACTGTTGATGAAACACAGAAATTGCATCGGGATTGAATACAACAGTCACCATGCGCACTTTCCTCCACCGGAGTAATGTCGTAAACAGTCAACGCTTTGATCGATCCCTGGAAGACCAGTAGTAGTTTCCGATGCACATCCGGTGGCATTCTGTAATCTGTGGACTATCAGAGTGTCGATGAAACACAGAAATTGCATCGGGTTTGAATACAACAGTCACCATTCGCACTTTCCTCCATGGGAGTAATGTCTCAAACAGTCCACGCTTTGATCGTTCCCTGGAAGACCAGTTGTAGTTTCCGATGCACATCTGGTGGCATTCTGTAATCTGTGAACTATGAGAGTATTGATGAAACACAAAAAATGGCATCGGGATTGAATACAACAGTCACCATGCGCACTTTCCTCAATGTGAGTAATGTCTCAAACAATTTACGTTTTGATCGTTCAGTTTAAGACCAGTAGTGGTTTCCGATGCACATCTGGTGGCATTCTGTAATCTGTGGACTATCATTGTGTTGATGAAACAGAGAAATTGCGTCGGGATTGAATTCACCATGCGCACTTTCCTCCACCAGAGGATTGTCTCAAACAGTCTACGCTTTGATTGTTCTCTGGAAGACCAGTAGTAGTTTCCGATGCAGATCTGGTGGCATTCTGTAATCTTTAGACTATCAGAGTGTTGATGAAACACAGAAATTGCATCGGGATTGAATACAACAGTCGCCATGCGCACTTTCCTCCATGGGAGTAGTGTCTCAAACAGTCTACGCTTTGATCGTTCCCTTCAAGACCAGTAGTAGTTTCCGATGCACATCTGGAGGCATTCTGTAGTCTGTGGACTATTAGAGTGTTGATGAACCACAGAAATTGCATTGGGATTAAATACAACAGTCACCTTGAGCACTTTCCTCCATGGGAGTAATGTCTCAAACAGTCTACGCTTTCATCGTTCCCTGGAAGACCAGTAGTAGTTTCCGATGCACATCTGGAGGCATTCTGTAATCTGTGGACTATCAGACTGTTGATGAAACAGAGAAATTCCATCGGGATTGAATACAACATTCACCATGCGCACTTTCCTCCATGGGAGTAATGTCTCAAACAGTCTACGATTTGATCGTTCCCTGGAAGACCAGTAGTAGTTTGCGATGCACATCTGGAGGCATTCTGTAATCTGTGGACTATAAGACTGTTGATGAAACACAGAAATTGCTTCGGCATTGAATACAACAGTCACCATGCGCACTTTCCTCCATGGGAGTAATGTCTCAAACAGTCTACGATTTGATCGTTCCTGGAAGACCAGTAGTAGTTTCCGATTCACATCTGGTGGCATTCTGTAATCTGTGGACTATCAGAGTGTTGATGAAACACAGAAATTGCATCGGGATGGAATACAACAGTCACCATGCGCATCTTCCTCCATGGGAGCAATGTCTCAAACAGTCTACGCTTTGATCGTTCAGTGGAAAACCAGTAGGAGTTTCCGATGCACATCTGGTGGCATTCTTTAACCTGTGGTCTATCAGAGTGTTGATGAAACACAGAAATTGCATCGGGATGGAATACAACAGTCACCATGCGCACTTTCCTCCATGGGAGTAATGTCTCAAACAGTCTACGCTTTGATCGTTCACTGGAAGACCAGTAGTAGTTTCCGATGCACATCTGGAGGCATTGTGTAATCTGTGGACTATCAGATTGTTGACGAAACACAGAAATTCCATCGGAATTGAATACAACAGTCACCATGCGCACTTTCCTCCAAGGGAGTAATGTCTCCAACAGTCTACAATTTAACCGTTCCCTGGAAGACCAGAAGTATTTTCCGATGCACAACTGGAGGCATTCTGTAATCTGTGGACTATCAGAGTGTTGATGAAACACAGAAATTGCATCGGCATTGAATACAACAGTCGCCATGCGCACTTTCCTCCATGGGAGTAGTGTCTCAAACAGTCTACGCTTTGATCGTTCCCTTCAAGACCAGTAGTAGTTTCCGATGCACATCTGGAGGCATTCTGTAGTCTGTGGACTATCAGAGTGTTGATGAACCACAGAAATTGCATTGGGATTAAATACAACAGTCACCTTGAGCACTTTCCTCCATGGGAGTAATGTCTCAAACAGTCTACGCTTTCATCGTTCCCTGGAAGACCAATAGTAGTTTCCGATGCAGATCTGGTGGCATTCTGTAATCTGTGGACTATCAGAGTGTTGATGAAACACAGAAATTGCATTGGGATGAATTCACCATGCGCACTTTCCTCCACCGGAGTAATGTCGCAAACAGTCTACGCTTTGATCGTTCCCTGTCTTACCAGTATTAGGTTCCGATGCACATCTGGTGGCATTCTGTAATCTGTGGACTATCAGAGTGTTGATGAAACACAGAAATTGCATCGGCATTGAATACAACAGTCGCCATGCGCACTTTCCTCAATGGGAGTAGTGTCTCAAACAGTCTACGCTTTGATCGTTCCCTTCAAGACCAGTAGTAGTTTCCGATGCACATCTGGAGGCATTCTGTAGTCTGTGGACTATCAGAGTGTTGATGAACCACAGAAATTGCATTGGGATTAAATACAACAGTCACCTTGAGCACTTTCCTCCATGGGAGTAATGTCTCAAACAGTCTACGCTTTCATCGTTCCCTGGAAGACCAGTAGTAGTTTCCGATGCACATCTGGAGGCATTCTGTAATCTGTGGACTATCAGACTGTTGATGAAACAGAGAAATTCCATCGGGATTGAATACAACATTCACCATGCGCACTTTCCTCCATGGGAGTAATGTCTCAAACAGTCTACGATTTGATCGTTCCCTGGAAGACCAGTAGTAGTTTGCGATGCACATCTGGAGGCATTCTGTAATCTGTGGACTATAAGACTGTTGATGAAACACAGAAATTGCATCGGCATTGAATACAACAGTCACCATGCGCACTTTCGTCCATGGGAGTAATGTCTCAAACAGTCTACGATTTGATCGTTCCTGGAAGACCAGTAGTAGTTTCCGATGCACATCTGGTGGCATTCTGTAATCTGTGGACTATCAGAGTGTTGATGAAACACAGAAATTGCATCGGGATGGAATACAACAGTCACCATGCGCATCTTCCTCCATGGGAGTAATGTCTCAAACAGTCTACGCTTTGATCGTTCAGTGGAAAACCAGTAGGAGTTTCCGATGCACATCTGGTGGCATTCTTTAATCTGTGGTCTATCAGAGTGTTGATGAAACACAGAAATTGCATCGGGATGGAATACAACAGTCACCATGCGCACTTTCCTCCATGGGAGTAATGTCTCAAACAGTCTACGCTTTGATCGTTCCCTGGAAGACCAGTAGTAGTTTCCGATGCACATCTGGAGGCATTGTGTAATCTGTGGACTATCAGACTGTTGACGAAACACAGAAATTCCATCGGAATTGAATACAACAGTCACCATGCGCACTTTCCTCCAAGGGAGTAATGTCTCCAACAGTCTACAATTTAACCGTTCCCTGGAAGACCAGAAGTATTTTCCGATGCACAACTGGAGGCATTCTGTAATCTGTGGACTATCAGAGTGTCGATGAAACAAAGGAATTGCATCGCGAATGAATACAACAGTCACCATGCGCACTTTCCACCATGGGAGTAATGTCTCAAACAGTCTACGCTTTGATCGTTCCATGGAAGTCCAGGATTAACTTCCGATGTCCATCTGGTGGCATTCTGTAATCTGTGGACCATCAGAGTGTTGATGAAACACAGAAATTGCATCGGGATTGAATACAACAGTCACCACGCGCACTTTCCTCAGTGTGAGTAATGTCTCAAACAATTTACGTTTTGATCGTTCCCTGGAAGACCAGTAGTAGTTTCCGATGCACATCTGGTGGCATTCTGTAATCTGTGGACTATCATTGTGTTGATAAAACAGAGAAATTGCATCGGGATTGAATTCACCATGCGAACTTTCCTCCACCAGAGGATTGTCTCAAACAGTCTACGCTTTGATTGTTCTCTGGAAGACGAGTAGTAGTTTCCGATGCAGATCTGGTGGCATTCTGTAATTTTTAGACTATCAGAGTGTTGATGAAACACAGAAATTGCATCGGGATTGAATACAACAGTCACCATCCGCCCTTTCCTCAATGTGAGTAATGTCTCAATCAATTTACGCTTTGATCGTTCCCTGGAAGACCAATAGTAGTTTCCGATGCACATCTGGTGGAATTCTGTAATCTGTGGACTATCAGAGTGTTGATAAAACACAGAAATTGCATTGGGATGAATTCACCATGCGCACTTTCCTCCACCGGAGTAATGTCTCAAACAGTCTACGCTTTGATTGTTCTCTGGAAGACCAGTAGTAGTTTCCGATGCACATCTGGTGGCATTTTGTAATCTGTGGACTATCAGAGTGTTGATGAAACACAGAAATTGCATCGGGATTGAATACAACAGTCACCATGCGCACTTTCCTCCACTGGAGTAATGTCGTAAACAGTCAACGCTTTGATCGTTCCCTGGAAGACCAGTAGTAGTTTCTGATGCACATCTGGTGGCATTCTGTAATCTGTGGACTATCAGAGTGTTCATGAAACACAGATAATGCATTGGGATTAAATACAACAGTCAACATGCGCAATTTCCTCCATGGGAGTAATGTCTCAAACAGTCTACGATTTAATCGTTCCCTGGAAGACCAGTAGTAGTTTCCGATGCACATCTGGAGGCATTCTGTAATCTGTGGACTATAAGACTGTTGATTAAACACAGAAATTGCATCGGGATGCAATACAACAGTCACCATGCGCACTTTCCTCCATGGGAGTAATGTCTCAAACAGTCTACGCTTTGATCGTTCCCTGGAAGACCAGTAGTAGTTTCCGATGCACATCTGGAGGCATTCTGTAATCTGTGGACTATCAGACTGTTGACGAAACACAGAAATTCCATCGGAATTGAATACAACAGTCACCATGCGCACTTTCCTCCAAGGCAGTAATGTCTCCAACAGTCTACAATTTAACCGTTCCCCGGAAGGCCAGAAGTATTTTCCGATGCACAACTGGAGGCATTCTGTAATCTGTGGACTATCAGAGTGTCGATGAAACACAGGAATTGCATCGCGAATGAATACAACAGTCACCATGCGCACTTTCCTCCATGGGAGTAATGTCTCAAACAGTCTACGCTTTGATCGTTCCATGGAAGACCAGTATTAATTTCCGATGTCCATCTGGTGGCATTCTGTAATCTGTGGACCATCAGAGTGTTGATGAAACACAGAAATTGCATCGGGATTGAATACAACAGTCACCACGCGCACTTTCCTCCACGGGAGTAATGTCTCAAACAGTCTACGCTTTGATCGTTCCCTGGAAGACCACTAGTAGTTTCCGATGCACATTTGGTGGCATTCTGTAATCTGTGGACTATCAGAGTGTTGATGAAACACAGAAAATGCATCGGGATTGAATACACCAGTCACCATTCGCACTTTCTTATATGGGAGTAATGTCTCAAATAGTCCACGCTTTGATCGTTCCCTGGCAGACCAGTAGTAGTTTCCGAAGCACAGCTGGTGGCATTCTGTAATCTGTGGACGATCAGAGTATTGATGAAACACAGAAATTGCATCGGGATTGAATTCACCATGCGCACCTTCCTCCACCGGAGTAATGTCTCAAACAGTCTACGCTTTGATTGTTCTCTGGAAGACCAGTAGTAGTTTCCAATGCACATCTGGTGGCATTTTGTAATCTGTGGACTATCAGAGTGTTAATGAAACACAGAAATTGCATTTCTATTGAATACAACAGTCACCATCCGCACTTTCCTCCATGGGAATAATGTCTCAAACAGTCTACGATTTGATCGTTCCCTGGAAGACCAGTAGTAGTTTCCGATGCACATCTGGAGGCATTCTTTAATCTGTGGACTATAAGACTGTTGATGAAACACAGAAATTGCATCGGGATTGAATACAACAGTCACCATGCGCACTTTCAACCATGGGAGTAATGTCACAAACAGTCTACGCTTTGATCGTTCCCTGGAAGACCAGTAGTAGTTTCCAATGCACATCTTGAGGCATTCTGTAATCTGTGGACTATCAGACTGTTGATGAAACACAGAAATTCCATCGGGATTAAATACAACAGTCACCATGCGCACTTCCCTTCATGGGAGTAATGTCTCAAACAAACTACGCTTTGATCGTTCCCTGGAAGACCAGAAGTAGTTTCCGATGCACAACTGGAGGCATTCTGTAATCTGTGGACTATCAGAGTGTTGATGAAACACAGAATTTGCATCGGGATTGAATACAAAAGTCACCATACGCACTTTCCTCCATGGGAGTGATGTCTCAAGCAGTCTACGCTTTGATCGTTCCCTGGAAGACCAGTAATAGTTTGCGATGGACATCTGGTCTCATTCTGTAATCTGTGGACCATCAGAGTGTTGATGAAACACAGAAATTGCATCGGGATTGAATACAACAGTCACCACGCACACCTTCCTCCTCGGGAGTAATGTCTCAAACAGTCTACGCTTTGATCGTTCCCTGGAAGACCACTATTAGTTTCCGATGCACATCTGCTGGCATTCTGTAATCTGTGGACTATCAGAGTGTCGATGAAACACAGAAACTGCATCGGGTTTGAATACAACAGTCACCATTCGCACTTTCCTCCATGGGAGTAATGTCTCAAACAGTCCACGCTTTGATCGTTCAATGGAAGACCAGTAGTAGTTTCCGATGCACATCTGGTGGCATTCTGTAATCTGTGAACTATCAGAGTATTGATGAAACACAAAAAATGGCATCGGGATTGAATACAACAGTCACCATGCGCACTTTCCTCAATGTGAGTAATGTCTCAAACAATTTACGTTTTGATCGTTCCCTGGAAGACCAGTAGTAGTTTCCGATGCACATCTGGTGGCATTCTGTAATCTGTGGGCTATCATTGTGTTGATGAAACAGAGAAATTGCATCGGGATTGAATTCACCATACGCACTTTCCTCCACCAGAGGATTGTCTCAAACAGTCTACGCTTTGATTGTTCTCTGAAAGACCAGTAGTAGTTTCCGATGCAGATCTGGTGGCATTCAGTAATCTTTAGACTATCAGAGTGTTGATGAAACATAGAAATTGCATCGGGATTGAATACAACAGACACCATCCGCCCTTTCCTCAATGTGAGTAATGTCTCAATCAATTTACGCTTTGATCGTTCCCTGGAAGACCAATAGTAGTTTCCGATGCACATCTGGTGGCATTCTGTAATCTGTGGACTGTCAGAGTGTTGATGAAACACAGAAATTGCATTGGGATGAATTCACCATGCGCACTTTCCTCCACCGGAGTAATGTCTCAAACAATCTACGCTTTGATTGTTTTCTGGAAGACCAGTAGTAGTTTCCGATGCACATCTGGTGGCATTTTGTAATCTGTGGACTATCAGACTGATGATGAAACACAGAAATTGCATCGGGATTGAATACAACAGTCACCATGCGCACTTTCCTCCACCGGAGTAATGTCGTAAACAGTCAACGCTTTGATCGTTCCCTGGAAGACCAGTAGTAGTTTCCGATGCACATCTGGTGGCATTCTGTAATCTGTGGACTATCAGAGTGTTGATGAAACACAGAAATTGCATCGGGATTGATAACAACAGTCGCCATGCGCACTTTCCTCCATGGGAGTAGTGTCTCAAACAGTCTACGCTTTGATCGTTCCCTTCAAGACCAGTAGTAGTTTCCGATGCACATCTGGAGGCATTCTGTAGTCTGTGGACTATCAGAGTTTTGATGAACCACAGAAATTGCATTGGGATTAAATACAACAATCACCTTGTACACTTTCCTCCATGGGAGTAATGTCTCAAACAGTCTACGCTTTGATCGTTCCATGGAAGACCAGTATTAATTTCCGATGGGCATCTGGTGGCATTCTGTAATCTGTGGACCATCAGAGTGTTGATGAAACACAGAAATTGCATCGGGATTGAATACAACAGTCATCACGCGCACTTTCCTCCACGGGAGTAATGTCTCAAACAGTATACGCTTTGATCGTTCCCTGGAAGATCATTAGTAGTTTCCGATGCACATCTGGTGGCATTCTGTAATCTGTGGACTATCAGAGTGTTGATGAAACACAGAAATTGCATCGGGATTGAATACAACAGTCACCATTCGCACTTTCTTATATGGGAGTAATGTCTCAAATAGTCCACGCTTTGATCGTTCCCTGGCAGACCAGTAGTAGTTTCCGATGCACATCTGGAAGCATTCTGTAATCTGTGGACTATAAGACTGTTGATGAAACACAGAAATTGCATCGGGATGGAATACAACAGTCACCATGCACACTTTCCTCCATGGGAGTAATGTCGTAAACAGTCAACGCTTTGATCGTTCCCTGGAAGACCAGTAGTAGTTTCCGATGCACATCTGGTGGCATTCTGTAATCTGTGGACTATCAGAGTATTGATGAAACATAGAAATTGCATCGGGATTGAATTCACCATGCCCACTTTCCTCCACCGGAGTAATGTCTCAAACAGTCTACGTTTTGATTGTTCTCTTGAATACCAGTAGTAGTTCCCGATGCACATCTGGTTGCATTCTGTAATCTGTGGACTATCGGAGTGTTGATGAAACACAGAATTTAAATCGGGATTGAATACAACAGTCACCTTGTGCACTTTCCTCCATGGGAGTAATGTCTCAAACAGTCTACGCTTTGATCGTTCCCTGGAAGACCAGTAGTAGTTTCCGATGCACGTCTGGAGGCATTCTGTAATCTGTGGACTATCAGACTGTTGATGAAACAGAGAAATTCCATCGGGATTGAATACAAAATTCACCATGCGCACTTTCCTCCATGGGAGTAATGTCTCAAACAGTCTACGATTTGATCGTTCCCTGGAAGACCAGTAGTAGTTTGCGATGCACATCTGGAGGCATTCTGTAATCTGTGGACTATAAGACTGTTGATGAAACACAGAAATTGCATCGGCATTGAATTCAACAGTCACCATGCGCACTTTCCTCCATGGGAGTAATGTCTCAAACTGCCTACGATTTGATCGTTCCTGGAAGACCAGTAGTAGTTTCCGATTCACATCTGGTGGCATTCTGTAATCTGCGGACTATCAGAGTGTTGATGAAACACAGAAATTGCATCGGGATTGAATACAACAGTCACTATCCGCACTTTCCTCCATGGGAGTAATATCTGAAACAGTCTACGCTTTGATCGTTCAGTATAAAACCAGTAGGAGTTTCTGATGCACATCTGGTGGCATTCTGTAATCTGTGGTCTATCAGAGTGTTGATGAAACACAGATAATGCATCGGGATTGAATACAACAGTCACCATGCACACTTTCCTCCATGGGTGCAATGTCTCAAAGAGTTAAGGCTCTGATCGTTCCCTGGAAGACCAGTAGTAGTTTCCGATGAACATCTGGTGGCACTCTGTAATGTCTGGACTATCAGAGTGTTAATGAAACACAGAAATTGCATTTGGATTGAATACAACAGTCACCATCCGCACTTTCCTCCATGGGAATAATGTCTCAAACAGTCTACGATTTGATCGCTCCCTGGAAGTCCAGTAGTAGTTTCCGATGCACATCTGGAGGCATTCTGTAACCTGTGGACTATAAGACTGTTGATGAAACACAGAAATTGCATCGGGATTGAATACAAAAGTCACCATGCGCACTTTCCTCCATGGGAGTAATGTCTCAAACAGTCTACGCTTTGATCGTTCATTGGAAGACCAGTAGTAGTTTCCAATGCACATCTGGAGGCATTCTGTAATCTGTGGACTATCAGACTGTTGATGAAACACAGAAATTTTATCGGGATTAAATACAACAATCACCATGCGCACTTCCCTCCATGGGAGTAATGTCTCAAACAGTCTACGCTTTGATCGTTCCCTGGAAGACCACTATTAGTTTCCGATGCACATCTGGTGGCATTCTGTAATCTGTGGACTATCAGAGTGTCGATGAAACACAGAAATTGCATCCGGTTTGAATACAACAGTCACCATTCGCACTTTCCTCCATGGGAGTAATGTCTCAAACAGTCCACGCTTTGATCGTTCCCTGGAAGACCAGTAGTAGTTTCTGATGCACATCTGGTGGCATTCTGTAATCTGTTAACTATCAGAGTATTGATGAAACACAAAAAATGGCATCGGGATTGAATACAACAGTCACCATGCGCACTTTCCTCAATGTGAGTAATGTCTCAAACAACTTACGCTTTGACCGTTCCCTGGAAGACCACTATTAGTTTCCGGTGCACATCTGGTGGCATTCTGTAATCTGTGGACTATCATTGTGTTGATGAAACAGAGAAATTGCATCGGCATTGAATTCACCATGCGCACTTTCCTCCACCAGAGGATTGTCTCAAACAGTCTACGCTTTGATTGTTCTCTGGAAGACCAGTAGTAGTTCCCGATGCACATCTGGTTGCATTCTGTAATCTGTGGACTATCGGAGTGTTGATGAAACACAGAATTTAAATCGGGATTGAATACAACAGTCACCATTCGCACTTTCTTATATGGGAGTAATGTCTCAAATAGTCCACGCTTTGATCGTTCCCTGGCAGACCAGTAGTAGTTTCCGATGCACATCTGGAAGCATTCTGTAATCTGTGGACTATAAGACTGTTGATGAAACACAGAAATTGCATCGGGATGGAATACAACAGTCACCATGCACACTTTCCTCCATGGGAGTAATGTCGTAAACAGTCAACGCTTTGATCGTTCCCTGGAAGACCAGTAGTAGTTTCCGATGCACATCTGGTGGCATTCTGTAATCTGTGGACTATCAGAGTATTGATGAAACATAGAAATTGCATCGGGATTGAATTCACCATGCCCACTTTCCTCCACCGGAGTAATGTCTCAAACAGTCTACGCTTTGATTGTTCTCTTGAATACCAGTAGTAGTTCCCGATGCACATCTGGTTGCATTCTGTAATCTGTGGACTATCGGAGTGTTGATGAAACACAGAATTTAAATCGGGATTGAATACAACAGTCACCTTGTGCACTTTCCTCCATGGGAGTAATGTCTCAAACAGTCTACGCTTTGATCGTTCCCTGGAAGACCAGTAGTAGTTTCCGATGCACGTCTGGAGGCATTCTGTAATCTTTGGACTATCAGACTGTTGATGAAACAGAGAAATTCCATCGGGATTGAATACAAAATTCACCATGCGCACTTTCCTCCATGGGAGTAATGTCTCAAACAGTCTACGATTTGATCGTTCCCTGGAAGACCAGTAGTAGTTTGCGATGCACATCTGGAGGCATTCTGTAATCTGTGGACTATAAGACTGTTGATGAAACACAGAAATTGCATCGGCATTGAATACAACAGTCACCATGCGCACTTTCCTCCATGGGAGTAATGTCTCAAACAGCCTACGATTTGATCGTTCCTGGAAGACCAGTAGTAGTTTCCGATTCACATCTGGTGGCATTCTGTAATCTGCGGACTATCAGAGTGTTGATGAAACACAGAAATTGCATCGGGATTGAATACAACAGTCACTATCCGCACTTTCCTCCATGGGAGTAATGTCTGAAACAGTCTACGCTTTGATCGTTCAGTGGAAAACCAGTAGGAGTTTCCGATGCACATCTGGTGGCATTCTGTTATCTGTGGTCTATCAGAGTGTTGATGAAACACAGATAATGCATCGGGATTAAATACAACAGTCAACATGCGCACTTTCCTCCAAGGGAGTAATGTCTCCAACAGTCTACAATTTAACCGTTCCCTGGAAGACCAGAAGTATTTTCCGATGCACATCTGGTTGCATTCTGTAATCTGTGGACTATCGGAGTATTGATGAAACACAGAATTTGAATCGGGATTGAATACAACAGTCACCATGCGCACTTTCCTCCACGGGAGTAATGTCTCAAACAGTCTACGCTTTGATCGTTCCCTGGAAGACCAGTAGTAGTTTCCGATGCACATCTGGTGGCATTCTGCAATCTGTGGACTATCAGAGTATTGATGAAACACAGAAATTGCATCGGGATTGAATACAACAGTCACCATGCACACTTTCCTTCATGGGAGTAATGTCTCAAACAGTCTACGATTTGATCGTTCCCTGGAAGACCAGTAGTAGTTTCTGATGCACATCTGGAGGCATTCTGTAATCTGTGGACCATCAGAGTGTTGATGAAACACAGAAATTGCATCGGGATTGAATACAACAGTCATCACACGCACTTTCCTCCACGGGAATAATGTCTCAAACAGTCTACGCTTTGATCGTTCCCTGGAAGATCATTAGTAGTTTCCGATGCACATCTGGTGGCATTCTGTAATCTGTGGACTATCAGAGTGTTGATGAAACACATAAATTGCATCGGGATTGAATACAACAGTCACCATTCGCACTTTCTTATATGGGAGTAATGTCTCAAATAGTCCACGCTTTGATCGTTCCCTGGCAGACCAGTAGTAGTTTCCGATGCACATCTGGAAGCATTCTGTAATCTGTGGACTATAAGACTGTTGATGAAACACAGAAATTGCATCGGGATGGAATACAACAGTCACCATGCGCACTTTCCTCCATGGGAGTAATGTCGTAACAGTCAACGCTTTGATCGTTCCCTGGAAGACCAGTAGTAGTTTCCGATGCACATCTGGTGGCATTCTGTAATCTGTGGACTATCAGAGTATTGATGAAACATAGAAATTGCATCGGGATTGAATTCACCATGCCCACTTTCCTCCACCGGAGTAATGTCTCAAACAGTCTACGCTTTGATTGTTCTCTTGAATACCAGTAGTAGTTCCCGATGCACATCTGGTTGCATTCTGTAATCTGTGGACTATCGGAGTGTTGATGAAACACAGAATTTAAATCGGGATTGAATACAACAGTCACCTTGTGCACTTTCCTCCATGGGAGTAATGTCTCAAACAGTCTACGCTTTGATCGTTCCCTGGAAGACCAGTAGGAGTTTCCGATACACGTCTGGAGGCATTCTGTAATCTGTGGACTATCAGACTGTTGATGAAACAGAGAAATTCCATCGGGATTGAATACAAAATTCACCATGCGCACTTTCCTCCATGGGAGTAATGTCTCAAACAGTCTACGATTTGATCGTTCCCTGGAAGACCAGTAGTAGTTTGCGATGCACATCTGGAGGCATTCTGTAATCTGTGGACTATAAGACTGTTGATGAAACACAGAAATTGCATCGGCATTGAATACAACAGTCACCATGCGCACTTTCCTCCATGGGAGTAATGTCTCAAACAGCCTACGATTTGATCGTTCCTGGAAGACCAGTAGTAGTTTCCGATTCACATCTGGTGGCATTCTGTAATCTGCGGACTATCAGAGTGTAGATGAAACACAGAAATTGCATCGGGATTGAATACAACAGTCACTATCCGCACTTTCCTCCATGGGAGTAATGTCTGAAACAGTCTACGCTTTGATCGTTCAGTGGAAAACCAGTAGGAGTTTCCGATGCACATCTGGTGGCATTCTGTAATCTGTGGTCTATCAGAGTGTTGATGAAACACAGATAATGCATCGGGATTAAATACAACAGTCAACATGCGCACTTTACTCCAAGGGAGTAATGTCTCCAACAGTCTACAATTTAACCGTTCCCTGGAAGACCAGAAGTATTTCCCGATGCACATCTGGTTGCATTCTGTAATCTGTGGACTATCGGAGTATTGATGAAACACAGAATTTGAATCGGGATTGAATACAACAGTCACCATGCGCACTTTCCTCCACGGGAGTAATGTCTCAAACAGTATACGCTTTGATCGTTCCCTGGAAGACCAGTAGTAGTTTCCGATGCACATCTGGTGGCATTCTGCAATCTGTGGACTATCAGAGTATTGATGAAACACAGAAATTGCATCGGGATTGAATACAACAGTCACCATGCACACTTTCCTTCATGGGAGTAATGTCTCAAAGAGTCTACGATTTGATCGTTCCCTGGAAGACCAGTAGTAGTTTCTGATGCACATCTGGAGGCATTCTGTAATCTGTGGACTATAAGACTGTTGATGAAACACAGAAATTGCATCGGGATTGAATACAACAGTCACCATGCACACTTTCCTCCATGGGTGCAATGTCTCAAAGAGTTAAGGCTCTGATCGTTCCCTGGAAGACCAGTAGTAGTTTCCGATGCACATCTGGTGGCATTCTGTAATCTGTGGACTATCAGAGTATTGATGAAACATAGAAATTGCATCGGGATTGAATTCACCATGCCCACTTTCCTCCACCGGAGTAATGTCTCAAACAGTCTACGCTTTGATTGTTCTCTTGAATACCAGTAGTAGTTCCCGATGCACATCTGGTTGCATTCTGTAATCTGTGGACTATCGGAGTGTTGATGAAACACAGAATTTAAATCGGGATTGAATACAACAGTCACCTTGTGCACTTTCCTCCATGGGAGTAATGTCTCAAACAGTCTACGCTTTGATCGTTCCCTGGAAGACCAGTAGGAGTTTCCGATACACGTCTGGAGGCATTCTGTAATCTGTGGACTATCAGACTGTTGATGAAACAGAGAAATTCCATCGGGATTGAATACAAAATTCACCATGCGCACTTTCCTCCATGGGAGTAATGTCTCAAACAGTCTACGATTTGATCGTTCCCTGGAAGACCAGTAGTAGTTTGCGATGCACATCTAGAGGCATTCTGTAATCTGTGGACTATAAGACTGTTGATGAAACACAGAAATTGCATCGGCATTGAATACAACAGTCACCATGCGCACTTTCCTCCATGGGAGTAATGTCTCAAACAGCCTACGATTTGATCGTTCCTGGAAGACCAGTAGTAGTTTCCGATTCACATCTGGTGGCATTCTGTAATCTGCGGACTATCAGAGTGTTGATGAAACACAGACATTGCATCGGGATTGAATACAACAGTCACTATCCGCACTTTCCTCCATGGGAGTAATGTCTGAAACAGTCTACGCTTTGATCGTTCAGTGGAAAACCAGTAGGAGTTTCCGATGCACATCTGGTGGCATTCTGTAATCTGTGGTCTATCAGAGTGTTGATGAAACACAGATAATGCATCGGGATTAAATACAACAGTCAACATGCGCACTTTCCTCCAAGGGAGTAATGTCTCCAACAGTCTACAATTTAACCGTTCCCTGGAAGACCAGAAGTATTTCCCGATGCACATCTGGTTGCATTCTGTAATCTGTGGACTATCGGAGTATTGATGAAACACAGAATTTGAATCGGGATTGAATACAACAGTCACCATGCGCACTTTCCTCCACGGGAGTAATGTCTCAAACAGTATACGCTTTGATCGTTCCCTGGAAGACCAGTAGTAGTTTCCGATGCACATCTGGTGGCATTCTGCAATCTGTGGACTATCAGAGTATTGATGAAACACAGAAATTGCATCGGGATTGAATACAACAGTCACCATGCACACTTTCCTTCATGGGAGTAATGTCTCAAACAGTCTACGATTTGATCGTTCCCTGGAAGACCAGTAGTAGTTTCTGATGCACATCTGGAGGCATTTTGTAATCTGTGGACTATAAGACTGTTGATGAAACACAGAAATTGCATCGGGATTGAATACAACAGTCACCATGCACACTTTCCTCCTTGGGTGCAATGTCTCAAAGAGTTAAGGCTCTGATCGTTCCCTGGAAGACCAGTAGTAGTTTCCGATGAACATCTGGTGGCA
Organism: Schistocerca gregaria; assembly: GCF_023897955.1. Taxonomy (NCBI): domain Eukaryota; kingdom Metazoa; phylum Arthropoda; class Insecta; order Orthoptera; family Acrididae; genus Schistocerca; species Schistocerca gregaria. Next base: position 2,470,199 of record NW_026061890.1, on the reverse strand, counting down.
CTCTGTAATGTCTGGACTATCAGAGTGTTAATGAAACACAGAAATTGCATTTGGATTGAATACAACAGTCACCATCCGCACTTTCCTCCATGGGAATAATGTCTCAAACAGTCTACGATTTGATCGCTCCCTGGAAGTCCAGTAGTAGTTTCCGATGCACATCTGGAGGCATTCTGTAACCTGTGGACTATAAGACTGTTGATGAAACACAGAAATTGCATCGGGATTGAATACAAAAGTCACCACGCGCACTTTCCTCCATGGGAGTAATGTCTCAAACAGTCTACGCTTTGATCGTTCATTGGAAGACCAGTAGTAGTTTCCAATGCACATCTGGAGGCATTCTGTAAGCTGTGGACTATCAGACTGTTGATGAAACACAGAAATTTTATCGGGATTAAATACAACAATCACCATGCGCACTTCCCTCCATGGGAGTAATGTCTCAAACAGTCTACGCTTTGATCGTTCCCTGGAAGACCAGAAGTAGTTTCCGATGCACAACTGGAGGCATTCTGTAATCTGTGGACTATCAGAGTGTTGATGAAACACAGAAATTGCATCGGGATTGAATACAAAAGTCACCATACGCACTTTCCTGAATGAGAGTGATGTCTCAAACAGTCTATGCTTTGATCGTTCCCTGGAAGACCAGTATTAGTTTGCGGTGGACATCTGGTTTCATTCTGTAATCTGTGGACCATCAGAGTGTTGATGAAACACAGAAATTGCATCGGGATTGAATACAACAGTCACCACGCGCACCTTCCTCCTCGGGAGTAATGTCTCAAACAGTCTACGCTTTGATCGTTCCCTGGAAGACCACTATTAGTTTCCGATGCACATCTGGTGGCATTCTGTAATCTGTGGACTATCAGAGTGTCGATGAAACACAGAAATTGCATCGGGTTTGAATACAACAGTCACCATTCGCACTTTCCTCCATGGGAGTAATGTCTCAAACAGTCCACGCTTTGATCGTTTCCTGGAAGACCAGTAGTAGTTTCTGATGCACATCTGGTGGCATTCTGTAATCTGTTAACTATCAGAGTATTGATGAAACACAAAAAATGGCATCGGGATTGAATACAACAGTCACCATCCGCACTTTCCTCAATGTGAGTAATGTCTCAATCAATTTACGCTTTGATCGTTCCCTGGAAGACCAATAGTAGTTTCCGATGCACATCTGGTGGCATTCTGTAATCTGTGGACTACCAAAGTGTTGATGAAACACAGAAATTGCATTGGGATGAATTCACCATGCGCATTTTCCTCCACCGGAGTAATGTCTCTAACAGTCTACGCTTTGATTGTTCTCTGGAAGACCAGTTGTAGTTTCCGATGCACATCTGGTGGCATTTTGTAATCTGTGGACTATCAGAGTGTTGATGAAACACAGAAATTGCATCGGGATTGAATACAACACTCACCATGCGCACTTTCCTCCACCGGAGTAATGTCGCAAACAGTCTACGCTTTGATCGTTCCCTGGAAGACCAGTAGTAGTTTCCGATGCACATCTGGTGGCATTCTGTTATCTGTGGACTATCAGAGTGTTGATGAAACACAGAAATTGCATCGGGATTGAATACAACAGTCGCCATGTGCACTTTCCTCCATGGGAGTAGTGTCTCAAACAGTCTACGCTTTGATCGTTCCCTTCAAGACCAGTAGTAGTTTCCGATGCACATCTGGTGGCGTTCTGTAGTCTGTGGACTATCAGAGTGTTGATGAACCACAGAAATTGCATTGGGATTAAATACAACAGTCACCTTGTGCACTTTCCTCCATGGGAGTAATGTCTCAAACAGTCTACGCTTTGATCGTTCCCTGGAAGACCAGTAGTAGTTTCCGATGCACATCTGGAGTCATTCTGTAACCTGTGGACTATCAGACTGTTGATGAAACAGAGAAATTCCATCGGGATTGAATACAACATTCACAATGCGCACTTTCCTCCATGGGAGTAATGTCTCAAACAGTCAACGATTTGATCGTTCCCTGGAAGACCAGTAGTAGTTTCCGATGCACATCTGGAGGCATTCTGTAATCTGTGGACTATAAGACTGTTGATGAAACACAGAAATTGCATCGGGATGGAATACAACAGTCACCATGCGCACTTTCCTCCATGGGAGTAATGTCTCAAACAGTCTACGCTTTGATCGTTCCCTGGAAGACCAGTAGTAGTTTCCGATGCACATCTGGAGGCATTCTGCAATCTGTGGACTATCAGACTGTTGACGAAACACAGAAATTCCATCGGAATTGAATACAACAGTCACCATGCGCACTTTCCTCCAAGGGAGTAATGTCTCCAACAGTCTACAATTTAACCTTTCCCTGGAAGACTAGAAGTATTTTCCGATGCACAACTTGAGGCATTCTGTAATCTGTGGACTATCAGAGTGTCGATGAAACACAGGAATTGCATCGCGAATGAATACAACAGTCACCATGCGCACTTTCCTCCATGGGAGTAATGTCTCAAACAGTCTACGCTTTGAACGTTCCATGGAAGACCAGTATTAGTTTCCGATGGACATCTGGTGGCATTCTGTAATCTGTGGACCATCAGAGTGTTGATGAAACACAGAAATTGCATCGGGATTGAATACAACAGTCACCACGCGCACTTTCCTCCACGGGAGTAATGTCACAAACAGTCTACGCTTTGATCGTTCGCTGGAAGACCACTAATAGTTTCCGATGCACATCTGGTGGCATTCTGTAGTCTGTGGACTATCAGAGTGTTGATGAAACACAGAAATTGCATCGGGATTGAATACAACAGTCACCATTCGCACTTTCTTATATTGGAGTAATGTCTCAAATAGTCCACGCTTTGATCGTTCCCTGGCAGACCAGTAGTAGTTTCCGATGCACAGCTGGTGGCATTCTGTAATCTGTGGACTATCAGAGTATTGATGAAACACAGAAATTGCATCGCGAATGAATACAACTGTCACCATGAGCACTTACCTCAATGTGAGTAACGTCTCAAACAATTTACGTTTTGATCGTTCCCTGGAAGACCAGTAGAAGTTTCTGATGCACATCTGGTGGCATTCTGTAATCTGTGGACTATCAGAGTGTTGATGAAACACAGAAATTGCGTCGGGATTGAATTCACCGTGCGCACTTTCCTCCAGCGGTGTTATGTCTCAAACATTCTACGCCTTGATTGTTCTCTGGAAGACCAGTAGTAGTTTCCGATGCACATCTGGTGGCATTCAGTAATCTGTGGACTATCAGAGTGTTGATAAAACACAGAATTTGAATAGGGATTGAATACAACAGTCACCATGCGCACTTTCCTCCACCGAAGTAATGTCTCAAACAGTCTACGCTTTGATCGTTCCCTGGAAGACCAGTAGTAGTTTCAGATGCACGTCTGGTGGCATTCTGTAATCTGTGGACTATCAGACTGTTGATGAAACACAGAAATTGCATCGGGATTGAATACAACAGTCACCATGCGCACTTTCCTTCATGGGAGTAATGTCTCAAACAGTCTACGATTTGATCGTTCCCTGGAAGACCAGTAGTAGTTTCCGATGCACATCTGGAGGCATTCTGTAATGTGTGGACTATAAGACTGTTGATGAAACACAGAAATTGCATCGGGATTGAATACAACAGTCACCATGCGCACTTTCCTCCATGGGAGCAATGTCTCAAAGAGTTTAGGCTCCGATCGTTCCCAGGAAGACCAGTAGTAGTTTCCGATGCACATCTGGAGACATTCTGTAATCTGTGCACTATCAGAGTGTTGATGAAACACAGAAATTGCATCGTGATTGAATACAACAGCAACCATGCGCACTTTCCTCCATGGGAGTAATGTCTCAAACAGTCTACGATTTGATCGTTCCCTGGAAGACCAGTAGTAGTTTCCGATGCACATCTGGTGGCATTCTGTAATCTGTGGACTATCAGAGTGTTGATGAAACACAGAAATTGCATCGGGATTGAATACAACAGTCACCAACCGCACTTTCCTCCATGGGAGTAATGTCTCAAACAATTTACGCTTTGATCGTTCCCTGGAAGACCAGTAGTAGTTTCCGATGCACATCTTGTGGCATTCTGTAATCTGTGGACTATCAGAGTGTTGATGAAGCACAGAAATTGCATCGGGATTGAATTCACCATGCGCACCTTCCTCCACCGGAGAAATGTCTCAAACAGTCTACGCTTTGATTGTTCTCTGGAAGACCAGTAGTAGTTTCCGATGCACATCTGGTGGCATTTTGTAATCTGTGGACTATCAGAGAGTTGATGAAACACAGAAATTGCATCGGGATTGAATACAACAGTCACCATGTGCACTTTCCTCCACCGGAATAATATCTCAAACAGTCTACCCTTCGATCGTTCCCTGGAAGACCACTATTAGTTTCCGATGCACATCTGGTGGCATTCTGTAATCTGTGGACTGTCAGAGTGGTGATGAAACACAGAAATTGCATCGGGATTGAATGCAACAGTCACCATTCGAACTTTCTTATATGGGAGTAATGTCTCAAATAGTCCACGCTTTGATCGTTCCCTGGAAGACCAGTAGTAGTTTCTGATGCACATCTGGTGGCATTCTGTAGTCTGTGGACTATCAGAGTGTTGATGAAACACAGAAATTGCATCGGGATTGAATTCACCATGCCCACTTTCCTCCACCGGAGTAATGTCTCAAACAGTCTACGCTTTGATTGTTCTCTGGAAGACCAGTAGTAGTTTCTGATGCACATCTGGTTGCATACTGTAATCTGTGGACTATCGGAGTGTTGAAGAAACACAGTATTTGAATCGGGATTGAATAGAACAGTCACCATGCGCACTTTCCTCCACGGGAGTAATGTCTCAAACAGTCTACGCTTTGATCGTTCCCTGGAAGACCAGTAGTAGTTTCCGATGCACATCTGGTGGCATTCTGCAATCTGTGGACTATCAGAGTATTGATGAAACACAGAAATTGCATCGGCATTGAATACAACAGTCACCATGCGCACTTGCCTCCATGGGAGTAATGTCTCAAACAGTCTACGCTTTGATCGTTCCTGGAAGACCAGTAGTAGTTTCCGATGCACATCTTTTTTCATTCGGTAATCCGTGGACTATGAGAGTGTTGATGAAACACAGAAATTGCATCGGGATTGAATACAACAGTCACCATGCGCACTTTCCTCCACGGGAATAATGTCTCGAACAGTCTACGCTTTGATCGTTCCCTGGAAGACCAGTAGTAGTTTCAGATGCACGTCTGGTGGCATTCTGTAATCTGTGGACTATCAGACTGTTGATGAAACACAGAAATTGCATCGGGATTGAATACAACAGTCACCATGCGCACTTTCCTCCACCGGAGAAATGTCTCAAACAGTCTACATTTTGATCGTTCCCTTTAAGACCAGTAATAGTTTCCGATGCACATCAGGTGGCATTCTGTAATCTGTGGACTATCAGAGTGTTGATGAAACACAGAGATTGCATCGGCATTAAATACAACAGTCACCATGCGCACTTCCTCCATGGGAGTAATGTCTCAAACAGTCTACGCTTTGATCGTTCCTATAAGACCAGTAGTAGTTTCCGGTGCACATCTGGTGGCATTCTGTAATGTGTGGACTATCAGAGTGTTAATGAAACACAGAAATTGCATCGGGATTGAATACAACAGTCACCATGCACACTTTCCTCCATGGGAGTAATGTCTCAAACAGTCTACGCTTTGATCGTTCCCTGGAAGGCCAGTAGTAGTTTCCGATGCACATCTGGAGGCATTCTGTAATCTGTGGACTATCAGACTGTTGATGAAACACAGAAATTCCATCGGGATTAAATACAACAGTCACCATGCGCACTTCCCTCCATGGGAGTAATGTACAAACAGTCTACGTTTTGATCGTTCCCTGGAAGACCAGAAGTAGTTTCCGATGCACAACTGGGGGCATTCTGTAATCTGTGGACTATCAGAGTGTTGTATGAAACACTGAAATTGCATCGGGATTGAATACAAAAGTCACCATACGCACTTTCCTCCATGGGAGTAATGTCTCAAACAGTCTACGCTTTGATCGTTCCCTGGAAGACCACTATTAGTTTGCGATGGACATCTGGTTTCATTCTGTAATCTGTGTACCATCAGAGTGTTGATGAAACACAGAAATTGCATCGGGATTGAAAACAACAGTCACCACGCGCACCTTCCTCCTCGGGAGTAATGTCTCAAACAGTCTACGCTTTGATCGTTCCCTGGAAGACCACTATTAGTTTCCGATGCACATCTGGTAGCATTCTGTTATTTGTGGACTATCAGAGTGTCGATGAAACACAGAAATAGCATCGGGTTTGAATACAACAGTCACCATTCGCCCTTTCCTCCATGGGAGTAATATCTCAAACAGTCCACGCTTTGATCGTTCCCTGGAAGACCAGTAGTAGTTTCCGATGCACATCTGGTGGCATTCTGTAATCTGTGGACTATCAGAATATTGATGAAACACAAAAAATGGCTTCGGGATTGAATACAACAGTCACCATGCGCACTTTCCTCAATGTGAGTAATGTCTCAATCAATTTACGCTTTGATCGTTCCCTTTAAGACCAGTAGTAGTTTCCGATGTACATCTGGTGGCATTCTGTAATCTGTGGACTATCAGAGTGTTGATGAAACACAGAAATTGCATTGGGATGAATTCACCATGCGCACTTTCCTCCTCCGGAGTAATGTCTCAAACAGTCTACGCTTTGATTGTTCTCTGGAAGACCAGTAGTAGTTTCCGATGCACATCTGGTGGCATTCTGTAATCTGTGGACTATCAGAGTGTTGATGAAACACAGAAACTGCATCGGGATTGAATACAACAGTCGCCATGCGCACTTTCCTCCATGGGAGTAGTGTCTCAAACAGTCTACGTTTTGATCGTTCCCTGGAAGACCAGTAGTAGTTTCCGATCCACATCTGGTGGCATTCTGTAATCTGTGGACTATCAGAGTGTTGATGCAACACAGAAACTGCATCGGGATTGAATACAACAGTCACCATGCGCACATTCCTCCATGGGAGTAATGTTTCAAACAGTCTACGTTTTGATCGTTCCCTGGAAAACCAGTGGTAGCTTACGATGCACATCTATAGGCATTCTGTAATCTGTGGACTATCAGAGTGTTGATGAAACACAGAAATTGCATCGGGATTGAATACAACAGTCACCTTGCGCACTTTCCTCCATGGGAGTAATGTCTCAAACAGTCTACGCTTTGATCGTTCCCTGGAAGACCAGTAGTAGTTTCCGATGCACATCTGGAGGCATTCTGAAATCTGTGGACTATAAGACTGTTGATGAAACACAGAAATTGCATCGGGATTGAATACAACAGTCACCATGGGCACTTTCCTCCATGGGGGTAATGTCTCAAACAGTCTACGATTTGATCGTTCCTGGAAGACCAGTAGTAGTTTCCGATGCACATCTGGTGGCATTCTGCAATCTGTGGACTATCAGAGTGTTGATGAAACACAGAAATTGCATCGGGATTGAATACAACTGTCACCATCCGCACTTTCCTCCATGGGAGTAATGTCTGAAACAGTCTACGCTTTGATCGTTCAGTGGAAGACCAGTAGGAGTTTCCGATGCGCATCTGGTGGCATTCTGTTATCTGTGGTCTATCAGAGTGTTGATGAAACACAGATAATGCATCGGGATTAAATACAACAGTCACCATGCGCACTTTCCTCCATGGGAGTAATGTCTCAAACAGTCTACGATTTGATCGTTCCCTGGAAGACCAGTAGTAGTTTCTGATGCACATCTGGAGGCATTCTGTAATCTGTGGATTATAAGACTGTTGTTGAAACACAGAAATTGCATCGGGTTGGAATACAACAGTCACCATGCGCACTTTCCTACATGGGAGTAATGTCTCTAACAGTCTACGCTTTGATCCTTCCCTGGAAGAGCAGTAGTAGTTTCCGATGCACATCTGGAGGCATTCTGTAATCTGTGGACTATCAGACTGTTGATGAAACACAGAAATTCCATATGAATTGAATACAACAGTCACCATGCGCACTTTCCTCCATGGGAGCAATGTCTCAAAGAGTTTAGGCTCCGATCGTTCCCAGGAAGACCAGTAGTAGTTACCGATGCACATCTGGAGCCATTCTGTAATCTGTGCACTATCAGAGTGTTGATGAAACACAGAAATTGCATCGTGATTGAATACAACAGCAACCATGCGCACTTTCCTCCATGGGAGTAATGTCTCAAACAGTCTACGCTTTGATCGTTCCCTGGAAGACCAGTAGTAGTTTCCGATGCACATCTGGTGGCATTCTGTAATCTGTGGACTATCAGAGTGTTGATGAAACACAGAAATTGCATCGGGATTGAATACAACAGTCACCAACCGCACTTTCATCCATGGGAGTAATGTCTCAAACAATTTACGCTTTGATCGTTCCCTGGAAGACCAGTAGTAGTTTCCGATGCACATCTTGTGGCATTCTGTAATCTGTGGACAATCTGAGTGTTGATGAAACACAGAATTTGAATCGGGATTGAATAGAACAATCACCATGCGCACTTTCCTCCACGGGAGTAATGTCTCAAACAGTCTACGCTTTGATCGTTCCCTGGAAGACCAGTAGTAGTTTCCGATGCACATCTGGTGGCATTCTGCAATCTGTGGACTATCAGAGTATTGATGAAACACAGAAATTGCATCGGCATTGAATACAACAGTCACCATGCGCACTTGCCTCCATGGGAGTAATGTCTCAAACAGTCTACGCTTTGATCGTTCCTGGAAGACCAGTAGTAGTTTCCGATGCACATCTTTTTTCATTCGGTAATCCGTGGACTATGAGAGTGTTGATGAAACACAGAAATTGCATCGGGATTGAATACAACAGTCACCATGCGCACTTTCCTCCACGGGAATAATGTCTCGAACAGTCTACGCTTTGATCGTTCCCTGGAAGACCATTAGTAGTTTCAGATGCACGTCTGGTGGCATTCTGTAATCTGTGGACTATCAGATTGTTGATGAAACACAGAAATTGCATCGGGATTGAATACAACAGTCACCATGCGCACTTTCCTCCACCGGAGAAATGTCTCAAACAGTCTACATTTTGATCGTTCCCTTTAAGACCAGTAATAGTTTCCGATGCACATCAGGTGGCATTCTGTAATCTGTGGACTATCAGAGTGTTGATGAAACACAGAGATTGCATCGGCATTAAATACAACAGTCACCATGCGCACTTCCTCCATGGGAGTAAATGTCTCAAACAGTCTACGCTTTGATCGTTCCTATAAGACCAGTAGTAGTTTCCGGTGCACATCTGGTGGCATTCTGTAATGTGTGGACTATCAGAGTGTTAATGAAACACAGAAATTGCATCGGGATTGAATACAACAGTCACCATGCGCACTTTCCTCCATGGGAGTAATGTCTCAAACAGTCTACGCTTTGATCGTTCCCTGGAAGGCCAGTAGTAGTTTCCGATGCACATCTGGAGGCATTCTGTAATCAGTGGACTATCAGACTGTTGATGAAACACAGAAATTCCATCGGGATTAAATACAACAGTCACCATGCGCACTTCCCTCCATGGGAGTAATGTCTCAAACAGTCTACGTTTTGATCGTTCCCTGGAAGACCAGAAGTAGTTTCCGATGCACAACTGGAGGCATTCTGTAATCTGTGGACTATAAGACTGTTGATGAAACACAGAAATTGCATCGGGATTGAATACAACAGTCACCATGGGCACTTTCCTCCATGGGGGTAATGTCTCAAACAGTCTACGATTTGATCGTTCCTGGAAGACCAGTAGTAGTTTCCGATGCACATCTGGTGGCATTCTGCAATCTGTGGACTATCAGAGTGTTGATGAAACACAGAAATTGCATCGGGATTGAATACAACTGTCACCATCCGCACTTTCCTCCATGGGAGTAATGTCTGAAACAGTCTACGCTTTGATCGTTCAGTGGAAGACCAGTAGGAGTTTCCGATGCGCATCTGGTGGCATTCTGTTATCTGTGGTCTATCAGAGTGTTGATGAAACACAGATAATGCATCGGGATTAAATACAACAGTCACCATGCGCACTTTCCTCCATGGGAGTAATGTCTCAAACAGTCTACGATTTGATCGTTCCCTGGAAGACCAGTAGTAGTTTCTGATGCACATCTGGAGGCATTCTGTAATCTGTGGATTATAAGACTGTTGTTGAAACACAGAAATTGCATCGGGTTGGAATACAACAGTCACCATGCGCACTTTCCTACATGGGAGTAATGTCTCTAACAGTCTACGCTTTGATCCTTCCCTGGAAGAGCAGTAGTAGTTTCCGATGCACATCTGGAGGCATTCTGTAATCTGTGGACTATCAGACTGTTGATGAAACACAGAAATTCCATATGAATTGAATACAACAGTCACCATGCGCACTTTCCTCCATGGGAGCAATGTCTCAAAGAGTTTAGGCTCCGATCGTTCCCAGGAAGACCAGTAGTAGTTACCGATGCACATCTGGAGCCATTCTGTAATCTGTGCACTATCAGAGTGTTGATGTAACACAGAAATTGCATCGTGATTGAATACAACAGCAACCATGCGCACTTTCCTCCATGGGAGTAATGTCTCAAACAGTCTACGCTTTGATCGTTCCCTGGAAGACCAGTAGTAGTTTCCGATGCACATCTGGTGGCATTCTGTAATCTGTGGACTATCAGAGTGTTGATGAAACACAGAAATTGCATCGGGATTGAATACAACAGTCACCAACCGCACTTTCATCCATGGGAGTAATGTCTCAAACAATTTACGCTTTGATCGTTCCCTGGAAGACCAGTAGTAGTTTCCGATGCACATCTTGTGGCATTCTGTAATCTGTGGACAATCGGAGTGTTGATGAAACACAGAATTTGAATCGGGATTGAATAGAACAATCACCATGCGCACTTTCCTCCACGGGAGTAATGTCTCAAACAGTCTACGCTTTGATCGTTCCCTGGAAGACCAGTAGTAGTTTCCGATGCACATCTGGTGGCATTCTGCAATCTGTGGACTATCAGAGTATTGATGAAACACAGAAATTGCATCGGCATTGAATACAACAGTCACCATGCGCACTTGCCTCCATGGGAGTAATGTCTCAAACAGTCTACGCTTTGATCGTTCCTGGAAGACCAGTAGTAGTTTCCGATGCACATCTTTTTTCATTCGGTAATCCGTGGACTATGAGAGTGTTGATGAAACACAGAAATTGCATCGGGATTGAATACAACAGTCACCATGCGCACTTTCCTCCACGGGAATAATGTCTCGAACAGTCTACGCTTTGATCGTTCCCTGGAAGACCAGTAGTAGTTTCAGATGCACGTCTGGTGGCATTCTGTAATCTGTGGACTATCAGATTGTTGATGAAACACAGAAATTGCATCGGGATTGAATACAACAGTCACCATGCGCACTTTCCTCCACCGGAGAAATGTCTCAAACAGTCTACATTTTGATCGTTCCCTTTAAGACCAGTAATAGTTTCCGATGCACATCAGGTGGCATTCTGTAATCTGTGGACTATCAGAGTGTTGATGAAACACAGAGATTGCATCGGCATTAAATACAACAGTCACCATGCGCACTTCCTCCATGGGAGTAAATGTCTCAAACAGTCTACGCTTTGATCGTTCCTATAAGACCAGTAGTAGTTTCCGGTGCACATCTGGTGGCATTCTGTAATGTGTGGACTATCAGAGTGTTAATGAAACACAGAAATTGCATCGGGATTGAATACAACAGTCACCATGCGCACTTTCCTCCATGGGAGTAATGTCTCAAACAGTCTACGCTTTGATCGTTCCCTGGAAGGCCAGTAGTAGTTTCCGATGCACATCTGGAGGCATTCTGTAATCAGTGGACTATCAGACTGTTGATGAAACACAGAAATTCCATCGGGATTAAATACAACAGTCACCATGCGCACTTCCCTCCATGGGAGTAATGTCTCAAACAGTCTACGTTTTGATCGTTCCCTGGAAGACCAGAAGTAGTTTCCGATGCACAACTGGAGGCATTCTGTAATCTGTGGACTATCAGAGTGTTGATGAAACACTGAAATTGCATCGGGATTGAATACAAAAGTCACCATACGCACTTTCCTCCATGGGAGTAATGTCTCAAACAGTCTACGCTTTGATCGTTCCCTGGAAGACCAGTATTAGTTTGCGATGGACATCTGGTTTCATTCTGTAATCTGTGTACCATCAGAGTGTTGATGAAACACAGAAATTGCATCGGGATTGAATACAACAGTCACCACGCGCACCTTCCTCCTCGGGAGTAATCTCTCAAACAGTCTACGCTTTGATCGTTCCCTGGAAGACCACTATTAGTTTCCGATGCACATCTGGTAGCATTCTGTAATCTGTGGACTATCAGAGTGTCGATGAAACACAGAAATTGCATCGGGTTTGAATACAACAGTCACCATTCGCCCTTTCCTCCATGGGAGTAATATCTCAAACAGTCCACGCTTTGATCGTTCCCTGGAAGACCAGTAGTAGTTTCCGATGCACATCTGGTGGCATTCTATAATCTGTGGACTATCATTGTGTGGATGAAACAGAGAAATTGCATCGGGATTGAATTCACCATGCGCACTTTCCTCCACCAGAGGATTGTCTCAAACAGTCTACGCTTTGATTGTTCTCTGGAAGACCAGTACTAGTTTCCGATGCACATCTGTTGGCATTCTGTAATCTTTGGACTATCAGAGTATTGATGAAACACGGAAATTGCACCGGGATTGAATTCACCATGCGCACCTTCCTCCACCGTAGTAATGACTCAAACAGTCTACGCTTTGATTGTTCTCTGGAAGACCAGTAGTAGTTTCCAATGCACATCTGGTGGCATTTTGAAATCTGTGGACTATCAGGGAGTTGATGAAACACAGAAATTGCATTGGGATTGAATACAACAGTTACCATGCGCACTTTCCTCCACCGGAGAAATGTCTCATACAGTCTACATTTTGATCGTTCCCTTTAAGACCAGTAATAGTTTCCGATGCACATCTGGTGGCATTCTGTAATCTGTGGACTATCAGAGTGTTGATGAAACACAGAGATTGCATCGGCATTAAATACAACAGTCACCATACGCACTTCCTCCATGGGAGTAATGTCTCAAACAGTCTACGCTTTGATCGTTCCTATAAGACCAGTAGTAGTTTCCGGTGCACATCTGGTGGCATTCTGTAATGTGTGGACTATCAGAGTGTTAATGAAACACAGAAATTGCATCGGGATTGAATACAACATTCACCATGCGCACTTTCCTCCATGGGAGTAATGTCTCAAACAGTCTACGCTTTGATCGTTCCCTGGAAGACCAGTAGTAGTTTCCGGTGCACATGTGGAGGCATTCTGTAATCTGTGGACTATCAGACTGTTGATGAAACACAGAAATTCCATCGGGATTAAATACAACAGTCACCATGCGCACTTCCCTATATGGGAGTAATGTCTCAAACAGTCTACGTTTTGATCGTTCCCTGGAAGACCAGAAGTAGTTTCCGATGCACAACTGTAGGCATTCTGTAATCTGTGGACTATCAGAGTGTTGTATGAAACACTGAAATTGCATCGGGATTGAATACAAAAGTCACCATACGCACTTTCCTCCATGGGAGTAATGTCTCAAACAGTCTACGCTTTGATCGTTCCCTGGAAGACCAGTATTAGTTTGCGATGGACATCTGGTTTCATTCTGTAATCTGTGTACCATCAGAGTGTTGATGAAACACAGAAATTGCATCGGGATTGAATACAACAGTCACCACGCGCACCTTCCTCCTCGGGAGTAATGTCTCAAACAGTCTACGCTTTGATCGTTCCCTGGAAGACCACTATTAGTTTCCAATGCACATCTGGTGGCATTCTGTAATCTGTGGACTATCAGAGTGTCGATGAAACAAAGAAATTGCATCGGGTTTGAATACAACAGTCACCATTCGCACTTTCCTCCATGGGAGTAATATCTCAAACAGTCCACGCTTTGATCGTTCCCTGGAAGACCAGTAGTAGTTTCCGATGCACATCTGGTGGCATTCTGTAATCTGTGGACTATCAGAATATTGATGAAACACAAAAAATCGCATCGGGATTGAATACAACAGTCACCATGCGCACTTTCCCTAATGTGAGTAATGTCTCAATTAATTTACGCTTTGATCGTTCCCTTTAAGACCAGTAGTAGTTTCCGATGTACATCTGGTGGCATTCTGTAATCTGTGGACTATCAGAGTGTTGATGAAACACAGAAATTGCATTGGGATGAATTCACCATGCGCACTTTCCTCCACCGGAGTAATGTCTCAAACAGTCTACGCTTTGATTGTTCTCTGGAAGACCAGTAGTAGTTTCCGATGCACATCTTGTGGCATTTTGTAATCTGTGGACTATCAGAGTGTTGATGAAACACAGAAATTGCATCGGGATTGAATACAACAGTCACCATGCGCACTTTCCTCCACCGGAGTAATGTCGCAAACAGTCTACGCTTTGATCGTTCCCTGGAAGACCAGTAGTAGTTTCCGATGCACATCTGGTGGCATTCTGCAATCTGTGGACTATCAGAGTGTTGATGAAACACAGAAATTGCATTGGGATTAAATACAACAGTCACCATGCGCACTTTCCTCCATGGGAGTAATGTTTCAAACAGTCTACCTTTTGATCGTTCCCTGGAAAACCAGTGGTAGCTTACGATGCACATCTATAGGCATTCTGTAATCTGTGGACTATCAGAGTGTTGATGAAACACAGAAATTGCATCGGGATTGAATACAACAGTCACCTTGCGCACTTTCCTCCATGGGAGTAATGTCTCAAACAGTCTACGATTTGATCGTTCCTGGAAGACCAGTAGTAGTTTCCGATGCACATCTGGTGGCATTCTGCAATCTGTGGACTATCAGAGTGTTGATGAAACACAGAAATTGCATCGGGATTGAATACAACAGTCACCATCCGCACTTTCCTCCATGGGAGTAATGTCTGAAACAGTCTACACTTTGATCGTTCAGTGGAAGACCAGTAGGAGTTTCCGATGCGCATCTGGTGGCATTCTGTAATCTGTGGACCATCAGAGTGTTGATGAAACACAGAAATTGCATCGGGATTGAATACAACAGTCACCATGCGCACTTTCCTCCATGGGAGTAATGTCTCAAACAGTCTACGATTTGATCGTTCCCTGGAAGACCAGTAGTAGTTTCTGATGCACATCTGGAGGCATTCTGTAATCTGTGGATTATAAGACTGTTGACGAAACACAGAAATTGCATCGGGATGGAATACAACAGTCACCATGCGCACTTTCCTCCATGGGAGTAATGTCTCTAACAGTCTACACTTTGATCGTTCCCTGGAAGAGCAGTAGTAGTTTCCGATGCACATCTGGAGGCGTTCTGTAATCTGTGGACTATCAGACTGTTGATGAAACACAGAAATTCCATCGGAATTGAATACAACAGTCACCATGCGCACTTTCCTCCAAGGGAGTAATGTCTCCTACAGTCTACTATTTAACCGTTCCCTGGAAGACCAGAAGTATTTTCCGATGCACAACTGGAGGCATTCTGTAATCTGTGGACTATCACAGTGTCGATGAAACACAGGAATTGCATCGCGAATGAATACAACAGTCACCATGCGCACTTTAGTCCATGGGAGTAATGTCTCAAACAGTCTACGCTTTGATCGTTCCATGGAAGACCAGTATTAATTTACGATGGACATCTGGTGGCATTCTGTAATCTGTGGACCATCAGAGTGTTGATGAAACACAGAAATTGCATCGGGATTGAATACAACAGTCACCACGCGCACTTTTTTCCACGGGAGTAATGTCTCAAACAGTCTACGCTTTGATCGTTCCCTGGAAGAACACTAGTAGTTTCCGATGCACATCTGGTGGCATTCTGTAATCTGTGGACTATCAGAGTATTGATGAAACACAGAAATTGCATCGGGATTGAATACAACTGTCACCATGAGCACTTTCCTCAATGTGAGTAATGTCTCAAACAATTTACGTTTTGATCGTTCCCTGGAAGACCAGTAGTAGTTTCCGATTCACATCTGGAGGCATTCTGTAAACTGTGGACCATCAGAGTGTTGATGAATCACAGCAATTGCGTCGGGATTGAATTCACCATGCGCACTTTCCTCCAGCGGAGTAATGTCTCAAACAGTCTACGCCTTGATTGTTCTCTGGAAGACCAGTAGTAGTTTCCGATGCACATCTGGTGGCATTCTGTATTCTGTGGACTATCAGAGTGTTGATAAAACACAGAATTTGAATCGGGATTGAATACAACAGTCACCATGAGCTCTTTCCTCCACGGGAGTAATGTCTTCAACAGTCTACGCTTTGATAGTTCCCTGGAAGACCAGTAGTAGTTTCCGATGCACATCTGGTTTCATTCTGCAATCTGTGGACTATCAGAGTATTGATGAAACACAGAAATTGCATCGGCATTGAATACAACAGTCACCATGCGCACTTTCCTCCACCGAAGTAGTGGTTCAAATGGCTCTGAGCACTATGGGACTCAACTGCTGAGGTCATCAGTCCCCTAGAACTTAGAACTACTTAAACAGAACTAACCTAAGGACATCACACACACCCATGCCCGAGGCAGGATTCGAACCTGCATCCGTAGCAGTCGCCCGGTTCCGGACTGCGCGTCTAGAACCGCGAGACAACCGAGGCCGGCGAAGTAGTGTCTCAAACAGTCTACGCTTTGATCGTTCCTGGAAACCAGTAGTAGTTTCCGGTGCTCATCTGGTGGCATTCTGTAATCTGTGGACTATCAGAGTGTTGATGAAACACAGAAAATGCATCGGGATTGAATACAACAGTCACCATGCGCACTTTCCTCCACGGGAATAATGTCTCATACAGTCTACGTTTTGATCGTTCCCTGGAAGACCAGTAGTAGTTTCAGATGCACGTCTGGTGGCATTCTGGAATCTATGGACTATCAGACTGTTGATGAAACACAGAAATTGCATCGGGATTGAATACAACAGTCACCATGCGCCTTTCCTCCACGGGAGTAAGGTCTCAAACAGTCTACGCTTTGATCGTTCCCTGGAAGACCAGTAGTAGTTTCCGATGCACATCTGGTTTCATTCTGCAATCTGTGGACTATCAGAGTATTGATGAAACACAGAAATTGCATCGGCATTGAATACGACAGTCACCATGCGCACTTTCCTCCACCGAAGTAATGTCTCAAACAGTCTACGCTTTGATCGTTCCTGCAAGACCAGTAGTAGTTTCCGGTGCACATCTGGTGGCATTCTGTAATCTGTGGACTATGAGAGTGTTGATGAAACACAGAAATTGCATCGGGATTGAATACAACAGTCACCATGCGCACTTTCCTCCACGGGAATAATGTCTCAAACAGTCTACGCTTTGATGGTTCCCTGGAAGACCAGTAGTAGTTTCCGATGCACATCTGGTGGCATTCTGCAATCTGTGGACTATCAGAGTGTTGATGAAACACAGAAATTGCATCGGGATTGAATACAACAGTCACCATCCGCACTTTCCTCCATGGGAGTAATGTCTGAAACAGTCTACACTTTGATCGTTCAGTGGAAGACCAGTAGGAGTTTCCGATGCGCATCTGGTGGCATTCTGTAATCTGTGGACCATCAGAGTGTTGATGAAACACAGAAATTGCATCGGGATTGAATACAACAGTCACCATGCGCACTTTCCTCCATGGGAGTAATGTCTCAAACAGTCTACGATTTGATCGTTCCCTGGAAGACCAGTAGTAGTTTCTGATGCACATCTGGAGGCATTCTGTAATCTGTGGATTATAAGACTGTTGACGAAACACAGAAATTGCATCGGGATGGAATACAACAGTCACCATGCGCACTTTCCTCCATGGGAGTAATGTCTCTAACAGTCTACACTTTGATCGTTCCCTGGAAGAGCAGTAGTAGTTTCCGATGCACATCTGGAGGCGTTCTGTAATCTGTGGACTATCAGACTGTTGATGAAACACAGAAATTCCATCGGAATTGAATACAACAGTCACCATGCGCACTTTCCTCCAAGGGAGTAATGTCTCCTACAGTCTACTATTTAACCGTTCCCTGGAAGACCAGAAGTATTTTCCGATGCACAACTGGAGGCATTCTGTAATCTGTGGACTATCACAGTGTCGATGAAACACAGGAATTGCATCGCGAATGAATACAACAGTCACCATGCGCACTTTAGTCCATGGGAGTAATGTCTCAAACAGTCTACGCTTTGATCGTTCCATGGAAGACCAGTATTAATTTACGATGGACATCTGGTGGCATTCTGTAATCTGTGGACCATCAGAGTGTTGATGAAACACAGAAATTGCATCGGGATTGAATACAACAGTCACCACGCGCACTTTCCTCCACGGGAGTAATGTCTCAAACAGTCTACGCTTTGATCGTTCCCTGGAAGAACACTAGTAGTTTCCGATGCACATCTGGTGGCATTCTGTAATCTGTGGACTATCAGAGTATTGATGAAACACAGAAATTGCATCGGGATTGAATACAACTGTCACCATGAGCACTTTCCTCAATGTGAGTAATGTCTCAAACAATTTACGTTTTGATCGTTCCCTGGAAGACCAGTAGTAGTTTCCGATTCACATCTGGAGGCATTCTGTAAACTGTGGACCATCAGAGTGTTGATGAATCACAGCAATTGCGTCGGGATTGAATTCACCATGCGCACTTTCCTCCAGCGGAGTAATGTCTCAAACAGTCTACGCCTTGATTGTTCTCTGGAAGACCAGTAGTAGTTTCCGATGCACATCTGGTGGCATTCTGTATTCTGTGGACTATCAGAGTGTTGATAAAACACAGAATTTGAATCGGGATTGAATACAACAGTCACCATGAGCACTTTCCTCCACGGGAGTAATGTCTTCAACAGTCTACGCTTTGATAGTTCCCTGGAAGACCAGTAGTAGTTTCCGATGCACATCTGGTTTCATTCTGCAATCTGTGGACTATCAGAGTATTGATGAAACACAGAAATTGCATCGGCATTGAATACAACAGTCACCATGCGCACTTTCCTCCACCGAAGTAGTGGTTCAAATGGCTCTGAGCACTATGGGACTCAACTGCTGAGGTCATCAGTCCCCTAGAACTTAGAACTACTTAAACAGAACTAACCTAAGGACATCACACACACCCATGCCCGAGGCAGGATTCGAACCTGCATCCGTAGCAGTCGCCCGGTTCCGGACTGCGCGTCTAGAACCGCGAGACAACCGAGGCCGGCGAAGTAGTGTCTCAAACAGTCTACGCTTTGATCGTTCCTGGAAACCAGTAGTAGTTTCCGGTGCTCATCTGGTGGCATTCTGTAATCTGTGGACTATCAGAGTGTTGATGAAACACAGAAAATGCATCGGGATTGAATACAACAGTCACCATGCGCACTTTCCTCCACGGGAATAATGTCTCATACAGTCTACGTTTTGATCGTTCCCTGGAAGACCAGTAGTAGTTTCAGATGCACGTCTGGTGGCATTCTGGAATCTATGGACTATCAGACTGTTGATGAAACACAGAAATTGCATCGGGATTGAATACAACAGTCACCATGCGCCTTTCCTCCACGGGAGTAATGTCTCAAACAGTCTACGCTTTGATCGTTCCCTGGAAGACCAGTAGTAGTTTCCGATGCACATCTGGTTTCATTCTGCAATCTGTGGACTATCAGAGTATTGATGAAACACAGAAATTGCATCGGCATTGAATACGACAGTCACCATGCGCACTTTACTCCACCGAAGTAATGTCTCAAACAGTCTACGCTTTGATCGTTCCTGCAAGACCAGTAGTAGTTTCCGGTGCACATCTGGTGGCATTCTGTAATCTGTGGACTATGAGAGTGTTGATGAAACACAGAAATTGCATCGGGATTGAATACAACAGTCACCATGCGCACTTTCCTCCACGGGAATAATGTCTCAAACAGTCTACGCTTTGATGGTTCCCTGGAAGACCAGTAGTAGTTTCAGATGCACGTCTGGTGGCATTCTGTAATCTGTGGACTATCAGAGTGTTGATGAAACACAGAAATTGCATCGCGATTGAATACAAAAGTCACCATACGCACTTTCCTCCATGGGAGTAATGTCTCAAACAGTCCACGCTTTGATCGTCCCCTGGAAGACCAGTAGTAGTTTCCGATGCACATCTGGTGGCATTCTGTAATCTGTGGACTATCAGAGTATTGATGAAACACAAAAAATGGCATTGGGATTGAATACAACAGTCACCATGCGCACTTTCGTCAATGTGCGTAATGTCTCAAACAATTTACGTTTTGATCGTTCCCTGGAAGACCAGTAGTAGTTTCCGATGCACATCTTGTGGCATTCTGTAATCTGTGGACAATCGGAGTGTTGATGAAACACAGAATTTGAATCGGGATTGAATAGAACAATCACCATGCGCACTTTCCTCCACGGGAGTAATGTCTCAAACAGTCTACGCTTTGATCGTTCCCTGGAAGACCAGTAGTAGTTTCCGATGCACATCTGGTGGCATTCTGCAATCTGTGGACTATCAGAGTATTGATGAAACACAGAAATTGCATCGGCATTGAATACAACAGTCACCATGCGCACTTGCCTCCATGGGAGTAATGTCTCAAACAGTCTACGCTTTGATCGTTCCTGGAAGACCAGTACTAGTTTCCGATGCACATCTTTTTTCATTCGGTAATCCGTGGACTATGAGAGTGTTGATGAAACACAGAAATTGCTTCGGGATTGAATACAACAGTCACCATGCGCACTTTCCTCCACGGGAATAATGTCTCGAACAGTCTACGCTTTGATCGTTGCCTGGAAGACCAGTAGTAGTTTCAGATGCACGTCTGGTGGCATTCTGTAATCTGTGGACTATCAGATTGTTGATGAAACACAGAAATTGCATCGGGATTGAATACAACAGTCACCATGCGCACTTTCCTCCACCGGAGAAATGTCTCAAACAGTCTACATTTTGATCGTTCCCTTTAAGACCAGTAATAGTTTTCGATGCACATCAGGTGGCATTCTGTAATCTGTGGACTATCAGAGTGTTGATGAAACACAGAGATTGCATCGGCATTAAATACAACAGTCACCATGCGCACTTCCTAAATGGGAGTAAATGTCTCAAACAGTCTACACTTTGATCGTTCCTATAAGACCAGTAGTAGTTTCCGGTGCACATCTGGTGGCATTCTGTAATGTGTGGACTATCAGAGTGTTAATGAAACACAGAAATTGCATCGGGATTGAATACAACAGTCATTATGCGCACTTTCCTCCATGGGAGTAATGTCTCAAACAGTCTACGCTTTGATCGTTCCCTGGAAGGCCAGTAGTAGTTTCCGATGCACATCTGGAGGCATTCTGTAATCAGTGGACTATCAGACTGTTGATGAAACACAGAAATTCCATCGGGATTAAATACAACAGTCACCATGCGCACTTCCCTCCATGGGAGTAATGTCTCAAACAGTCTACGTTTTGATCGTTCCCTGGAAGACCAGAAGTAGTTTCCGATGCACAACTGGAGGCATTCTGTAATCTGTGGACTATCAGAGTGTTGATGAAACACTGAAATTGCATCGGGATTGAATACAAAAGTCACCATACGCACTTTCCTCCATGGGAGTAATGTCTCAAACAGTCTACGCTTTGATCGTTCCCTGGAAGACCAGTATTAGTTTGCGATGGACATCTGGTTTCATTCTGTAATCTGTGTACCATCAGAGTGTTGATGAAACACAGAAATTGCATCGGGATTGAATACAACAGTCACCACGCGCACCTTCCTCCTCGGGAGTAATGTCTCAAACAGTCTACGCTTTGATCGTTCCCTGGAAGACCACTATTAGTTTCCGATGCACATCTGGTAGCATTCTGTAATCTGTGGACTATCAGAGTGTCGATGAAACACAGAAATTGCATCGGGTTTGAATACAACAGTCACCATTCGCCCTTTCCTCCATGGGAGTAATATCTCAAACAGTCCACGCTTTGATCGTTCCCTGGAAGACCAGTAGTAGTTTCCGATGCACATCTGGTGGCATTCTATAATCTGTGGACTATCATTGTGTGGATGAAACAGAGAAATTGCATCGGGATTGAATTCACCATGCGCACTTTCCTCCACCAGAGGATTGTCTCAAACAGTCTACGCTTTGATTGTTCTCTGGAAGACCAGTACTAGTTTCCGATGCACATCTGTTGGCATTCTGTAATCTTTGGACTATCAGAGTATTGATGAAACACAGAAATTGCACCGGGATTGAATTCACCATGCGCACCTTCCTCCACCGGAGTAATGACTCAAACAGTCTACGCTTTGATTGTTCTCTGGAAGACCAGTAGTAGTTTCCAATGCACATCTGGTGGCATTTTGAAATCTGTGGACTATCAGGGAGTTGATGAAACACAGAAATTGCATTGGGATTGAATACAACAGTTACCATGCGCACTTTCCTCCACCGGAGAAATGTCTCATACAGTCTACATTTTGATCGTTCCCTTTAAGACCAGTAATAGTTTCCGATGCACATCTGGTGGCATTCTGTAATCTGTGGACTATCAGAGTGTTGATGAAACACAGAGATTGCATCGGCATTAAATACAACAGTCACCATGCGCACTTCCTCCATGGGAGTAATGTCTCAAACAGTCTACGCTTTGATCGTTCCTATAAGACCAGTAGTAGTTTCCGGTGCACATCTGGTGGCATTCTGTAATGTGTGGACTATCAGAGTGTTAATGAAACACAGAAATTGCATCGGGATTGAATACAACATTCACCATGCGCACTTTCCTCCATGGGAGTTATGTCTCAAACAGTCTACGCTTTGATCGTTCCCTGGAAGACCAGTAGTAGTTTCCGGTGCACATCTGGAGGCATTCTGTAATCTGTGGACTATCAGACTGTTGATGAAACACAGAAATTCCATCGGGATTAAATACAACAGTCACCATGCGCACTTCCCTATATGGGAGTAATGTCTCAAACAGTCTACGTTTTGATCGTTCCCTGGAAGACCAGAAGTAGTTTCCGATGCACAACTGTAGGCATTCTGTAATCTGTGGACTATCAGAGTGTTGTATGAAACACTGAAATTGCATCGGGATTGAATACAAAAGTCACCATACGCACTTTCCTCCATGGGAGTAATGTCTCAAACAGTCTACGCTTTGATCGTTCAATGGAAGACCAGTATTAGTTTGCGATGGACATCTGGTTTCATTCTGTAATCTGTGTACCATCAGAGTGTTGATGAAACACAGAAATTGCATCGGGATTGAATACAACAGTCACCACGCGCACCTTCCTCCTCGGGAGTAATGTCTCAAACAGTCTACGCTTTGATCGTTCCCTGGAAGACCACTATTAGTTTCCAATGCACATCTGGTGGCATTCTGTAATCTGTGGACTATCAGAGTGTCGATGAAACACAGAAATTGCATCGGGTTTGAATACAACAGTCACCATTCGCCCTTTCCTCCATGGGAGTAATATCTCAAACAGTCCACGCTTTGATCGTTCCCTGGAAGACCAGTAGTAGTTTCCGATGCACATCTGGTGGCATTCTGTAATCTGTGGACTATCAGAATATTGATGAAACACAAAAAATGGCATCGGGATTGAATACAACAGTCACCATGCGCACTTTCCCTAATGTGAGTAATGTCTCAATTAATTTACGCTTTGATCGTTCCCTTTAAGACCAGTAGTAGTTTCCGTTGTACATCTGGTGGCATTCTGTAATCTGTGGACTATCAGAGTGTTGATGAAACACAGAAATTGCATTGGGATGAATTCACCATGCGCACTTTCCTCCACCGGAGTAATGTCTCAAACAGTCTACGCTTTGATTGTTCTCTGGAAGACCAGTAGTAGTTTCCGATGCACATCTTGTGGCATTTTGTAATCTGTGGACTATCAGAGTGTTGATGAAACACAGAAATAGCATCGGGATTGAATACAACAGTCACCATGCGCACTTTCCTCCACCGGAGTAATGTCGCAAACAGTCTACGCTTTGATCGTTCCCTGGAAGACCAGTAGTAGTTTCCGATGCACATCTGGTGGCATTCTGTAATCTGTGGACTATCAGAGTGTTGATGAAACACAGAAACTGCATCGGGATTGAATACAACAGTCGCCATGCGCACTTTCCTCCATGGGAGTAGTGTCTCAAACAGTCTACACTTTGATCGTTCCGGTCAAGACCAGTAGTAGTTTCCGATGCACATCTGGAGGCATTCTGTAATCTGTGGACTATCAGAGTGTTGATGAACCACAGAAATTGCATTGGGATTAAATACAACAGTCACCATGCGCACTTTCCTCCATGGGAGTAATGTTTCAAACAGTCTACCTTTTGATCGTTCCCTGGAAAACCAGTGGTAGCTTACGATGCACATCTATAGGCATTCTGTAATCTGTGGACTATCAGAGTGTTGATGAAACACAGAAATTGCATCGGGATTGAATACAACAGTCACCTTGCGCACTTTCCTCCATGGGAGTAATGTCTCAAACAGTCTACGATTTGATCGTTCCCTGGAAGGCCAGTAGTAGTTTCCGATGCACATCTGGAGGCATTCTGTAATCTGTGGACCATAAGACTGTTGATGAAACACAGAAATTGCATCGGGATTGAATACAACAGTCACCATGGGCACTTTCCTCCATGGGGGTAATGTCTCAAACAGTCTACGATTTGATCGTTCCTGGAAGACCAGTAGTAGTTTCCGATGCACATCTGGTGGCATTCTGCAATCTGTGGACTATCAGAGTGTTGATGAAACACTGAAATTGCATCGGGATTGAATACAACAGTCACCATCCGCACTTTCCTCCATGGGAGTAATGTCTGAAACAGTCTACACTTTGATCGTTCAGTGGAAGACCAGTAGGAGTTTCCGATGCGCATCTGGTGGCATTCTGTAATCTGTGGACCATCAGAGTGTTGATGAAACACAGAAATTGCATCGGGATTGAATACAACAGTCACCATGCGCACTTTCCTCCATGGGAGTAATGTCTCAAACAGTCTACGATTTGATCGTTCCCTGGAAGACCAGTAGTAGTTTCTGATGCACATCTGGAGGCATTCTGTAATCTGTGGATTATAAGACTGTTGACGAAACACAGAAATTGCATCGGGATGGAATACAACAGTCACCATGCGCACTTTCCTCCATGGGAGTAATGTCTCTAACAGTCTACACTTTGATCGTTCCCTGGAAGAGCAGTAGTAGTTTCCGATGCACATCTGGAGGCGTTATGTAATCTGTGGACTATCAGACTGTTGATGAAACACAGAAATTCCATCGGAATTGAATACAACAGTCACCATGCGCACTTTCCTCCAAGGGAGTAATGTCTCCTACAGTCTACTATTTAACCGTTCCCTGGAAGACCAGAAGTATTTTCCGATGCACAACTGGAGGCATTCTGTAATCTGTGGACTATCACAGTGTCGATGAAACACAGGAATTGCATCGCGAATGAATACAAGAGTCACCATGCGCACTTTCCTCCATGGGAGTAATGTCTCAAACAGTCTACGCTTTGATCGTTCCATGGAAGACCAGTATTAATTTACGATGGACATCTGGTGGCATTCTGTAATCTGTGGACCATCAGAGTGTTGATGAAACACAGAAATTGCATCGGGATTGAATACAACAGTCACCACGCGCACTTTCCTCCACGGGAGTAATGTCTCAAACAGTCTACGCTTTGATCGTTCCCTGGAAGAACACTAGTAGTTTCCGATGCACATCTGGTGGCATTCTGTAATCTGTGGACTATCAGAGTATTGATGAAACACAGAAATTGCATCGGGATTGAATACAACTGTCACCATGAGCACTTTCCTCAATGTGAGTAATGTCTCAAACAATTTACGTTTTGATCGTTCCCTGGAAGACCAGTAGTAGTTTCCGATTCACATCTGGAGGCATTCTGTAAACTGTGGACCATCAGAGTGTTGATGAATCACAGCAATTGCGTCGGGATTGAATTCACCATGCGCACTTTCCTCCAGCGGAGTAATGTCTCAAACAGTCTACGCTTTGATTGTTCTCTGGAAGACCAGTAGTAGTTTCCGGTGCACATCTGGTGGCATTTTGTAATCTGTGGACTATCAGAGTGTTGATGAAACACAGAAATTGCATCGGGATTGAATACAACAGTCACCATGCGCACTTTCCTCCACCGGAGTAATGTCGCAAACAGTCTACGATTTGATCGTTCCCTGGAAGACCAGTAGTAGTTTCCGATGCACATCTGGTGGCATTCTGTAATCTGTGGACTATCAGAGTGTTGATGAAACACAGAAATTGCATAGGGATTGAATACAACAGTCGCCATGCGCACTTTCCTCCATGGGAGTAGTGTCTCAAACAGTCTACGCTTTGATCGTTCCCTTCAAGACCAGTAGTAGTTTCCGATGCACATCTGGAGGCATTCTGTAATCTGTGGACTATCAGAGTGTTGATGAACCACAGGAATTGCATTTGGATTAAATACAACAGTAACCATGCGCACTTTCCTCCATGGCGAGCAATGTCTCAAACAGACTACGCTTTGATCGTTCCCTGGGAGACCAGTAGTAGTTTCCGATGCACATCTGGAGGCATTCTGTAATCTGTTGACCTTCAAAGTGTTGATTAAACACAGAAATTGCATCGGGATTGAATACAGCAGTCACCATGCGCACTTTTCTCCATGGGAGTAATGTTTCAAATCGTCTACGTTTTGATCGTTCCCTGGAAAACCAGTGGTAGCTTACGATGGACATCTATAGGCATTCTGTAATCTGTGGACTATCAGAGTGTTGATGAAACACAGAAATTGCATCGGGATTGAATACAACAGTCACCATGGGCACTTTCCTCCATGGGGGTAATGTCTCAAACAGTCTACGATTTGATCGTTCCTGGAAGACCAGTAGTAGTTTCCGATGCACATCTGGTGGCATTCTGTAATCTGTGGTCTATCAGAGTGTTGATGAAACACAGAAATTGCATCGGGATTGAATACAACAGTCACCATCCGCACTTTCCTCAGTGTGAGTAATGTCTCATTTAATTTACGCTTTAATCGTTCCCTGGAAGACCAGTAGTAGTTTCCGATGCACATCTGGTGGCATTCTGTAATCTGTGGACTATCAGAGTGTTGATGAAACACAGAAATTGCATTGGGATGAATTCACCATGCGCACTTTCCTCCACCGAAGTAGTGGTTCAAATGGCTCTGAGCACTATGGAACTCAACTGCTGAGGTCATCAGTCCCCTAGAACTTAGAACTACTTAAACAGAACTAACCTAAGGACATCACACACAACCATGCCCGAGGCAGGATTCGAACCTGCAACCGTAGCAGTCGCCCGGTTCCGGACTGCGCGCCTAGAACCGCGAGACAACCGCGGCCGGCGAAGTAGTGTCTCAAACAGTCTACGCTTTGATCGTTCCTGGAAACCAGTAGTAGTTTCCGGTGCTCATCTGGTGGCATTCTGTAATCTGTGGACTATGAGAGTGTTGATGAAACACAGAAATTGCATCGGGATTGAATACAACAGTCACCATGCGCACTTTCCTCCACGGGAATAATGTCTGAAACAGTCTACGCTTTAATGGTTCCCTGGAAGACCAGTAGTAGTTTCAGATGCACGTCTGGTGGCATTCTGTAATCTGTGGACTATCAGAGTGTTGATGAAACACTGAAATTGCATCGCGATTGAATACAAAAGTCACCATACGCACTTTCCTCCATGGGAGTAATGTCTCAAACAGTCTACGCTTTGATCGTTCCCTGGAAGACAAGTATTAGTTTGCGATGGACATCTGGTTTCATTCTGTAATCTGTGGACCATCAGAGTGTTGATGAAACACAGAAATTGCATCGGGATTGAATACAACAGTCACCACGCGCACCTTCCTCCTCGGGAGTCATGTCTCAAACAATCTACGCTTAGATCGTTCCCTGGAAGACAACTATTAGTTTCCGATGCACATCTGGTGGCATTCTGTAATCTGTGGACTATCAGAGTGTCGATGAAACACAGAAATTGCATCGGGTTTGAATACAACAGTCACCATTCGCACTTTCCTCCATGGGAGTAATGTCTCAAACAGTCCACGCTTTGATCGTTCCCTGGAAGACCAGTAGTAGTTTCCGATGCACATCTGGTGGCATTCTGTAATCTGTGGACTATCAGAGTATTGATGAAACACAAAAAATGGCATCGGGATTGAATACAATAGTCACCATGCGCACTTTCGTCAATGTGAGTAATGTCTCAAACAATTTACGTTTTGATCGTTCCCTGGAAGACCAGTAGTAGTTTCCGATGCACATCTGGTGGCATTCTGTAATCTGTGAACTATCATTGTGTGGATGAAACAGAGAAATTGCATCGGGATTGAATTCACCATGCGCACTTTCCTCCACCAGAGGATTGTCTCAAACAGTATACGCTTTGATTGTCCTCTGGAAGACCAGTACTAGTTTCTGGTGCACATCTGGTGGCATTCTGCAATCTTTGGACTATCAGAGTGTTGATGAAACACAGAAATTGCATTGGGATTAAATACAACAGTAACCATGCGCACTTTCCTCCATGGCGAGCAATGTCTCAAACAGACTACGCTTTGATCGTTCCCTGGAAGACCAGTAGTAGTTTCCGATGCACATCTGGAGGCATTCTGTAATCTGTTGACCTTCAAAGTGTTGATTAAACACAGAAATTGCATCGGGATTGAATACAGCAGTCACCATGCGCACTTTTCTCCATGGGAGTAATGTTTCAAATAGTCTACGTTTTGATCGTTCCCTGGACAACCAGTGGTAGCTTACGATGGACATCTATAGGCATTCTGTAATCTGTGGACTATCAGAGAGTTGATGAAACACAGAAATTGCATTGGGATTGAATACAACAGTCACCTTGCGCACCTTTCTCCATGGGAGTAATGTCTCAAACAGTCTACGCTTTGATCGTACCCTGGAAGACCAGTAGTAGTTTCCGATGCACATCTGGAGGCATTCTGTAATCTGTGGACTATAAGACTGTTGATGAAACACAGAAATTGCATCGGGATTGAATACAACAGTCACCATGGGCACTTTCCTCCATGGGGGTAATGTCTCAAACAGTCTACGATTTGATCGTTCCTGGAAGACCAGTAGTAGTTTCCGATGCACATCTGGTGGCATTCTGTAATCTGTGGTCTATCAGAGTGTTGATGAAACACAGATAATGTATCGGGATTAAATACAACAGTCACCATGCGCACTTTCCTCCATGGTAGTAATGACTCAAACAGTCTACGATTTGATCGTTCCCTGGAAGACCAGTAGTAGTTTCCGATGCACATCTGGAGGCATTCTGTAATCTGTGGATTATAAGACTGTTGATGAAAGACAGAAATTGCATCGGGATGGAATACAACAGTCACCATGCGCACCTTCCTCCATGGGAGTAATGTCTCAAACAGTCTACGCTTTGATCGTTCCCTGGAAGACCAGTAGTAGTTTCCGATGCACATCTGGAGGCATTCTGTAATCTGTGGACTATCAGACTGTTGACGAAACACAGAAATTCCATCGGAATTGAATACAACAGTCACCATGCGCACTTTCCTCCAAGGGAGTAATGTGTCCAACTGTCTACAATTTAACCGTTCCCTGGAAGACCAGAAGTATTTTCCGATGCACAACTGGAGGCATTCTGTAATCTGTGGACTATCAGAGTGTCGATGAAACACAGGAATTGCATCGCGAATGAATACAACAGTCACCATGCGCACTTTCCTCCATGGGAGCAATGTCTCAAATAGTCTACGCTTTGATCGTTCCATGGAGGACCAGTATTAATTTCCGATGGACATCTGGTGGCATTCTGTAATCTGTGGACCATCAGAGTGTTGATGAAACACAGAAATTGCATCGGGATTGAATACAACAGGCACCACGCGCACTTTCCTCCATGGGAGTAATGTCTCAAACAGTCTACGACTTGATCGTTCCCTGGAAGACCAGAAGTAGTTTCCGATGCACATTTGGTGGCATTCTGCAATCTGTGGACTATCAGAGTGTTGATGAAACACAGAAATTGCATCGGGATTGAATAAAACTGTCACCATTCGCACTTTCTTATATGGGAGTAATGTCTCAAATAGTCCACGTTTGATCGTTCCCTGGCAGACCAGTAGTAGTTTCCGATGCACAGCTGGTGGCATTCTGTAATCTGTGGACTATCAGAGTATTGATGAAACACAGAAATTGCGTCGGGATTGAATACAACTGTCACCATGAACACATTCCTCAATGTGAGTTATGTCACAAACAATTTACGTTCTGATCGTTCCCTGGAAGACCAGTAGTAGTTTCCGAAGCACATCTGGAGGCATTCTGTAATCTGTGGACTATCAGAGTGTTGATGAACCACAGAAATTGGATTGGGATTAAATACAACAGTCACCATGCGCACTTTCCTCCATGGCGAGCAATGTCTCAAACAGACTACGCTTTGATCGTTCCCTGGAAGACCAGTACTAGTTTCCGATGCACATCTGGTGGCATTCTGTAATCTGTGGACTATCAGAGTGTTGATGAAACACAGAAATTGCATTGGGATGAATTCAACATGCGCACTTTCCTCCACTGGCGTAATGTCTCAAACAGTCTACGATTTAATTGTTCTCCGGAAGACCAGTGGTAGTTTCCGATGCACATCTGGTAGCATTTTGTAATCTGTGGACTATCAGAGTGTTGATGAAACACAGAAATTCCATCGGAATTGAATACAACAGTCACCATGCGCACTTTCCTCCAAGGGAGTAATGTGTCCAACTGTCTACAATTTAACCGTTCCCTGGAAGACCAGAAGTATTTTCCGATGCACAACTGGAGGCATTCTGTAATCTGTGGACTATCAGAGTGTCGATGAAACACAGGAATTGCATCGCGAATGAATACAACAGTCACCATGCGCACTTTCCTCCATGGGAGCAATGTCTCAAACAGTCTACGATTTGATCGTTCCATGGAGGACCAGTATTAATTTCCGATGGACATCTGGTGGCATTCTGTAATCTGTGGACCATCAGAGTGTTGATAAAACACAGAAATTGCATCGGGATTGAATACAACAGGCACCACGCGCACTTTCCTCCATGGGAGTAATGTCTCAAACAGTCTACGACTTCATCGTTCCCTGGAAGACCAGAAGTAGTTTCCGATGCACATTTGGTGGCATTCTGCAATCTGTGGACTATCAGAGTGTTGATGAAACACAGAAATTGCATCGGGATTGAATACAACTGTCACCATTCGCACTTTCTTATATGGGAGTAATGTCTCAAATAGTCCACGTTTGATCGTTCCCTGGCAGACCAGTAGTAGTTTCCGATGCACAGCTGGTGGCATTCTGTAATCTGTGGACTATCAGAGTATTGATGAAACACAGAAATTGCGTCGGGATTGAATACAACTGTCACCATGAACACATTCCTCAATGTGAGTTATGTCACAAACAATTTACGTTCTGATCGTTCCCTGGAAGACCAGTAGTAGTTTCCGAAGCACATCTGGAGGCATTCTGTAATCTGTGGACTATCAGAGTGTTGATGAACCACAGAAATTGGATTGGGATTAAATACAACAGTCACCATGCGCACTTTCCTCCATGGCGAGCAATGTCTCAAACAGACTACGCTTTGATCGTTCCCTGGAAGACCAGTACTAGTTTCCGATGCACATCTGGTGGCATTCTGTAATCTGTGGACTATCAGAGTGTTGATGAAACACAGAAATTGCATTGGGATGAATTCAACATGCGCACTTTCCTCCACTGGCGTAATGTCTCAAACAGTCTACGATTTAATTGTTCTCCGGAAGACCAGTAGTAGTTTCCGATGCACATCTGGTAGCATTTTGTAATCTGTGGACTATCAGAGTGTTGATGAAACACAGAAATTGCATCGGGATTGAATACAATAGTCACCATGCGCACTTTCCTCCACCGGAGTAATGTCTCAAACAGTCTACGCTTTGATCGTTCCCTGGAAGACCAGCAGTAGTTTCCGATGCACATCTGGTGGCAATCTGTAATCTATGGACTATCAGAGTTTTGATGAAACACAGAAATTGCATCGGCATTGAATACAACAGTCACCATGCGCACTTTCCTCCATGGAAGTAATGTCTCAAACAGTCTACGCTTTGATCGTTCCCTGGAAGACCAGTATTAGTTTCCGATGCACATCTGGTGGCATTCTGTAATCTGTGGACCATCAGAGTATTGATGAAACACAGAAATTGCATCGGGATTAAATACAACAGTCACCACGCGCACTTTCCTCAGCGGGAGTAATGTCTCAAACAGTCTACGCTTTGATCGTTCCCTGGAAGACCAGTAGAGGTTTCCGATGCACATCTGGTGGCATTCTGTAATCTGTGGTCTATCAGAGTGTTGATGAAACACAGAAAATGCATCGGGATTAAATACAATAGTCACCATGCGCACTTTCCTCCATGGGAGTAATGTCTCAAACAGTCTACGATTTGATCGTTCCATGGAAGACCAATAGTAGTTTCCGATGCACGTCTGGAGGCATTCTGTAATCTGTTAACTATAAGACTGTTGATGAAACACAGAAATTGCATCTGGATGGAATACAACAGTCACCATGCGCACTTTCCTCCAAGGGAGTAATGTCTCCAACAGTCTACGATTTAATCGTTCCCTGGAAGACCAGAAGTAGTTTCCGATGCACAACTGGAGGCATTCTGTAATCTGTGGACTATCAGAGTGTTGATGAAACACAGGAATTGCATCGGGAATGAATACAACAGTCACCATGCTCACTTTCCTCCATGGGAGTAATGTCTCAAACAGTCTACGCTTTGATCGTTCCATGGATGACCAGTATTAATTTCCGATGGACATCTGGTGGCATTCTGTAATCTGTGGACCATCAGAGTGCTGATGAAACACAGAAATTGCATCGTGATTGAATACAACAGTCACCACGCGCACTTTCCTCCATGGGAGTAATGTCTCAGACAGTCTACGCTTTGATCGTTCCCTGGGAGACCACTAGTAGTTTCCGATG
The DNA here is from genome assembly GCF_023897955.1 of Schistocerca gregaria. NCBI lineage: Eukaryota > Metazoa > Arthropoda > Insecta > Orthoptera > Acrididae > Schistocerca > Schistocerca gregaria. Next base: position 2,436,927 of record NW_026061890.1, on the reverse strand, counting down.
CACATCTGGTGGCATTCTGTAATCTGTGGACTATCAGAGTGTTGATGAAACACAGAAATTGCATCGGGATTGAATGCAACAGTCACCATTCGCACTTTCTTATATGGGAGTAATGTCTCAAATAGTCCACGCTTTGATCGTTCCCTGGCTGACCAGTAGTAGTTTCCGATGCACATCTGGTGGCATTCTGTAATCTCTGGACAATCAGAGTACTGATGAAACACAGAAATTGCATCGGGATTGAATACAACTGTCACCATGCGCACTTTCCTCAATGTGAGTAATGTCTCAAACAATTTACGTTTTGATCGTTCCCTGGAAGACTAGTAGTAGTTTCTGATGCACATCTGGTGGCATTCTGTAATCTGTGGACTATCAGAGTGTTGATGAAACACAGAAATTGCATCGGGATTGAATTAACCATGCCCACTTTCCTCCACCGGAGTAATGTCTCAAACAGTCTACGCTTTGATTGTTCTCTGGAAGAGCAGTAGTAGTTTCCGATGCACATCTGGTTGCATTCTGTAATCTGTGGACTATCGGAGTGTTGATGAAACACAGAATTTGAACTGGGATTGAATACAACAGTCACCATGCGCACTTTCCTCCATGGGAGTAATGTCTCAAACAGTCTACGCTTTGATCAATCCCTGGAAGACCAGTAGTAGTTTCCGATGTACATCTGGTGGCATTCTGTAATCTGTGGACTATCAGAGTGTTGATGAAACACGGAAATTGCATCGGGATTGAATGCAACAGTCACCATTCGCACTTTCTTATATGGGAGTAATGTCTCAAATAGTCCACGCTTTGATCGTTCCCTGGCTGACCAGTAGTAGTTTCCGATGCACATCTGGTGGCATTCTGTAATCTCTGGACTATCAGAGTATTGGTGAAACACAGAAATTGCATCGGCATTGAATACAACAGTCACCATGCGCACTTTCCTCCATGGGAGTAATGTCTCAAACAGTCTACGCTTTGATCGTTCCTGGAAGACCAGTAGTAGTTTCCGGTGTACATCTGGTGGCATTCTGTAATCTTTGGACTATCAGACTGTTGATGAAACACAGAAATTGCATCGGGATTAAATACAACAGTCACGATGCACACTTTCCTTCATGGGAGTAATGTCTCAAACAGTCTACGCTTTGATCGTTCCCTGGAAGACCAGTAGTAGTTTCTGATGCACATCTGGAGGCATTCTGTAATCTGTGGGCTATAAGACTGTTGATGAAACACAGAAATTGCATCGGGATTGAATACAACAGTCACCATGCGCACTTTCCTCCATGGGAGCAATGTCTCAAAGAGTTTAGGCTCTGATCGTTCCCTGGAAGACCAGTAGTAGTTTGCGATGCACATCTGGTGGCATTCTGTAATCTGTGGACTATCTGAGTATTGATGAAACACAGAAATTGCATCGGGATTGAATTCACCATGCGCACCTTCCTCCACCGGAGTAATTTCTCAAACAGTCTACGCTTTGATTGTTCTCTGGAAGACCAGTAGTAGTTTCCAATGCACATCTGGTGGCATTTTGTAATCTGTGGACTATCAGAGAGTTGATGAAACACAGAAATTGCATCGGGATTGAATACAACAGTCACCATGCGCACTTTCCTCCACTGGAGAAATGTCTCAAACAGTCTACACTTTGATCGGTCCCTTTAAGACCAGTAGTAGTTTCCGATGCACATCTGGTGCCATTCTGTAATCTGTGGACTATCAGAGTGTTGATGAAACACAGAAATTGCATCGGCATTAAATAAGACAGTCACCATGCGCACTTTCCTCCATGGGAGTAATGTCTCAAACAGTCTACGCTTTGATCGTTCCCTTCAAGACCAGTAGTAGTTTCCGATGCACATCTGGAGGCATTCTGTAATGTGTGGACTATCAGAGTGTTAATGAAACACAGAAATTGCATCGGGATTGAATACAACAGTCACCATCCGCACTTTCTTCCATGGGAATAATGTCTCAAACAGCCTACGATTTGATCGTTCCCTGGAAGACCAGTAGTAGTTTCCGATGCACATCTGGAGGCATTCTGTAATCTGTGGACTATAAGACTGTTGATGAAACACAGAAATTGCATCGGGATTGAATACAACAGTCACCATGCGCACTTTCCTCCATGGGAGTAATGTCTCAAACAGTCTACGCTTTGATCGTTCCCTGGAAGACCAGTAGTAGTTTCCGATGCACATCTGGAGGCATTCTGTAATCTGTGGACTATCAGACTGTTGATGAAACACAGAAATTCCATCGGGATTAAACACAACAGTCACCATGCGCACTTCCCTCCGTGGGAGTAATGTCTCAAACAGTCTACGCTTTGATCGTTCCCTGTAAGACCAGAAGTAGTTTCCGATGCACAACTGGAGGCATTCTGTAATCTGTGGACTATCAGAGTATTGATGAAACACAGAAATTGCATCGGGATTGAATACAAAAGTCACCATACGCACTTTCCTCCATGGGAGTAATGTCTCAAACAGTCTACGCTTTGATCGTTCCCTGGAAGACCAGTATTAGTTTGCGATGGACATCTGGTTTCATTCTGTAATCTGTGGACCATCAGAGTGTTGATGAAACACAGAAATTGCATCGGGATTGAATACAACAGTCACCACAGGCACCTTCCTCCTCGGGAGTAATGTCTCAAACAGTCTACGGTTTGATCGTTCCCTGGAAGACCACTATTAGTTTCCGATGCACATCTGGTGGCATTCTGTAATCTGTGGAGTATCAGAGTGTCGATGAAACACTGAAATTGCATCGGGTTTGAATACAACAGTCACCATTCGCACTTATCTCCATGGGAGTAATGTCTCAAACAATTTACGTTTTGATCGTTAACTGGAAGACCAGTAGTAGTTTCCGATGCACATCGGGTGGCATTCTTTAATCTGTGGACTATCATTGTGTTGATGAAACAGAGAAATTGCATCGGGATTGAACTCACCATGCGCACTTTCCTCCACCAGAGGATTGTCTCAAACAGTCTACGCATTGATTGTTCTCTGGAAGACCAGTAGTAGTTTCCGATGCACATCTGGTGGCATTCTGTAATCTGTGGACTATCAGAGTATTGATGAACCACAGAAATTGCATTGGGATTAAATACAACAGTCACCATGCGCACTTTCCTCCATGGCGAGCAATGTCTCAAACAGGCTACGTTATGATCGTTCCCTGGAAGACCAGTAGTAGTTTCCGATGCACATCTGGAGGCATTCTGTAATCTGTGGACTATCAGAGTGTTGATGAACCACAGAAATTGCATTGGGATTAAATACAACAGTCACCATGCGCACTTTCCTCCATGGCGAGCAATGTCTCAAACAGACTACGCTATGATCGTTCCCTGGAAGACCAGTAGTAGTTTCCGATGCACATCTGGAGGCATTATGTAATCTGTTGACCTTCAAAGTGTTGATTAAACACAGAAATTGCTTCGGGATTGAATACAGCAGTCACCGTGCGCACTTTCCTCCATGGGATTAATGTCTCAAACAGTCTACGCTTTGATCGTTCCCTGGAAGACCAGTAGTAGTTTCCGATGCACATCTGGAGGCATTCTGTAATCTGTGGAGTATCAGACTGTTGATGAAACACAGAAATTGCATCGGGATTGAATACAACAGTCACCATGGGCACTTTCCTCCATGGGGGTAATGTCTCAAACAGTCTACGATTTGATCGTTCAGTGGAAGACCAGTAGGAGTTTCCGATGCACATCTGGTGGCATTCTGTGATCTGTGGTCTATCAGAGTGTTGATGAAACACAGATAATGCTTCGGGGTTAAATACAACAGTCACCATGCGCACTTTCCTCCATGGGAGTAATGTCTCAAACAGTCTACGATTTGATCGCTCCCTGGAAGACCAGTAGTAGTTTCCGATGCACATCTGGAGGCATTCTGTAATCTGTGGACTATAAGACTGTTGATGAAACACAGAAATTGCATCGGGATGGAATACAACAGTCACCATGCGCACTTTCCTCTATGGGAGTGATGTCTCAAACAGTCTACGCTTTGATCGTTCACAGGAAGACCAGTAGTAGTTTCCGATGCACATCTGCAGTCATTCTGTAAACTGTGGACTATCAGACTGTTGACGAAACACAGAAATTCCATCGGAATTGAATACAACAGTCACCATGCGCACTTTCCTCCAAGGGAGTAATGTCTCCAACAGTCTACAATTTAACCGTTCCGTGGAAGACCAGAAGTATTTTCCGATGTACAACTGGAGGCATTCTGTAATCTGTGGACTATCAGAGTGTCGATTAAACACAGGAATTGCATCGCGAATGAATACAACAGTCACCATGCGCACTTTCCTCCATGGGACTATTGTCTCAAACAGTCTACGCTTTGATCGTTCCATGGAAGACCAGTATTAATTTCCGATGGACATCTGGTGGCATTCTGTAATCTGTGGACCATCAGAGTGTTGATGAAACACAGAAATTGCATCGGGATTGAATATAACAGTCACCACGCGCACTTTCCTCCACAGGAGTAATGTCTCAAACAGTCTACGCTTTGATCGTTCCCTGGAAGACCACTAGTAGTTTCCGATGCACATCTGGTGGCATTCTGTAATCTGTCTACTATCTGAGTGTTGATGAAACACAGAAATTGCATCGGGATTGAATACAACAGTCACCATTTGCACTTTCTTATATGGGAATAATGTCTCAAATAGTCCACGCTTTGATCGTTCCCTGGCAGACCAGTAGTAGTTTCCGATGCACAGCTGGTGGCATTCTGTAATCTGTGGACTATCAGAGTATTGATGAAACATAGAAATTGCATCGGGATTGAATACAACAGTCACCACGCGCACTTTCCTCCACGGGAATAATGTCTCAAACAGTCTACGATTTGATCGTTCCCTGGAAGACCAGTAGTAGTTTCCGATGCACATCTGGAGGCATTCTGTAATGTGTGGACTATAAGACTGTTGATGAAACACAGAAATTGCATCGGGATTGAATTCAACAGTCACCATGCGCACTTTCCTCCATGGGAGCAATGTCTCAAAGAGTTTAGGGTCCGATCGTTCCCTGGAAGACCAGTAGTAGTTTCCGATGCGCATCTGGATTCATTCTGTAATCTGTGCACTATCAGAGTGTTGATGAAACACAGAAATTGCATCGGGATTGAATTCACCATGCGCACCTTCCTCCACCGGAGTAATGTCTCAAACAGTCTACGCTTTGATTGTTCTCTGGAAGACCAGTAGCAGTTTCCGATGCACATCTGGTGGCATTCGGTAATCTGTGGACTATCAGAGTGTTGATTAAACACAGAAATTGCATCGGCTTTGAATACAACAGTCACCATGCGCAATTTCCTCCATGGGAGTAATGTCTCAAACAGTCTACGATTAGATCGTTCCCTGGAAGACCAGAAGTAGTTTCCGATGCACAACTGGAGACATTCTGTAATCTGTGGACTATCAGAGTGTTGATGAAACACAGATATTGCATCGGGATTGAATACAACATTCACCATGCGCACTTTCCTCCATGGGAGTAATGTCTCAAGCAGTCCACGCTTTGATCGTTCCCTGGAAGACCAGTAGTAGTTTCCGATGCACATCTGGTGGCATTCTGTAATCTGTGGACTATCAGAGTATTGATGAAACACAAAAAATGGCATCGGGATTGAATACAACAGTCACCATGCGCACTTTCCTCAATGTGAGTAATGTCTCAAACAATTTACGTTTTGATCGTTCCCTGGAAGACCAGTAGTAGTTTCCGATGCACATCTGGTGGCATTCTGTAATCTGTAGAATATCATTGTGTTGATGAAACAGAGAAATTGCATCGGGTTTGAATTAACCATGCGCACTTTCCTCCACCAGAGGATTGTCTCAAACAGTCTACGCTTTGATTGTTCTCTGGAAGACCAGTAGTAGTTTCCAAAGCACATCTGGTGGCATTCTGTAATCTTTGGACTATCAGAGTGTTGATGAAACACAGAAATTGCATCCGGATTGAATACAACAGTCACCATCCGCACTTTCCTCAATGTGAGTAATGTCACAATCAATTTACGCTTTGATCGTTCCCTGGAAGACCAGTAGTAGTTTCCGATGCACATCTGGTGGCATTCTGTAATCTGTGGACTATCAGAGTGTTGATGAAACACAGAAATTGCATTGGGATGAATTCACCATGCGCACTTTCCTCCACCGGAGTAATGTCTCAAACAGTCTACGCTTTGATTGTTCTCTGGAAGACCAGTAGTAGTTTCCGATGCACATCTGGTGGCATTTTGTAATCTGTGGACTATCAGAGTGTTGATGAAACACAGAAATTGCATCGGGATTGAATACAACAGTCACCTTGCGCACTTTCCTCCATGGGAGTAGTGTCTCAAACAGTATACGCTTTGATCGTTCATTTCAAGACCAGTAGTAGTTTCCGATGCACATCTGGAGGCATTCTGTAATCTGTGGATTATCAGAGTGTTGATGAACCACAGAAATTGCATTGGGATTAAATACAACAGTCACCATGCGCACTTTCCTCCATGGCGAGCAATGTCTCAAACAGACTACGCTTTGATCGTTCCCTGGAAGACCAGTAGTAGTTTCCGATGCACAACTGGAGGCATTCTGTAATCTGTGGTCTATCAGAGTGTTGATGAAACACAGATAATGCTTCGGGATGGAGTACAACAGTCACCATGCGCACTTTCCTCCATGGGAGTGATGTCTCAAACAGTCTACGCTTTGATCGTTCCCTGGAAGACCAGTAGTAGTTTCCGATGCACATCTGGAGGCATTCTGTAATCTGTTGACCTTCAAAGTGTTGATTAAACACAGAAATTGCATCGGGATTGAATACAGCAGTCACCATGCGCACTTTCCTCCATGGGAGTAATGTCTCAAACAGTCTACGCTTTGATCGTTCCCTGGAAGACCAGTAGTAGTTTCCGATGCACATCTGGAGGCATTCTGTAATCTGTTGAGTATCAGACTGTTGATGAAACACAGAAATTGCATCGGGATTGAATACAACAGTCACCATGGGCACTTTCCTCCACCAGAGTAATGTCTCAAACAGTCTATGCTTTGATCGTTCCCTGGAAGACCTGTAGTAGTTCCCGATGCACATCTGGAGGCGATCTGTAATCTGTGGACTATCAGAGTGTTGATGAAACACAGAAATTGCTTGGGATGAATTCAACATGCGCACTTTCCTCCACTGGCGTAATGTCTCAAACAGTCTACGCTTTGATTGTTCTCTGGAAGACCAGTAGTAGTTTCCGATGCACATCTGGTAGCATTTTGTAATCTGTGGACTATCAGAGTGTTGATGAAACACAGGAATTGCATCGGGATTGAATACAATAGTCACCATGTGCACTTTCCTCCACCAGAGTAATGTCTCAAACAGTCTACGATTTGATCGTTCCTGGAAGACCAGTAGTAGTTTCCGATGCACATCTGGTGGCATTCTGTAATCTGTGGACTATCAGATTGATGATGAAGCACAGAAATTGCATCGGGATTGAATACAACAGTCACCATCCGCACTTTCCTCCATGGGAGTAATGTCTGAAACAGTCTACGCTTTGATCGTTCAGTGGAAGACCAGTAGGAGTTTCCGATGCACATCTGGTGGCATTCTGTAATCTGTGGTCTATCAGAGTGTTGATGAAACACAGATAATGCTTCGGGGTTAAATACAACAGTCACCATGCGCACTTTCCTCCATGGGAGTAATGTCTCAAACAGTCTACGATTTGATCGTTCCCTGGAAGACCAGTAGTAGTTTCCGATGCACATCTGGAGGCATTCTGTAATCTGTGGACTATAAGACTGTTGATGAAACACAGAAATGGCATCGGGATGGAATACAACAGTCACCATGCGCACTTTCCTCCATGGGAGTGATGTCTCAAACAGTCTACGTTTTGATCGTTCAGAGGAAGACCAGTAGTAGTTTCCGATACACATCTGGAGGCATTCTGTAATCTGTGGACTATCAGCCTGTTGACGAAACACAGAAATTCCATCGGAATTGAATACAACAGTCACCATGCGCACTTTCCTCCAAGGGAGTAATGTCTCCAACAGTCTACAATTTAACCGTCCCCTGGAAGACCAGAAGTATTTTCCGATGTACAACTGGAGGCATTCTGTAATCTGTGGACTATCAGAGTGTCGATGAAACACAGGAATTGCATCGCGAATGAATACAACAGTCACGATGCGCACTTTCCTCCATGGGACTATTGTCTCAAACAGTCTACGCTTTGATCGTTCCATGGAAGACCAGTATTAATTTCCGATGGACATCTGGTGGCATTCTGTAATCTGTGGACCATCAGAGTGTTGATGAAACACAGAAATTGCATCGGGATTGAATACAACAGTCACCACGCGCACTTTCCTCCACAGGAGTAATGTCTCAAACAGTCTACGCTTTGATCGTTCCCTGAAAGACCACTAGTAGTTTCCGATGCACATCTGGTGGCATTCTGTAATCTGTGGACTATCAGAGTGTTGATGAAACACAGAAATTGCATCGGGATTGAATACAACAGTCACCATTTGCACTTTCTTATATGGGAGTAATGTCTCAAATAGTCCACGCTTTGATCGTTCCCTGGCAGACCAGTAGTAGTTTCCGATGCACAGCTGGTGGCATTCTGTAATCTGTGGACTATCAGAGTATTGATGTAACATAGAAATTGCATCGGGATTGAATACAACAGTCACCATGCGCACTTTCCTCCACGGGAATAATGTCTCAAACAGTCTACCATTTGATCGTTCCCTGGAAGACCAGTAGTAGTTTCCGATGCACATCTGGAGGCATTCTGTAATGTGTGGACTATAAGACTGTGGATGAAACACAGAAATTGCATCGGGATTGAATACAACAGTCACCATGCGCACTTTCCTCCATGGGAGCAATGTCTCAAAGAGTTTAGGGTCCGATCGTTCCCTGGAATACCAGTAGTAGTTTCAGATGCGCATCTAGGTTCATTCTGTAATCTGTGCACTATCAGAGAGTTGATGAAACACAGAAATTGCATCGGGATTGAATACAACAGTAACCATGCGCACTTTCCTCCATGGGAGTAATGTCTCAAACAGTCTATGATTTGGCGTTTCCTGGAAGACCAGTAGTAGTTTCCGATGCACATCTGGTGGCATTCTGTAATCTGTGGACTATCAGAGTGTTGATGAAACACAGAAATTGCATCGGGATTGAATACAACAGTCACCATCCCCACTTTCCTCCATGGGAATAATGTCTCAAACAATTTACGCTTTGATCGTTCCCTGGAAGACCAGTAGTAGTTTCCGATGCACATCTGGTGGCATTCTGTAATCTGTGGACTATCAGAGTGTTGATGAAACACAGAAATTGCATCGGGATTGAATTCACCATGCGCACCTTCCTCCACCGGAGTAATGTCTCAAACAGTCCACGCTTTGATTGTTCTCTGGAAGACCAGTAGCAGTTTCCGATGGACATCTGGTGGCATTTTGTAATCTGTGGACTATCAGATAGTTGATGAAACACAGAAATTGCATCGGGATTGAATACAACAGTCACCATGTGCACTTTCCTCCACCGGAGTAATATCTCAAACAGTCTACCCTTCGATCGTTCCCTGGAAGACCAGTAGTAGTTTCCGATGCACATCTGGTGGCATTCGGTAATCTGTGGACTGTTAGAGTGTTGATGAAACACAGAAATTGCATCGGCATTAAATACAACAGTCACCATGCGCACTTTCCTCCATGGGAGTAATGTCTCAAACAGTCTACGATTAGATCGTTCCCTGGAAGACCAGATGTAGTTTCCGATGCACAACTGGAGGCATTCTGTAATTTGTGGACTATCAGAGCGTTGATGAAACACAGAAATTGCATCGGGATTGAATACAAAAGTCACCATACGCACTTTCCTCCATGGGAGTAATGTCTCAAACAGTCTACGCTTTGATCGTTCCCTGGAAGACCAGTATTAGTTTGCGATGGACATCTGGTTTCATTCTGTAATCTGTGGACCATCAGAGTGTTGATGAAACACAGAAATTGCTTCGGGATTGAATACAACAGTCACCACGCGCACCTTCCTCCTCGGGAGTAATGTCTCAAACAGTCTACGCTTTGATCGTTCCCTGGAAGACCACTATTAGTTTCCAATGCACATCTGGTGGCATTCTGTAATCTTTGGACTATCAGAGTGTTGGTGAAACACAGAAATTGCATCGGGATAGAATACAACAGTCACCATCCGCACTTTCCTCAATGTGAGTAATGTCGCAATCAATTTACGCTTTGATCGTTCCCTGGAAGACCAGTAGTAGTTTCCGATGCACATCTGGTGGCATTCTGTAATCTGTGGACTGTCAGAGTGTTGATAAAACACAGAAATTGCATTGGGATGAATTCACCATGCGCACTTTCCTCCGCCGGAGTAATGTCTCAAACAGTCTACGCTTTGATTGTTCTCTGGAAGACCAGTAGTAGTTTCCGATGCACATCTGGTGGCATTTTGTAATCTGTGGACTATCAGAGAGTTGATGAAACACAGAAATTGCATCGGGATTGAATACAACAGTCACCATGCGCACTTTCCTCCACTGGAGAAATGTCTCAAACAGTCTACACTTTGATCGGTCCCTTTAAGACCAGTAGTAGTTTCCGATGCACATCTGGTGCCATTCTGTAATCTGTGGACTATCAGAGTGTTGATGAAACACAGAAATTGCATCGGCATTAAATAAGACAGTCACCATGCGCACTTTCCTCCATGGGAGTAATGTCTCAAACAGTCTACGCTTTGATCGTTCCCTTCAAGACCAGTAGTAGTTTCCGATGCACATCTGGAGGCATTCTGTAATGTGTGGACTATCAGAGTGTTAATGAAACACAGAAATTGCATCGGGATTGAATACAACAGTCACCATCCGCACTTTCTTCCATGGGAATAATGTCTCAAACAGCCTACGATTTGATCGTTCCCTGGAAGACCAGTAGTAGTTTCCGATGCACATCTGGAGGCATTCTGTAATCTGTGGACTATAAGACTGTTGATGAAACACAGAAATTGCATCGGGATTGAATACAACAGTCACCATGCGCACTTTCCTCCATGGGAGTAATGTCTCAAACAGTCTACGCTTTGATCGTTCCCTGGAAGACCAGTAGTAGTTTCCGATGCACATCTGGAGGCATTCTGTAATCTGTGGACTATCAGACTGTTGATGAAACACAGAAATTCCATCGGGATTAAACACAACAGTCACCATGCGCACTTCCCTCCGTGGGAGTAATGTCTCAAACAGTCTACGCTTTGATCGTTCCCTGTAAGACCAGAAGTAGTTTCCGATGCACAACTGGAGGCATTCTGTAATCTGTGGACTATCAGAGTATTGATGAAACACAGAAATTGCATCGGGATTGAATACAAAAGTCACCATACGCACTTTCCTCCATGGGAGTAATGTCTCAAACAGTCTACGCTTTGATCGTTCCCTGGAAGACCAGTATTAGTTTGCGATGGACATCTGGTTTCATTCTGTAATCTGTGGACCATCAGAGTGTTGATGAAACACAGAAATTGCATCGGGATTGAATACAACAGTCACCACAGGCACCTTCCTCCTCGGGAGTAATGTCTCAAACAGTCTACGGTTTGATCGTTCCCTGGAAGACCACTATTAGTTTCCGATGCACATCTGGTGGCATTCTGTAATCTGTGGAGTATCAGAGTGTCGATGAAACACTGAAATTGCATCGGGTTTGAATACAACAGTCACCATTCGCACTTATCTCCATGGGAGTAATGTCTCAAACAATTTACGTTTTGATCGTTAACTGGAAGACCAGTAGTAGTTTCCGATGCACATCGGGTGGCATTCTGTAATCTGTGGACTATCATTGTGTTGATGAAACAGAGAAATTGCATCGGGATTGAACTCACCATGCGCACTTTCCTCCACCAGAGGATTGTCTCAAACAGTCTACGCATTGATTGTTCTCTGGAAGACCAGTAGTAGTTTCCGATGCACATCTGGTGGCATTCTGTAATCTGTGGACTATCAGAGTATTGATGAACCACAGAAATTGCATTGGGATTAAATACAACAGTCACCATGCGCACTTTCCTCCATGGCGAGCAATGTCTCAAACAGGCTACGTTATGATCGTTCCCTGGAAGACCAGTAGTAGTTTCCGATGCACATCTGGAGGCATTCTGTAATCTGTTGACCTTCAAAGTGTTGATTAAACACAGAAATTGCATCGGGATTGAATACAGCAGTCACCATGCGCACTTTCCTCCATGGGAGTAATGTCTCAAACAGTCTACGCTTTGATTGTTCTCTGGAAGACCAGTAGTAGTTTCCGATGCACATCTGGTAGCATTTTGTAATCTGTGGACTATCAGAGTGTTGATGAAACACAGAAATTGCATCGGGATTGAATACAATAGTCACCATGCGCACTTTCCTCCACCAGAGTAATGTCTCAAACAGTCTACGATTTGATCGTTCCTGGAAGACCAGTAGTAGTTTGCGATGCACATCTGGTGGCATTCTGTAATCTGTGGACTATCAGATTGTTGATGAAACACAGAAATTGCATCGGGATTGAATACAACAGTCACCATCCGCACTTTCCTCCATGGGAGTAATGTCTGAAACAGTCTACGCTTTGATCGTTCAGTGGAAGACCAGTAGGAGTTTCCGATGCACATCTGGTGGCATTCTGTAATCTGTGGTCTATCAGAGTGTTGATGAAACACAGATAATGCTTCGGGATGGAGTACAACAGTCACCATGCGCACTTTCCTCCATGGGAGTAATGTCTCAAACAGTCTACGATTTGATCGTTCCCTGGAAGACCAGTAGTAGTTTCCGATGCACATCTGAAGGCATTCAGTAATCTGTGGACTATAAGACTGTTGATGAAACACAGAAATTGCATCGGGATGGAATACAACAGTCACCATGCGCACTTTCATCCGTGGGAGTGATGTCTCAAATAGTCTACGCTTTGATCGTTCACAGGAAGACCAGTAGTAGTTTCCGATGCACATCTGGAGGCATTCTGTAATCTGTGGACTATCAGACTGTTGACGAAACACAGAAATTCCATCGGAATTGAATACAACAGTCACCATGCGCACTTTCCTCCAAGGGAGTAATGTCTCCAACAGTCTACAATTTAACCGTTCCCTGGAAGACCAGAAGCTTTTTCCGATGTACAGCTGGAGGCATTCTGTAATCTGTGGACTATCAGAGTGTCGATGAAACGCAGGAATTGCATCGCGAATGAATACAACAGTCACCATGCGCACTTTCCTCCATTGGACTATTGTCTCAAACAGTCTACGCTTTGATCGTTCCATGGAAGACCAGTATTAATTTCCGATGGACATCTGGTGGCATTCTGTAATCTGTGGACCATCAGAGTGTTGATGAAACACAGAAATTGCATCGGGATTGAATACAACAGTCGCCATGCGCACTTTCCTCCATAGGAATAGTGTCTCATACAGTCTACGCTTTGATCGTTCCCTTCAAGACCAGTAGTAGTTTCCGATGCACATCTGGAGGCATTCTGTAATCTGTGGACTATCAGTGTGTTGATGAACCACAGAAATTGCATTGGGATTAAATACAACAGTCACCATGCGCACTTTCCTCCATGGCGAGCAATGTCTCAAACAGACTACGCTATGATCGTTCCCTGGAAGACCAGTAGTAGTTTCCGATGCACATCTGGAGGCATTATGTAATCTGTTGACCTTCAAAGTGTTGATTAAACACAGAAATTGCTTCGGGATTGAATACAGCAGTCACCGTGCGCACTTTCCTCCATGGGATTAATGTCTCAAACAGTCTACGCTTTGATCGTTCCCTGGAAGACCAGTAGTAGTTTCCGATGCACATCTGGAGGCATTCTGTAATCTGTGGAGTATCAGACTGTTGATGAAACACAGAAATTGCATCGGGATTGAATACAACAGTCACCATGGGCACTTTCCTCCATGGGGGTAATGTCTCAAACAGTCTACGATTTGATCGTTCAGTGGAAGACCAGTAGGAGTTTCCGATGCACATCTGGTGGCATTCTGTGATCTGTGGTCTATCAGAGTGTTGATGAAACACAGATAATGCTTCGGGGTTAAATACAACAGTCACCATGCGCACTTTCCTCCATGGGAGTAATGTCTCAAACAGTCTACGATTTGATCGCTCCCTGGAAGACCAGTAGTAGTTTCCGATGCACATCTGGAGGCATTCTGTAATCTGTGGACTATAAGACTGTTGATGAAACACAGAAATTGCATCGGGATGGAATACAACAGTCACCATGCGCACTTTCCTCTATGGGAGTGATGTCTCAAACAGTCTACGCTTTGATCGTTCACAGGAAGACCAGTAGTAGTTTCCGATGCACATCTGCAGTCATTCTGTAAACTGTGGACTATCAGACTGTTGACGAAACACAGAAATTCCATCGGAATTGAATACAACAGTCACCATGCGCACTTTCCTCCAAGGGAGTAATGTCTCCAACAGTCTACAATTTAACCGTTCCGTGGAAGACCAGAAGTATTTTCCGATGTACAACTGGAGGCATTCTGTAATCTGTGGACTATCAGAGTGTCGATTAAACACAGGAATTGCATCGCGAATGAATACAACAGTCACCATGCGCACTTTCCTCCATGGGACTATTGTCTCAAACAGTCTACGCTTTGATCGTTCCATGGAAGACCAGTATTAATTTCCGATGGACATCTGGTGGCATTCTGTAATCTGTGGACCATCAGAGTGTTGATGAAACACAGAAATTGCATCGGGATTGAATATAACAGTCACCACGCGCACTTTCCTCCACAGGAGTAATGTCTCAAACAGTCTACGCTTTGATCGTTCCCTGGAAGACCACTAGTAGTTTCCGATGCACATCTGGTGGCATTCTGTAATCTGTCTACTATCTGAGTGTTGATGAAACACAGAAATTGCATCGGGATTGAATACAACAGTCACCATTTGCACTTTCTTATATGGGAATAATGTCTCAAATAGTCCACGCTTTGATCGTTCCCTGGCAGACCAGTAGTAGTTTCCGATGCACAGCTGGTGGCATTCTGTAATCTGTGGACTATCAGAGTATTGATGAAACATAGAAATTGCATCGGGATTGAATACAACAGTCACCACGCGCACTTTCCTCCACGGGAATAATGTCTCAAACAGTCTACGATTTGATCGTTCCCTGGAAGACCAGTAGTAGTTTCCGATGCACATCTGGAGGCATTCTGTAATGTGTGGACTATAAGACTGTTGATGAAACACAGAAATTGCATCGGGATTGAATTCAACAGTCACCATGCGCACTTTCCTCCATGGGAGCAATGTCTCAAAGAGTTTAGGGTCCGATCGTTCCCTGGAAGACCAGTAGTAGTTTCCGATGCGCATCTGGATTCATTCTGTAATCTGTGCACTATCAGAGTGTTGATGAAACACAGAAATTGCATCGGGATTGAATTCACCATGCGCACCTTCCTCCACCGGAGTAATGTCTCAAACAGTCTACGCTTTGATTGTTCTCTGGAAGACCAGTAGCAGTTTCCGATGCACATCTGGTGGCATTCGGTAATCTGTGGACTATCAGAGTGTTGATTAAACACAGAAATTGCATCGGCTTTAAATACAACAGTCACCATGCGCAATTTCCTCCATGGGAGTAATGTCTCAAACAGTCTACGATTAGATCGTTCCCTGGAAGACCAGAAGTAGTTTCCGATGCACAACTGGAGACATTCTGTAATCTGTGGACTATCAGAGTGTTGATGAAACACAGATATTGCATCGGGATTGAATACAACATTCACCATGCGCACTTTCCTCCATGGGAGTAATGTCTCAAGCAGTCCACGCTTTGATCGTTCCCTGGAAGACCAGTAGTAGTTTCCGATGCACATCTGGTGGCATTCTGTAATCTGTGGACTATCAGAGTATTGATGAAACACAAAAAATGGCATCGGGATTGAATACAACAGTCACCATGCGCACTTTCCTCAATGTGAGTAATGTCTCAAACAATTTACGTTTTGATCGTTCCCTGGAAGACCAGTAGTAGTTTCCGATGCACATCTGGTGGCATTCTGTAATCTGTAGAATATCATTGTGTTGATGAAACAGAGAAATTGCATCGGGTTTGAATTAACCATGCGCACTTTCCTCCACCAGAGGATTGTCTCAAACAGTCTACGCTTTGATTGTTCTCTGGAAGACCAGTAGTAGTTTCCAAAGCACATCTGGTGGCATTCTGTAATCTTTGGACTATCAGAGTGTTGATGAAACACAGAAATTGCATCGGGATTGAATACAACAGTCACCATCCGCACTTTCCTCAATGTGAGTAATGTCGCAATCAATTTACGCTTTGATCGTTCCCTGGAAGACCAGTAGTAGTTTCCGATGCACATCTGGTGGCATTCTGTAATCTGTGGACTATCAGAGTGTTGATGAAACACAGAAATTGCATTGGGATGAATTCACCATGCGCACTTTCCTCCACCGGAGTAATGTCTCAAACAGTCTACGCTTTGATTGTTCTCTGGAAGACCAGTAGTAGTTTCCGATGCACATCTGGTGGCATTTTGTAATCTGTGGACTATCAGAGTGTTGATGAAACACAGAAATTGCATCGGGATTGAATACAACAGTCACCTTGCGCACTTTCCTCCATGGGAGTAGTGTCTCAAACAGTATACGCTTTGATCGTTCATTTCAAGACCAGTAGTAGTTTCCGATGCACATCTGGAGGCATTCTGTAATCTGTGGATTATCAGAGTGTTGATGAACCACAGAAATTGCATTGGGATTAAATACAACAGTCACCATGCGCACTTTCCTCCATGGCGAGCAATGTCTCAAACAGACTACGCTTTGATCGTTCCCTGGAAGACCAGTAGTAGTTTCCGATGCACAACTGGAGGCATTCTGTAATCTGTGGTCTATCAGAGTGTTGATGAAACACAGATAATGCTTCGGGATGGAGTACAACAGTCACCATGCGCACTTTCCTCCATGGGAGTGATGTCTCAAACAGTCTACGCTTTGATCGTTCCCTGGAAGACCAGTAGTAGTTTCCGATGCACATCTGGAGGCATTCTGTAATCTGTTGACCTTCAAAGTGTTGATTAAACACAGAAATTGCATCGGGATTGAATACAGCAGTCACCATGCGCACTTTCCTCCATGGGAGTAATGTCTCAAACAGTCTACGCTTTGATCG